>NC_142763.1:39792488-40113625 GCF_054948205.1 Urtica dioica subsp. dioica
ATGGGACAGGACCAAAAATGGATGTTGGGCGATGGTGAACATTTTCGGAAGATATGACTTTTTTTCCTTGGGCTTTTTGTTCAGCAAAGGTGCATGAATCCTGAGCTGGCCCATTAGGCCCAGAATCTGAAAAGCCAGCAAGAGATGAATTGGGCTTGACGAAATTAGGCCCAAAGTCAGGATCGGTAGTTAAAGCATAGTCTGAAGAAGTCTCCGTGCGAATATGTGTTTGGAGTGATCTTCGGGAGATTGGAGCGAGATCGTCGCCTGGAGTTGGGGCCGAGAATTGAGGGGATTTCAGTCCCGCTAGAATCGGCGGGATATTGCGATCTTCAGGGGATTGGAGCGAGATTTCAGGGTCGTTGCGACTGGAGCGGATCGCGGGATCTGTGGCTATGGCACGCGGAGGACTCGGCAGTGGGGCTTTAGCTGGGGCTGGGGCGTCACGGTGGCTTGGGGGCGCAGGCGTGGAGGCAGTCAGAGTTGCAGGTCCGTCAAAACATGAAACACACACGTTTTCAGCTCGAAGCCAAGGTCCGAGAGCGTGGCGTGAAGCTCCGGTCGGGTCGAGGACGGTGATTGCCGGAGCAGAGCAGGAGGCAAGGGCATGGCCGATAATTCCACATCCGTAACAGAGGAAAGGTAGCTTTTCGAATTTGAAGGAAACCCAAAAAAAATTTCCTGCTATCGGAATGTAACGCCCAGGGCAAATTGGTTTAGAAAGATCCAGTTTTAATTTGAATCTGAAGAACTCCTTTAGGATGGAACAAAAAGAGTTATCCCACTTTAGCTCAGCAATTTCGCCTCCAGTGAGGGCGATCCCGGTGATGTTTTTTTTCAGTTCGGGCTTGGAGCGGAACGCCGTATATGCTGGTCCATAGAGTGATTGAAGTGAAGGCACAATCTTTCCATTGTTCTGAGTCAGGCCAAGGTTCGAGGAGGAGAACCCCGCCCGTGAAGCACCACGGTCCTTTCTCTATGAGGCGTGCACTGTTGGAATCGATCTAGGGTTTGAGAAAATAATTAACGCTTCGGTAAGCGGCGGAATTTTAAAAATTTTCTTTTACAAGTAAAACAGTTTTTACTAACCTAGACAAGTGCAAGTACATGTAATTAAAAACCAATATGAGCATAGAAGTTTACTAACCTTTCTTGAAGCTTGAACTTTGTAGAAGCTTTTGGAAAGTTTGCAACGCTCGTCTCCTCGCAGCACGTCTCTCTTTCTTTCCTCGGCACCTCGAGCAACCACGATAGTTTCTATCACTAAATCACTCGAAATAAAAGGAATCAGTGAGTGGGCACTTTTAAACACTACGACTTAAGAACGAGTCTTGAAGTCGTAGAGCTAAACTCTAGGTCAAATGAGGACCTAGGTGCCAAAACAAAATCGAAAATAAACTAGAGAGAGAGAGAGAGGAGTTCGGCCAAAGTTCTAGAGAGAGAGTCTCTCAAATCTCTTAAACTTGGATGAATGAAATGTGAGGAATGAGGCTCCTATTTATAGGAGGAGGATTACCTTCAAAAGGTAGTTTCCTCTTTTCCTATTGCCTTGCACGTCCAACATGTCTCATGAAGACTTAGGATTTGTTTCCTCATTTGATTTCCTCTTAGTTGGCCGAAAAAGCACTTTCCTTCTTAAGGAAATTTGTTTCCCCTTTTTCTTTTTGCAAGTATCTTCATACATCAATGCACAAAATAAACTCTCTTTCCCACTATGGCATGAACGAAATTCAGCCTTATTTTCCTTGGGTTGGACGAAATTTGAGCTTCTAGAAGGAGCTTCTAGATGTTTCTTCATTTGTTCATGACAACATAAGAAAAGCCCATTAAGAATTTTCAAGTAAAATTCTATGAAATGAAATTAATCCTCAAGGCCCAATTACACTAATATGGCTGAGTAATATTTATTTCATTTGTCATCATATGACAATGTCAAAAAAAAATTATTGACATTTTTTTCGTCCTATGTCCAAAAAGACAAAAATACCCTTTTGACAATTTTCGTAAAACTGTCTCGTTCTTGTTTTGACTTAGCTTTCAGTTTAACTATTCCTACTCGATGTGATTCGTGACAGTGACCTCATGGACCCAAATGAACAAAGCTTGAGCTAAACACTTGGACTCAAAAGTTCACAAACCTTTTCCAAGTTTAGCTTAATGCCAACTGACTCCACTAAAGAGTTGACACTGAAAATCTCTCGGTTCAAATGAATTTATTTTCTACTCAAGAATTCACCTAATTATAATGAGCGGATCCACTGAATATTATCTATGTTTACCCTTCATGAATGTCATCAGCTAGTCGGGATTTACTAAATTACCATTTTACCCTTCTAGCTGTTATTTCCTCAACTCCTTTGTCGCTTGTGAATAAGTTAGAAACAATGTATTGACGAGGAGCTAACAAGTCACATTGTTTCATCCAAAAGAGTCAGGACTCAATTTGGACACTGGCCAGTTCATTTATTCACACTCCAAGGAACAAAGCATGAGGTGACATACATTGCATTTCAGCAATCTTGTACATGAATTCCATATCTATGAGAACTTCACAAAGTTACTCATGACAGACTCACAACTTAGTACTTCACCAATAGGCCTTGTTCGGAATCACATAGTGAGTCCGAACTTTGACTTTCTCAAATGAGAATACTAAGGTGTGAAATGGCATGTCTCATTTCAGGATTAAGGTAACCATGATGCAATTCATACATAGTGACTTCGAGACATAAGAGGTTAAATGGTTTGTTCTTATATTGTCTCTAGAAGTGCACTGGTCAATTCAGTACCTTCGGAAGATACCTAGAAGAACTATAGAGTCCCCAACTCTCAATGCCTCATAACCAGACATCATAGATTCTTCTAACAATCATACTGAGGTCAATAGTCCTTTGACCCTAAGATTGCGAATATATCGTTTTAAGCAAACTACGAAGAGTTTGTTCATGCAAATCTACATTTGTCTCTTCGTAAGTTGTTAGGTTTGTTTATGGACTAAAAGACCAGGGTTTTATCATAAAGCTTCAGACAAGGAAGATTGAATGAACGTTTCAACTTTTTATTAATGAATAAGCAATTACAAGCAAGAGTCTTCGTAAGACTATATGACATCAAATGTACATAAATAGACACTACTACTCTTCTTGTGGGCACCATTGACAACAAACTCCCACTTGACTCAAAGAAGATGTGAGTAGTCCTACATGCCTAATCCCTCTAGAAGTTGGTCGAAGACCATGTTCGCTAGGGCCTTGGTGAATGGATCTGCCAGAGATCTACTTCACCTCCACGTCTCCGCGTTGTGCGATCTCTCGAATCAAATGGTATTTCCTCTCAATATGTTTAGAGCACTTATGGCTTCTAGGTTCCTTTGAGTTAGCGACAGCCCCACTATTATCACAATAAAGGGTCATGGGCTTGTCGACGTTTGGAACAACTTCCAAATACTTAAGGAATTTTCTAAGCCATACAGCCTCTTTGGATGCTTCACAAGCAGCCACATATTCTGCTTCCATTGTGGAGTCAGCAATGCAAGATTGCTTAATACTTCTCCACACAACAGCTCCACCATTAAGGATGAACACAGATCCCGAAGTGGATTTCCTGGAATCCTTATCCGCTTGAAAATCGGAGTCGGTATATCCCGTCATAGTCAGGTCAGTACCTGAGTATGTAAGCATCAAGTTCCTAGTTCTTCGAAGATACTTAAGAACATGCTTAACAGCAATCCAGTGCTCGGGTCCAGGGTTGGATTGGAAACGGCTAACTACGCCAACGGCGAAACAGATGTCAGGTCTAGTGCAAAGCATGGTATACATGAGGCTTCCTACAGCAGAGGCGTAAGGAATTTTCCTCATGTCTTCAATCTCTTGTGCAGTCTTGGGAGACTGGTCCTTAGAGAGTGAAACTCCATGCCTAAAGGGTGTTTGACCCCTCTTGCAGTCTTGCATCGAGAAGCGATCCATCACCTTATCAATATAAGATGCTTGAGAGAGCGACAGGGTCCGGTTTTTCCTATCTCGAAAGATTTGGATTCCCAGAATGTACGCGGCTTCTCCTAGATCCTTCATATCGAATTGCTTTGCTAGCCAGACCTTAACCTCAGATAACTTAACCACGTCATTACCAATGAGTAGTATATCATCGACATATAGTACCAGAAACACAACTTTGCCTTCGTGTATTAACTTGTAAACACAAGGCTCATGTATTGACTGTTCAAAGCCGAAGCTCTTTACAGTTTCATCGAATCTAATATTCCACGATCTAGATGCTTGCTTTAGTCCATAAATGGATTTAAGCAACTCACAAACCTTGGTCTCTTGACCTTTATCCACGAAACCGTCTGGTTGAGCCATGTAAATGCGCTCGTCAAGATTGCCATTCAGAAAGGCTGTCTTGACATCCATTTGCCAGATCTCATAGTCGAGAGCTACAACTATGGATAGGAGTATACGGATGGATTTAAGCATCGTGACTGGCGATAAGGTTTCTTCATAGTCAATCCCTTCTTGTTGGGTATAACCCTTCGCCACAAGTCGTGCTTTGAACGTCTCGACGTTCCCATCAGGACCCCTTTTCTTCTTGTATATCCACTTACACCCTACGGGTTTAATCCCTTCAGGAAGGTCTACAAGTTTCCAAACTTTGTTGACATACATCGAGTGCATTTCAACTTTCATGGCGTCAAGCCAAAGGTTTGATTCAGAACAAGCCATCGCTTGGCTATAGGAAACAGGGTCATCCATGTCGGAGACGGCTACAAGAGAGTCTCCATAAGACATGTACCTGTCAGGCTTTTGAGTAGCCCTCCCACTACGTCTAAGTACTACTTGACGAGATTCTGATGAGTTAGGTTGTGTTTCAGTTGGGGTAAGAACTGTTCTTACAGATGAGGTAGAAGCTTCCTCACCCAACTTTTCTTCAAGCACAATTTTGCTTCTAGGTTTCGCATCCTTCATGAAGTCCTCCTCAAGGAAACGAGCATTCGTGCTAACGAAAGTCTTATCGTCCTCGGGACTATAGAAAATGAAACCTTTGGTTTCCTTTGGATATCCCACAAACAGGCACAATTCTGACCTACTAGCCAACTTGCTAGTCTTTTGCCTGAGCACGTGTGCAGGGCAACCCCAAATTCGGATGCGGCCAAGATTCACTTTACGGCCAGTCCATCTCTCATAAGGAGTACCAGGAACCGTTTTAGACGGAACTTGGTTCAGAATGTAGGCGGCTGTTTCGAGGGCATATAACTCATCATCGATCTAACCATCTCCATAAGAGTTCGGTTTCTTCTCTCTGACACTCCGTTTTGTTGAGGTGTGCCAGGTGCGGTAAGCTGAGAAGCGATACCTTCTTCTTTAAGAAAGTCATCGAACTCTCCAGACATATACTCACCACCTCGATCAGATCGAAGGGTTTTGATCACTTTGCCAGTTTGCTTTTCCACTAAAGCCCTAAAGACCTTAAATACGTTAAAGGTCTCGGATTTGTGTTTGAGCAAATAGACAAACCCATATCGTGAGTAATCATCAGTGAAGGTAACGAAGTATTCGTATCCTCCACGTGCCTGTTGGATGAGCGGACCACATACATCAGAATGTATTAGTTCCAGCAACTCAGTGGCTCTTCGACCTTTATCAGAGAAAGGTCGCTTAGTCATTTTTCCTTCTATGCAAGATTCACAAGTAGGTAGTGAACCTATTGCAGAGGCTTGGAGTGGACCATCCCTCACAAGTCTCTTAATCCTTTCTAGACTGATATGACTAAGTCTTAAGTGCCATAAGTGTGTTGATTTTGTTAGATCGGAGGATTCAGAAAGTTTGATCCTCTTTGGCTCCCTAATTAGATCATTATCTATTTCGGTGTCTAAAAGAGAAGGTTGGGTGGGATAGATGTAGAAAAGAGCATTCTTCATACATGCATCAGTGACAAAAGAATTATCAGGAAACGAAATACGAATTCCATTCTTAATGAACTTTAAACAATAATCTTGCTCACGAAGACGAGCAACGGATATTAAGTTCTTCCCAAAGGTAGGAACAAAATATACATTATTCAAGTTTAAAGTGCGGTCTTCAAAAGACAGCGTCACAGATCCCACAGCCTTTGCAGACACCAGGCTCCCATCACCCCATTTGAAACAGAACTCGCCTTCCTCTAAGCTTTTGGTTTTCTTGAAACCATTCAAGGAACAACAAATATGGTTAGTAGCAGCGGAGTCAAGAATCCACGTTGATACATTATCAGCTACTAAGCATGCTTCGGTAACTAGTACAATACTATGTTCCTTTGCTTTGAGATTGGCAGGACAGTTCTTTTTATCGGCCTTATGAGGTCTCTTCTTAGTTCCAGAGGCAGAGGCTCTTTGCTCAGTAGCATGTGCCTCTCCTTGATTCCTCTTTCTCTTAGTGAGACCTTCAGCAGTGTGAAACTCCTTCATAAGCTTGGTAACAGTGTACTCTAGCTTGTTTATGGAGTAGTTCATCTTGGCGGTATCAAGAGATGCGGGGAGAGTTTCTAAGATCATATCTATGATATTCTTCCCATCAATCTCAGATCCTAGGATTTCCATTTTATTCAGAAAACTAATGATCAGTATCATGAAGTCTCCAACAGGAGTCCTAGCCTGCATATGACAGTTCATAAACTGTCGGACTGCTTGTAGCCTTGTTTGACGCATTTGCCCTCCAAACATCTCAAGGAGATTGTAGAGCATGTCAGCGGCAGTCTCGAAGTCACGATGTTGCTCTTTCAGCATATTGTTCATAGATGCCAAGATATAGCACCTCACAATCTCATCGGATCGAAGCCAGGCCGCTAAGGCGTCATTGTCCTCTTGAGTTGAATCATCATTCGTCAGAGGAGGACACGGGGTGGTGAGTACCCATTTGTGCTTGTTAACGGTAGGTATTATGTCGAGGTTACGTTTCGAGTCTATGTAGTTTTCATTTTCGAGTTTGATCGAGGAAAGAAAGATAGAGAGATGGTTGAGAGACATATTGCCTATATAAGTTGAAACAAGTTTATGATTAGTCTTTGGTTTAGGATTTAAGTTTTATTAAGACTTTTATAAAATCCAAAGGTGTTATAAACCAAACGATAATTTACTCCCTCAAGAGAAGGCCGCAAAAAATCTCCTTTTATAAGTAAATGACACATCATTAATGCTAAGCCAAGATGTCAATACATCTATTTTGACTAGCCACCTTGTAAATTGGTTTGATCACTCACATCCTTTCGCAGGGCCTCGAGGGAGGATTACTAGGGATTGAGCCTAAGTGTGCAACCAACCACTTAGTCCAAAAGATTAGCTTTGAAAAACAATCCCCCAAGGGGAGGCCTTGCCATCATTGCATCACTCTCGGACGTAGCTCATTGAGCAATGATCGAAGCAATAACGCCTTGGAGTACTCACATTTAAGTGAGGGTCGCAAGAGCGGCTCTTAGTCCCACGTTATTGCATCTTTCACTAGTGTTGGGGATCGCGGGTTACAAACAACGAGTATAACCCTCCCACTTAGTTTTTGGAGTTGGTTCATCGACTCTTTTAAGTTCGGAAACAAATTTCCTAGTTAGAGAGCGACAGAGCGGACAACTAGAAGAGAATCCTAGATCGACATGTTCAGAGCAGTATTAGTGCATAAAGGCACAAGGTACATACTCGATCTTTTCCTATTTTCTATTTCGGGAAAGTGCGTGAGGGAAGTGTGAACTTCAACTCACTCGAACACTTGAAAGTTTGAGATTACACATCTTTTTATTTTTCGGCTTGTCTACAAGGAGACCACCCACTCAAAATTTCAAGAGCATATAGATTTTGAACATATGTGATATAGATATAGTTTTGAAAACATTTTGAAAACTTATTTGATTTGGATGACAAAATATTTTCAAGTTTGAAAGTGAAAACGGTTTTTCAAAATTCAAACTAGTTTTGTAAAAATTCAATTTCAATTAATCTTTCAAAAATCAAAACATTTTAATCTTACACATCATGTTTATAATCATATGAAAAACATTTTTGCTCAAGAAAGTTTTCTCATTAGAGTTCTATAACTCATGGTAGTGGGGTTTGAAAATCCGGATTTCTAAAAAACTGGAGTTTCAGACAGCCGCGCACCTCGGAGTAAAATCGCCATATCTGGCGGCTCCGATGTCCTTTTCAGCCGAAACCGGTGGCATTGGACAGAGGACAGACAGAGCTTTAATTTGATTCGAGAATCATTAAATTTTGATTTCTGAGCAGAGAGTTATGCCACTTTTAATGCGGGTTTACTCCAGCTCGAAGAAAAAGAAATAAATTAAAGCTTGGTCCTACTTAGGTGCGAAAAAGAATCGAGTGTAACAGAACGTTTTAAGATGTTGTTTAAAGCTTTTATTTGTGTTTTATTAGCAGGGTAATAACATAGAATAAAAGAAATAACAACATGCATAAAACGATTCAAGTAAAAATAAGAAACTAGCAAGATATCAAAACTAGTCACAAAATTTTACTCGAAATTTCTCAAACCTTTAAAACACGTTTTTCAATATAAAAAATTAAAAACTTTTAGAACTGATTCTAATGTGTTTTAAAAACATCCCAAACTCATAGAAAATCAACATGCTTTTTAATTTAAAGACAAGAGCATTAAATTAAAAAAAAATCTAAGATTACAAATCTAACTTGTCACAAAATTAGTAAACTTTCGAAAACGATTTTCAAGCTCATAATTTTAAAAACATGTACATGCATCTCTTTGACCATAGCTCTGATACCATTTGTTGGAATCGATCTAGGGTTTGAGAAAATAATTAACGCTTCGGTAAGCGGCGGAATTTTAAAAATTTTCTTTTACAAGTAAAACAGTTTTTACTAACCTAGACAAGTGCAAGTACATGTAATTAAAAACCAATATGAGCATAGAAGTTTACTAACCTTTCTTGAAGCTTGAACTTTGTAGAAGCTTTTGGAAAGTTTGCAACGCTCGTCTCCTCGCAGCACGTCTCTCTTTCTTTCCTCGGCACCTCGAGCAACCACGATAGTTTCTATCACTAAATCACTCGAAATAAAAGGAATCAGTGAGTGGGCACTTTTAAACACTACGACTTAAGAACGAGTCTTGAAGTCGTAGAGCTAAACTCTAGGTCAAATGAGGACCTAGGTGCCAAAACAAAATCGAAAATAAACTAGAGAGAGAGAGAGAGGAGTTCGGCCAAAGTTCTAGAGAGAGAGTCTCTCAAATCTCTTAAACTTGGATGAATGAAATGTGAGGAATGAGGCTCCTATTTATAGGAGGAGGATTACCTTCAAAAGGTAGTTTCCTCTTTTCCTATTGCCTTGCACGTCCAACATGTCTCATGAAGACTTAGGATTTGTTTCCTCATTTGATTTCCTCTTAGTTGGCCGAAAAAGCACTTTCCTTCTTAAGGAAATTTGTTTCCCCTTTTTCTTTTTGCAAGTATCTTCATACATCAATGCACAAAATAAACTCTCTTTCCCACTATGGCATGAACGAAATTCAGCCTTATTTTCCTTGGGTTGGACGAAATTTGAGCTTCTAGAAGGAGCTTCTAGATGTTTCTTCATTTGTTCATGACAACATAAGAAAAGCCCATTAAGAATTTTCAAGTAAAATTCTATGAAATGAAATTAATCCTCAAGGCCCAATTACACTAATATGGCTGAGTAATATTTATTTCATTTGTCATCATATGACAATGTCAAAAAAAAATTATTGACATTTTTTTCGTCCTATGTCCAAAAAGACAAAAATACCCTTTTGACAATTTTCGTAAAACTGTCTCGTTCTTGTTTTGACTTAGCTTTCAGTTTAACTATTCCTACTCGATGTGATTCGTGACAGTGACCTCATGGACCCAAATGAACAAAGCTTGAGCTAAACACTTGGACTCAAAAGTTCACAAACCTTTTCCAAGTTTAGCTTAATGCCAACTGACTCCACTAAAGAGTTGACACTGAAAATCTCTCGGTTCAAATGAATTTATTTTCTACTCAAGAATTCACCTAATTATAATGAGCGGATCCACTGAATATTATCTATGTTTACCCTTCATGAATGTCATCAGCTAGTCGGGATTTACTAAATTACCATTTTACCCTTCTAGCTGTTATTTCCTCAACTCCTTTGTCGCTTGTGAATAAGTTAGAAACAATGTATTGACGAGGAGCTAACAAGTCACATTGTTTCATCCAAAAGAGTCAGGACTCAATTTGGACACTGGCCAGTTCATTTATTCACACTCCAAGGAACAAAGCATGAGGTGACATACATTGCATTTCAGCAATCTTGTACATGAATTCCATATCTATGAGAACTTCACAAAGTTACTCATGACAGACTCACAACTTAGTACTTCACCAATAGGCCTTGTTCGGAATCACATAGTGAGTCCGAACTTTGACTTTCTCAAATGAGAATACTAAGGTGTGAAATGGCATGTCTCATTTCAGGATTAAGGTAACCATGATGCAATTCATACATAGTGACTTCGAGACATAAGAGGTTAAATGGTTTGTTCTTATATTGTCTCTAGAAGTGCACTGGTCAATTCAGTACCTTCGGAAGATACCTAGAAGAACTATAGAGTCCCCAACTCTCAATGCCTCATAACCAGACATCATAGATTCTTCTAACAATCATACTGAGGTCAATAGTCCTTTGACCCTAAGATTGCGAATATATCGTTTTAAGCAAACTACGAAGAGTTTGTTCATGCAAATCTACATTTGTCTCTTCGTAAGTTGTTAGGTTTGTTTATGGACTAAAAGACCAGGGTTTTATCATAAAGCTTCAGACAAGGAAGATTGAATGAACGTTTCAACTTTTTATTAATGAATAAGCAATTACAAGCAAGAGTCTTCGTAAGACTATATGACATCAAATGTACATAAATAGACACTACTACTCTTCTTGTGGGCACCATTGACAACATGCACACTGTTTGGGGTCGGAGAATTCGAACCCAATGAAGAAGGCGCCATCGGATTTATCGAGGAGCTTCGAGCGCCAAGTTGGTTCACCCCACCAGAGACGGGAGATGATGGTGATGATGAGCTTGATGGTTCCTATGCGCGGGGCAATAACCTTACCAATCGCAGCCGAGGAACGAGGATGAGAGGTCAAACGGGATCTGCAGTCACGGAGAGTGTCGTCCCAATCTTCTTTGTCCATCCTGAGCGAGGCTGTTTGGTTGACGAGGAGATTGACGCCGGAGGGGGGATTCGGGTTGGGGTTAGGATTCATTTTCTGGTGGTTTTCAAGACAAAAGTTCCCACTAAGGAGGGAGGGCTCATCAAGGTTTGAGAGCATTGACCATATTATTAATAATTGACGAAAAAATAATAGATAAATTGTATAATAATTAAATAAAAATAACAAGAAACTACTATATTAAAAATGTAGACATGAAATAAAATAATTAAATACAACTGATAACCAAAACCTGAAAACAAAAGAAAATGGGTATCGTCGAGACTCGTTTGATGATTTTCTTAAACCGTTATTGCTCTCTCATTATGTGCTGGAATAATTTGAGCAACCACTTCACAGGATACAACGACGTACGAGGTAGACGATGCCCCACTTTCTCTACCTCCGGCGAACTTATATAGAAATTGAAACCAAATCAAGAGTAACGAGTGGGAGTGAAAGTTGTACGTAGTGGTCATGAACCTCTTTCGGAGTACGTAGTGGTCATGAACTTCTTTTCAGAGACATAGTTGATCTTTTTTAAATAAATAGGAACTTCGTTATTAAAACATGATACCTTCCACAAGCGCTAAAATTGTTTTGGCTACCTTACAAAAACACGAAGGTACAATCTCGTTGACCGAGATCACATAAAATGGATTAATATAATTAAATCCCTTTCGGTGTGAATTTCGTGGAAAAATATAAAATCTTGCCCTTGCTTCATTACCACCTATGAACCCATCAAAGGCAATACAAATAAGTGATTTACAAATTACAATTTTTAGTCCACTCCACGGTATATGGATATCACATCAAATGAAACCCAACGATCCATTAAAAAATTGTTTCAAGCTATATATGTATGCACTATTTGACCGTTTTCCGCCTCTCGGGTTTCGGACCCACAGTCAAAAACCTCACAAGACAGTCATGTTCAATTTTTAACTTAATGGGAGTTCAGCCCATATCATGTCTCAGGCCATACGGCCAACATCATTATGACGGGCATTCGTGCCACGAACTCACATAGAATAAGATCCGCGGGTCTATTCCTGATCGTAGCCAACAACACATTTTTACCCAAAAAAATGGGATTTAAATAACTCAGCGGTTATATCACGTAGATGTGGCAAAAAAGCTAAGTCCAGAGGCGCCTTCCGATAAAAAAAATTGTAGTCTCCACGTCTATGAAATAACACATAAAAACTACTAGTTTCTCATGAATATTTCAATTTCGGAAAATAAACGAACCGATTCCAAAAATCAAGGATGCAACCTGTCTACAACAAAAATAACGCTTTAAGATTGTTGGTCATATTGCTAATAATATACGGAAAAATAATAGACAAATTGCATAATAATTAAATAAAAATTACAAGAAAACTAATATACTAGAAATATAGACATGAAATAAAATAATTAAATACAAACGATAACCAAAACCGGAAAATAAAAGGAAATGGACGATGTCAAAGCTCATTAGACGATTTTCTGAAAGCGTTATTGCTCTCTCATTGGATGCTGAAATAACTTGAGCAATCATTTTCCAGGATACAATAACGTACGAGGTAGACGACGCACCACTTTCTCTACCTTTGACGTACTAGAACTTGTATCAAATCAAGAGTAGTGAGAGGGAGTGAAAGTTGTACGTAGTGTTTCATGCATTATGCTCTCTATTTTCTTTTCATCCACTTTGAATGAAAAGACCATCCACCATTTATAGATATACTTTGATCAGTTTTCTTTTCAGTTCAAACAAAACTGAAGCACATTATAGTCCATAAAGTCAAAATTTATAATTTCAGCCATTAAGGCAATTGAAGTCAAAAAACGGTCTGCTACACTATTACTCAATAAACGTTCACACAAATAACATAAAAGAATTATTGATATAATAACTAAAATGGAATGGTGAAATCTAGAATAAGGATATAACCACGGCGGCGCGGAATTGAGCTATAAAAGCTTACACGTTTGCCCATCCCCTTTCACATGAGATTTTTGTTGTTTCACATAATTAATGTTTTGATAAAATACTTTGAGCAATATCAATTTGTCATTCAATATTGGAAACTATATATAAAATCAATCTTATCCCACAACGAGAAATAAAAATCCGTTAAAACAATTCAGTTTGATGAGTGGATCCTACTCAAATATTTGCCACAAAAGAACCAATAAAATGGTATTAAAATTCTCTTTAATATCATAAACACATCCATTATTCCAACAGAACTATTTTCCGTTTGATTGTGTCATTTGAAATTATCAAAACCAAACCCCATTTCTTTTTTGCTCTTTGTTTCTTTTTATTTCACTTAGTTTTCTGGAATTGCACGCTAGCTTAATTGAATCGTGGTCCTTATAATGAGTTTGACCCTTGCTTGCTACTATATTCTAGCAACCAATGACTTTTTTTTTTGGGTAGTTGAATGACATACAGCAACAATATTTGCGATTGGTATCTCTCTTTTATTTTTCTACAGTTGATTATAGGAAGAAATCACTTTGGTATTATACTTAAGGCTGACCATATGGACCCGGAAAATGAGATCCCTTGATCCCGTCTCATTGTCTCATATTTTGCGGGAAATGAGACTTTCGGAACCGTAAAAAAATGGTATCGAAAAATTTCGGAACCATTTTTCACGATACCAGGAATTTATATCATATATAAATTATACTAAGATATTATAAAGAAAAAAAAACCTATATATATCATATATATATATAATTGATTTTATTTATTAAAATCGTGTTGAAATCATCAATATAATCAAACCAACACTATGAATTGACAGGATCAATGAAAATGGACACGATTGCCCTATATTTTCTCTGCTCCAATTCAAGTTTTTTTTCTAAATCAATTCCCTTTTTTAGAGCAGAATTTGATGTACATATGAGACAGAAAAAATAAATGGGCGTTATCATTCTCAAAATAGGGATAATTAATGTCATTTTTTCAATTACCTTCATGAATTGGTCCACCAAAAATCAATCCCTAAAAGCATAAAATCTCAACTAAGAAAGAAATCACTGATCAATATAGTATTTCAATCTTGATATTTCTAAAATATTACAAAGCAAGCATCCTATTTATAGGCCAATTACAAAATAATAAGAGATCATGTCTTAAATAATGACATTTTAAAAATTGAACTAAAATAATAAACGACAGGCCTTATGCACTTCTGATCATAGTTGTAAAGGCTATCGCCATAGTAGTTGTATACTTTTAATATTTGAAAAATACTTTTAAGTATATTCCTTGCCTAAATATTCAATTTTTATCAAGTTTCTTAAGTGCAATTTCCAAGAAATTTGTAAATACGATAGCAATAGACTGATAAGCAGATGAATAGAAAAGTCTGCTAATTGTTAAACTTACCAAGACAATTTTGATAATGTTGAACAGTCATCCGATTGCTCTGACTAGGAAATACCTTACAACTGTGACAATAATAACATTTAATTGGTATCTGACGACTTATATGTATAATGCAAAAAAGGATAAAGATCATCATAGCGATATTAAGTGTTATTTCGAGACCATGAATCCAAAGGATTTCTGATCATGTATCTACTTGTGTATAAATTTGACTCTCTCTTGAATATTTATTTTTCTTCATGTTTCCTTATACTTTGATGCATTAATCGGCAACATATCAATCTGAAAAGGAATGCTATGTATAAAAAGTAAAGAATACTTCCATTCTTCAAAGATATCTACTTATGATCATTATCTACTTATTATCATTATTCCCCTGGAATTATAAATTCTACCTATCAAAATAATAATATTTACACTAAATTAGAGTTTCTTTTTAATTGTACGTCTAACCCTTTTTTTCACCGGAAACTTCTCCTCCGGTGCCAGATTTATGTCAGAAATTGGGGTTATAAGTGCCGAGAATTAAGAGTTGAGAGCCACTAAAACAATTTCTCTGACGGTCCGAAATTAGAGTTATTAGTGCCAAGATTTTAGAGTTGAGAGAAAAATAACGTTGGAGATACATGTCAACTGAAATGTAATTTTCTCGTCGAATTAAGAAATTTTATTTGTCCAATAAAGCCTATTTTTATCTGTACTTGTAACTTCAGTTTGTTAAAAAAATCTTCATATGTAATATATATTGATTCTATGGATATGATACAATCTACCTTTTTAATATCACTGTTACATATAGTTGAATATGTAATATGCACTCTCATGTAAATTATATGAGTTAAATGTCATAAGACCTTTTATTTATTTTTCACGTAAAAAAATTAATCGCTTTCCTCCTTACAATAAGCAATTGTTTTATATATATATATATATATATATATATATATATATATATATATATATATATATATATATATATATATATATATATATTTACTTCTATCCATCACTAATTATTTTACTTATTATATTCATATATACTAATATGATGTCATAGACACTCTTTTTCATAATATTAAAAATTTAAAATATACACAAATCCTTTCACAAATACTTTTTTTTTTCTTTTAAAATATGTGAAAATATTGTGATAAAAAGAAGAAGATGAAAAAAAGAGAGAGAACCATAGCCGAAAGTATTGCATATTAAAATCTTTTTTTGTAACCCTCCAAAACTAGTATGTCACTAACTTAATACGGCCACAATAAAATTTTGGAAATCAAATACAGAATAAACACAGCCAATATGTCCATATATTCAAACTTAACCTAAAACGTCCTATAAAAACACTCCCAATATTCCTTCCTTACTTACGCCAAATAATATTTCTATTAGAACCATTTGTTTCTCTTTTTTAGAGAACAAAATTGCATTGTTACTAGTCCTTCATCGCCATCTATGGCAGAGAACAATGAGCAACCGCCGAGGAAGCTCAGCAGAGGCCGCCAAAAGGTGGCCATGGTTAAGATGTCTAACGAGAGCAATCTACAGGTAATATTATAATTTTTCTGTAATAAAGTAATGAAGTGAAACTACGTACTCAATTTTTTATTGCCATTGGTAATAAAATAAATATGAACATAAAATAGGTATTGTGGTGCATGAAGAACAAGAAGAAGAAATAAATTAAGGGAGGTTGTTTTTCTTTTTCTAGATCAATATAAACATATATGAATAATATTGATGTTCGAGAAATAATTGTTGTTTCTTAGATTAATATTTTTTTTTTCAACTAGTGAAATAATAAATATATTTGTTTAGAACAAATATAATCAAGATCTAAAAGTTGAATTTAGGGTTTGGTATACAAAAACAATGATATTATTAAATAAAATAATTTTGGGAAGGACATTAAAAATTTGCATGCAGATGTATGAATATCGAATACCAATAGTCTCGAAATCCATGTGCTTATTGTACATAGTGTTAAAAAGTTGATGAAAAATTAGGGCTTAGCTATATACAATAATTTTGTTTAACCTTAAGAACATATTATTCACACTATACTAGCTAGAGTTTGATCAAGTCACCAAAATTTTGGACTCCGTACTTGATTTAGGTGACGTTTTCGAAAAGGAGGACCGGTCTATTCAAGAAAGCTAGTGAGCTTTGCACGCTTTGCGGTGCTGAGATGGCCCTAGTTGTCTTCTCTCCGGGCAAAAAGGTCTTTTCCTTCGGGCACCCATCCGTCGAGGCCGTCCTTGACCGCTATGCTGGACTCGCTGGAGACGCTGCCGCTGGTGGGCCCGCGATGCAGTTGATCGAGGCCCACCGCAGCGTGAGCTTGCGGGACCTAAACACACAGCTTTCACAGGTCAGCCTCCTCACTAAAACATGGCTCAAATGATACAATGCCACATGTCTCTTTTATGACAAGTAGTCATTATTTTATTTATTAGAAAAAATCGGAAGAGTTACGTAAATAATTTATTTAAACCCAGACGTTAGAATTCTATCATAATTATCTAAAAATTAAGAGAATAGTCTAACAGATTTTCTAACTATAAACTATGCCGCTAAAAGTTTATGAAACGTTAAATAGTCAATCTTTCGTTAATTATAGGTAAATAGTCATTCAGATGATGTGTGATCATGTAAATTTAGCTATTTACGTAAATTTCACTATGTCAATAAAAAAAGACATGACTATTTGCTTACAATTCACGAAAGACAAGACGAATACGTCGTACTAAGCTATAATGTTATTATTTAAATAGTTAAATTATAATTTTAATTGAGCGTAGTTATTTTCTGTCTCATATAGTTTTTTCAAAATTTATTTACAAAAAATTAGGTAAATAGGCAATTAAAACGTTTGTAATTGCTACATAGCCAACGTTTCGTAAATCTTAGGTAAATAGTCATAAAAATGACGTGGACTAATTATAAATGGAAGTGACTATCTACCTAAGATTTACGTCTGTAAATATATGAAAGTGATTATTTATCTAAGATTTACGAAGCGTGGACTATTTAGCAATGCCAAACTGTAAATGTGGTTATTTATCTAATGACCAATTTATTTACTATATATTTGAACTTGTATCAAATATAAAATCTGTGTATGTGTTACTGCTTGCTTACGCAAATGATGACCCTAGTAGAGGCAGAAAGAGTAGTATAGTAATTAGGAGAATAGTCTAACAGATTTCTAAATAATTAATCTTTCGTTAATCATAGGTAAATAGCTATAAAATTTTCTTTATATATTATGTAGGGTTCAGGATTTGGGTATTTCCATAAATTTGATCATGTTAATAAAAACACATTGCTTATTAACGAAAAGCTATTTATATAGTAATTTTATTATGTTTATAAATCTATATATATCTAGGGCACACACAGTCTAAACTAAGACAAATAGACGCATGCTATAATGTTAATATTTAAATAATTAGATTATAATTTTAATTGAGTGTAGTTATTTCCCTGTCCCATACAATTTCTTCAAAAAAATTATTGACTAAATATTTGTCCCAGATGATGGGCCAAGTAGAGGCAGAAAGAAAGCGGGGAGAGCAGATGAGCCGGGAGAGGCGCGAGGCCATAGAGGCGCAGCAGCGTTGGTGGGAGGCCCCGGCGGAGAGGATCAACGATGTGGGGAAGCTGCGGCAGTTGGGCCGCGCGTTGGGAGAGCTGAAGCGCTCTGTGTCGGCCCAAACCGACCGCATTGTCATCGAAACTACTGCTGCCGCCAATGCCGTTGCCGTTGCCGCTATGGCCAACCAAACGCCGTTTTACACCGGCTCTGGTGGCAACGCCCGTAATTCTGGAGGACACCTTGTTCTGTTCAACAACAACAGCAACAACAACCTCGGATATGGACGTGGGTTCTTCTGAGAGCTGCTAGTCCGCCAATAAAATGAACCATGTCTCTCAGCTTTCAACTATTTACAAATTACATTATTTTTTTAAATGTCTTGCATGTGCTTTCCTGGATATATCTCATTTTGAGGTTTTATTTCTTTCCTTTGTTATTCATTTTTAAGATTTGTTGACAGATATATGAAGGAGAACTAGCCATTGAATTAAACATGCATGGTCTTGTTTGCCCGGTTGGATTATGCATACAGTGCATGTGCAGATATGTGAAGATCGTTTATTACACTCAGATCACACATATTATTAAAAATTGTTGATGTTGAAGATTGAAGGGAATTATTGGTGATACAAAGTGAAAGTGCTGATCATCTTGAAGATTGAAGACATGGATAACGACTCTTTTTTTTTTTTCTCTTTTCTTCCAAAAAGGTTTCAGGTACGAAATCACACGGAGGGGTGGAGCACAATATTGATAATCATGAATATTATCAAATCTGCAAAAGGAAAGAAAATGGCACTCTTCCAGTCTTTTGTTATTAATTCTCTTTGGGTTAGAAACATGGCCGGCTTAAGAGAATCCGAGGTATAAAGCGAAAGTATAAAATATGGTGTTTTTTTTTCTTTTCAAAAACACAATAAATTTCTCATATCTTAATCATAATTACGATAGCATCAAATGATACAAATCTTTAACAAAAACATGTTTTTCAACAAAGTTTCTCGACCATGATCTTCATCTTCGAATTCTCCACTCCAATATTCTTCATTCATATCACTAAAAATAAAAAATTAGAAACATGCAAGATAAACAAAATGCAAAACTTCAAATATTTACTTTTCTTGCCTTTTGTGATGTCTTCCCACAAATCTTTTTCAATAGATAACATAGCCAATCCAGATAATTGTTTTTGTGACATCGTCGACCTCAAGTAAGATTTTATCAATTTCAACTTTGAAAAACTTCTCTCCGCGGACGCACCAGTCGCGGGGATGGTTAATAGTATTCTATAAGCTATGCATGCATTTGGAAAAGAATCCATCTTTTTTATGTAGTCTGGTATTTCAATTGAACTATTCTTTTCTTCTAAAAAAACAACTCTGAAGATTTTTAATTCTGAAAACAAATCAACCATCAATATGCGAAGATTCACCATTTTTCGGGATTCAAGCAACATGTTTTCAGAACACTTTCGTCCAATGATTTTAGCTTATCAAAAGTATACATAAACCCAAATTTTTTTTTCTCATATTCATGAAATTGTTTCAAATCTAATTTGAATTGTAGAAATTACAACTCGATCAACCACGTATAAAAAATAATCAATTAGAAATGACTCTTCGAGAGATTTAGTTTTATCGAAAACTATTGTCTCATCGAATTATCTCTTCCCACAAATCACACGTCTTTCACGAAATTGGGGTTTTACTCCCATATCATTTGCAATTTCCTTGGCCGAAATCATGGCGGATGTGAATCCATTTTCTCTATAACTCTCAAAATATGAAAGAAGACCTTTTAATTGATCTAATGTCACATCAATATGCATATCTTTACTATGCAAACTCTTGCTAACCAAATTAAAAGCATGTAAGATATCAAACCAAATTGCCATGCCTAGTAAAAATTTAAAATCTTCTAGTTCATATACCGCTAGATATTTCGCTTCACTCTTAATTTTAGGATCATCTCTTGCTTCTGCGAGGTCTAATAATGCATCTCTAATTTTCGGAGCTTGGTATCTAATTGCTTTGACACTTTTTATTCGACTTTCCCAGCGAGTTTGTGACAATGATTTTTGTTGTTACGTTTGTGTTGGCTAATTTTTTTACTTTAAGTTGCTATGGAAAGATGTCGGTCAACATGCTTCAGGATATGTTAAGACATCCTTCCTTCTGTGCGCAGAGTGTATTTCTGGAAAATTTCTTGTTGTGCCAGAATGTTTCGCGGAAGTCTTTACTCGATGGATCTCTACGGGTGTATGGGTAAGGAAACCCTAGATCGACTTTCAGACCTGTATGACTACTATAAAAGCTGTGTGCTACACCCTTAGCAGTCTGACGCACACATCAAATTTTTAGGATTCTTAGACGTGCAAGATTGACGGACTGAGAAGCTAATTGTTTGATTCATGTGGTGCAAATCTCTAAACACTTTTCTAGAAATCTGAGTGTTTGAGAGTTATTGAGTTTGTAATTGCGTGATTGAAGTCTTCACGTGCATTGACATTGAAGGTGATCAAACATCGGGAGCGTGTTTAAAGAGTGGAGTTGAGAGGGGTCTCAAATTTAGGGGAGCCGTGCTTTGGTTTTCACATGTAGTAATAAAAAAAAGTGCATTAAGACCGGTGTTGTTTATATAAGTCTATTGTTGTATTATTGACTACTTATTATTTTAGTGAATTCCTTTTCACTGGGCTGAGAGCTCCTCAGAGTAGGTGACATTGCACCGAATTGGAAAAACCACTCTTTGTGTCATTTTCTTTTATGCACTTTTATTTAGATATTCATCGCTTCATTAGAACAGGTCGTCGAACACATTGATTCTACATGTGTGCGATATCTTGAATCTGCCTAAAAAGAATTTCAATCTTACAATAAAACTAGATATATTATCTTTCAATATCTTCCATCGCTTGACTAATAAAGAAAACAATGAATATATGCGTTGTAAAACTCCAAAAAATGATATGGCTTTAACACAAGAGTTTATAACATCACAAAGCACCAAATAAAGATTATGTCAACCACAAGGTGTGTAAAAATGCTCTACAAATTATTTCCAATAATCTTTTTTCGCACACCTTGATGTTTTCCTTTCATATTGGATCCATTATCATACCCTTGTCCTCTTACATATCAATATTAAATTTCAATTTTTCAATCTCCCCCACAAGTGTATTAAAGAGGCATTTCTCAGATGTATCATCAACATTTAAAAATCTCAAAAGTATTCTTCTACTCGAATTGGACTTGTTGACATATCTACAACCTCAATATGATAGTCATTTGTTCTTGATGATTTGTATCTGGAGTACAATCAAGTATAATCAAAAGGTATTTTGCCTCTTTTATTTTTTCAACAATTGTAGTTTTGATTTCATTTTGCTAACATTTAAATAAATTCATTTTGAACTCCATGTCCCAAGTAATGATATTATGAATCTCATAGTTTTTAATACGCCTCACATGCTCAAGCATTACTGGATCAAATTCAGCTACCATCTCAACTAGACTAAGAAAGTTTCCATTATTTTATTGATATATCTTTTCATTACTTCCCCGAAATGCCGAGTTATTCTTAGCTAATTTTTTAACAATGGCAAATATTCTTATCAAAACACTTCTCTGGTGTTCTTTCTCTTTGTTAATCATGTTTTGAGTACTCCGATCAATTGTTTTATTTTTTTACCAACCTCAACTCCAAATGAAACCAATCTTTCATATTAATCATGTGTACATCACCTGTTTCGTGGCTTTTAAGTTTGTCACCAAGATTTCTCTAATCATTTGTTCCATCATTTCATAATAGATTTATACTAGACTCCGTACCAAACAATTTACAAAAAAAACAATACACTTTGTTCGATTCCTTTGAATAGACTAATCATCTTCTATCATATCTTTCCCCATTTAGTAATTTTCTCACATAAAACGCAGTTGAAAAAGGCCTACAATTATCATCTTTTGGAAAGATTATATAATTTTCTCGAATAAGGCCTTTTTCCACCAATAAATCTCTCAACTAGCTTATGTTCTACATTTTTCCATTTAGACGGGTCAAAAATATTAATAGAGTTTTCATTAAACTCATATTTATCACCCTTAGTGTCCATGTCAATTTCCTCTTCTTCGAGAATTTCTTCAATTTCTTCATCAATCATTACAACATCACATGTTTCATCGAATATGAATCTCTTTCCCTAGCTCTTTTTCTACCACCACTTTGTCACTCTTAAAATTATGTAAATTTTCCTCTCTTGTTGTTTCTTCACTTGTATTTTCTTGTCTCTTTGTTAGAAATTTTTCAAGTTCTCCTTATCGAGATTAAATCAAGTTTTTTTTTAATCATACCCTGATTGATATTTTTTACTAGACATATTTAAACCAAATCAAGAAAATTGCAGTTAACACTATAATTCTAAAAATAAAATAAAAAAAATCATACTTGAACACACAAAAATTCATTGAAATTTATGAAACAATCAATCAATGCACACACATAAAAAGAAAAATAAAGTTTAGATAAATAAAACCTGGAATTCAATCACTTTTATCCTTGTTCACATAGAAAAATAGTGTTGTTGGCGTGTCCAATGTCCATCATCAGCGGCTGCAAGTGTTGAGCGTTGGTTCAAAGTCTTCAGACTTCAAAATAGAAGATGAACGGACATTCTTTTTTTTTTAAACATTAGCTCATATACGTCTTGTACATCTATAAAGCAGGATGTCAAGGAATTAGGATTATACAATAAAGTCTTATTTATTAATTGAGTGGTGTATATGGGCTTATACATAAAACCTTTTAATTGATGAGAGTTGTTAATTAATTATGTGCGGCAAGTGGGCCCCGGATTCCAACTTTTAACAGACTTTTTTTTCTCTGCTGGATTTAAAGTACACGTACTTGTGGACATGTTTTAATTGAATGTTTATATATATATATATATATATATATATATATATATATATATATACACTAGATAGTAACACGTGCTAGGCACGTGGTTATTATAGTTTTATTTGAAAAGAAAGAATTTAAAATTAATTAGTTTTTCTTAACTAACATACATTAAAGAGATAATAAGAATTATAAAGCAAGTGGTAGCTAGCTTGATCTAGCGGTAATCCCACACTCACCTCGACGCAGAGGTCATGGGTTCAAGCCCCCATGGGCTGCAGAAATGCATGCCCCCTAGGATTTATTTCAATAAATATGTAATCTTGGCCAATAGTGCCACCTACTATGTAATCTTGGCCGATAGTGCCACCTGCGCTTTGCACTGCTAATATATCATGTAATATTGGCCGATAGTGCCCTTTCTCAAAAAAAAAAGAATTATAAAGCAAGTATCGTATTCACAAACAAATAAATAAAACTAGAGCAATGCTATAAGGCCCGATTCACGATTCCAAACGATCCACTCACGTGTTGACACGTGGCAGTTTGTTGCCACGTGTCAACACGTGAGTGGATCGTTTGGAATCGTGAATCGGACCGAAAATCAATTCCCATAAAACTAATATTTTTCATAGTTTTTCAATCAACACACGCAATCCCAAAACAAGTATCATAGTGGGTGTTTCTTCCGTTGTCTAACGAATTTGACCAGAAGAGCGACAGAACGTGGGTGGCTCAAACTGGAATTTCAAAGCATCACAATACTAACAATTTCGCATGGCTTTTAAATTTTGAGGATGGTCTGACAGCTCATATTCTCGAAACAAGTACTTCAAATGACCCGTATCTGTATAACAAAAAATTGAGTAGACAATAAAGAAGACTTATTTATGTAACATATCTCAAATGCATTCGAAAATAAATTAACGACCCAAAAAAATATAAAGATCAGCAAACATATTTTTTGTCACCCAAGAAATACAATTAGGGAAATTCTAGATAACAAAATTACACTTAAATAATGTTTGAAACGAGCATCATAGCTGGAGGTTGGCGTATTTTTTGCAAGTCTTTGGCGTATTTTTTGCAGCTTTTTGGCGTATATTTAGAAACTTCTGATGGCAAAAAAGAATTGAATTTGTTTCGCAGCGTTGTAGCTTCAGAAAAACAGAACGTCGAATACATTACTACCCTAACGGTATTAACAAAGTCGGAGTGTAAAAAGACCAAGTATGAACAATAAGAAAATTAGGAAATACCAGCACACGGATTGTTGAGGTCGACATCATCCACGGAGATTTGGTCAGAAAAAAACGACAACCTCCTACTTTTTCTGTGCTTAGGCTTACGACGTTCAATCTCCTGGAATTGAAATTAGACACATATTAAAAATGATAAATTAAAGATAATTTGAACAAATTTATATTCGAAAACATAAACAAACCTCGTACTATAATTTCTTTCTTGAATAACTCAAGAAGTCAACTAACAAAGTTTCAGAAGGGATTGAATCGGTGCCTTGATCAGAGGAAGAGGACGCCATAGTATTAGCTGACAAGGATTCTTGACGAGTCATTTTCCGTTTCTTAAGCTGCTTCATTTGTACCAATTAATCTAGAGACATGAAAGAAACACAATTGGATAAAACTTGACAACTGTCTTGTGAGCTTAAATAAAATCAAGATCAATTGGATTTGATCTCAAAATTTCATGGCATAGATAAAGCATAGGTTTAATTCAAACTTACAATAGGTGACGAACACTATATCCAGTGTAGATTTCTTTACATTAGGACGTAACGAAAAATCTTGCATAAATAAAACGAACTTTGCTTCCAGAAAAACGAAAAAAAAAACAACTGAAACCATAAAATTCCAACATAAAAACGCCATGACTTTGATCAACTCTTTTCTCATTCAAGGATGGTACAAATTATTGGAATTGGTTGTTTAAAAATAAACTACACAATTCATGGCCTTGGACATAAAATCCTAATAAAAATCGATTTGAATTAAGATCAGCATTCCATGAAATAAATAAAGCACATTCAAAATGGGAAGAAGATCTCAGAAGGCTCCTGGGTCTAATATATCCGCTATTTTGTGTTGAAAGGAATTGATGAGCTTACACACTTATATATTTTTATTTTTATTCAGAAGATGGCTATACTGGATAAAACCGGCTTTAACAGTTAACCACCATGTTGAACCATTATGGTGTCTGGCTTTTAAAATAACCATTTTTTTACAGGTCCTTTAACACAACAAAAACAAAACAAAAAAACCTATCTTAGTTATGGTTTATTCAACATTGGCCAAACTATGCATGTATGAACATATATACCACATATATAAGATCCCATCTTTGGTCGTGGTCAAATTGAAATAATTAAGTAATTATTCAAAAGTAGAACGAGATAATAAGAATTGATATGTGCAATTTATGACACGTGAAGTACTATATCCCAACCCAACCATCGATGGAAAGGTAGGTCAATACCAACAACATTTCAATATATTCCTTCAACCTTTTGAATCTAAATCCACCCACAGTGAATACCAGCACTTAAAAAAAAAATAAAAAATAAAATAAAAAAAAACCGTATCCGAAATGCTTGAAATTGAAAGTAAACAAACGTGCATACTAAATACGGTGTAAATTATGAATATCGTTGGTGCTTAAAGTTAAACCAAAAAAAGACAAACGTTATTGATCCATCTATATTTTTAAATTTATAACGATATTTAAAAGTGGTGATATTGCAATTATTATTATGAACAGCTTAATAAACAAGAAATTTGATTACATAGAAGATGGCCACTTGAACAGTGCTATAATAAATGTGTATATATATACGGTTGACGAGCCAGGATTTTTTAATTTCTATTCAGACCTCAGCTGATTGGAATTATAAAAAACAAATGAGAAATTCGAACACAATTTTTATTTTCAGATTTCAATTCAATATCCAAGAATTTTATTCCACAAATTTCTAGCAGAAGAAGACAACGAATTTGTTACTTACCTTAACTGAGACAAACACGACAATTACTCCTCGTTTATTTCCCGCGGACGTCTCACTTTTAGCCTCGTTCGAAAGGACACTGTGTCGGATCTTCTCCAAGGTATTTAGACAAGGATTCTGCACTTCTTCCCTGCAAGAAATTGTAAAAGTACCTTAGTTCCAAACTCAACATAAAGTTTGTGTATAAAAAAATATTAGCACCAAACTTGAATCGAAAATCACAGCTCCAACCCTGAATCAAACAAATCACAGCCCAACTGTATTTAGAGAAACCCATTTAAAGGGCCAAGTGCCAATGGCATTCGTATTTAAAACAGAATTTATGCACAAAAGAAGCCCAAAATAATCAATGCCATAGAAATGTGGCTAAGGCTTCGTCGGTACGACCGAGAGACCCTCCAAGTGGACCCAAGTTCGGGATTAGTTTTTTATTAGAGGCCATTAATGATATTTATTCAGAATTTAGTATTTTATTTTTTTAGAACTAAGAGACATCCTTAATGTACCTTTCTTCCGGGAACAAATTCAACTGTTGGGCCTCCAGTGACTTCAACTGCAACAACTCCCGCTAGCTAAACCATACAAAATTGAGCTACAAGCTCTTAGTAAACTACACAGAACTGTTAAATTACACTTGTACTTATAAATTAACCGAATAGTCCTTCATGTACTGCATGACTTTCTTTGCCACAAAAACCAGAAGCAACAAAAAGATAAGGAAAAAATCACTTAGTAAAGATCAGCATATGTAATCTTTGGATGTTTGGCCTTCACCTCTTCTGAAAGAACAAAGTAAAATAACAATGAGAAGAGAAGCCGACGATTTTGGTTTCAACAAAGTAGAACTGACACGATGGAAAACTTTGATTCCCAAAAACTCGTCATGTCCTTGGAATTCCAACTAATATGAACTCTATACATATCAGTACTTAACAACCAGAAAATTTTGAACTCTCGGACAATGATCTCATTCTCCAGTCATATTCATTACTTTGCAACCCCAACAATCTAATATAGAGACATAATCACCATAAATTAAACGAACTACAAAGAACAAAATCTCACCGCAGAAATTAATTGCAATCTTCAAGCCACTATTTGCACCATGGCTCAACTCATGCTCGTTCCTGATAGAACCGTCCGGACCTCCAGTCTTTGTGTTAACATCATAAGTTCCAGCATCATGCCATCTGCGGAAAGGAAAAGAAAGTTGATAAATAGCAGTACTGTTCTTATCTAGTACGATATAGGTTATGAATGAATTTTTCCAGGCTCCAAACATATGGTATTTTTATTGATAATTGAATAGAATATTACACCCAAAACGGCTTACAATCCGAGAGGTAGCCAATCTCTCCCGGAAACCCTAATTTTCAAATTACATTCGAGGAAAGCCTATATCAAATCTGAGAACCCTAGTTTATAAACCAATTCGTATCAATCACTCAATTCCAAAAAGAAATCCTAAATCAAACAAAGAATCAATCAATTCAGCACTCAATAATGAAGAGCAGAACACTATTTAAGAGATTCAAACTCTGAATCCACAAAAGAGACGAAGAAGTAGAGAGAACGTACCGTGGAGAGGAGAGGAGACGCTGAACTCCGGCGATGACGCGCGCGGCAGCAATGGCGAATTATTCGCTGGCAGCGAGGAGCACCGAAGAAGAAATAAGATAGAAGAAGACGAGGAGACAGAAACGGGGACTCGAGACAATGAACCAGAGAACGCACCGTGGAGAGGAGCGGAGACGATGAATTCCAGTGATGACGCGCGAGGCAGCAATGGCGATTGGCTGGCGGCGAGGAGCGAAGAAATAAATATAGAAGAAGAGACGAGAAAGAAACAGAGAGTCGGAGAGAAAATGGTGAAGCGAGCGTTTAACAAAGAAACCGTCCAAACCCAAACGGTTACAAAGTAAAAGAAAAATAAAACGTGTTGTATTGTAAACAGTAATTTCGGAATGACATGTCATATTTCAATTGGTTAAAATCTTATGAACAATTATTTCGGATTCGCGCTTATTATATTTATATATATATATATATATATATATATATATATATTATATATATAAAGTGGAATCCTCTGTTTACTGTTCATCCAGTGTATAAACACTGTTGAACCTATTTGTAAAATATCATTTTTGGCTATGTTTGGTTCAGCTTATTAAGCTTGATTTTAGTTTTTTCTAAAAGTTAAATCATACTTAAGTGTTTGGTAAAATTGCTTTTTCTAAAAGCTAAAAAGTGTTTTTGAATATTTTAACTAAAAAACCAAAAGCTACAATTTGTAGCTTTTGGCATCGTTTGGCATAGCTTTGTTTTTAAAAAAAGTGTTTTTAGATTCAGTTTTTGAAAAAAACTGTTTTTTTCAAAAACTGACAAGGTGTTTGGTAAACTGTTTATAAAACAGTTGTTGCTGGTAACAAAAACTGATTTAGCGTTTGGTAAAATAAATATATAATAGTAAAAATACTAAAATAGACATAAAATAAATATTTAACAGTGCTATGGATAATCACATGAGGATATTAAAGTAATTTTATATCAGATACAAAAACGCTTTTTCTAAAAGCTAAGATTCTTAGCTTTTGTGACTCATGTACAATTTTTAAAATCGTTTTTGAAATTTTTTCTAAAAACTGTTTTACCAAACAGTAAGATTGCAATTTGGTTTTTGCTAACAGCAAAAACAGGCTTAAAAAAGCTGTGCCAAACATGCCCTTTATACGTAGCTTTAGTTTTTGGTTTGTAATTTCTCTCACTTAACTTTTTTTTTCTCTTACACTAACTTTTAATTCTAATTATCTTTATATGCTTTTATCAAATAATTTTTTTGACGTCACCAAAATTTATAATTTACTTTTTACATTCTATAGACACCCACTTTGATATATTTTTTATATAACAAAATATATCTTATTATGATTAATTACATTTTATATAAATAATTATCACTTATAAATATTAATATATATTTTACCAAACACTAAATCAGCTTTTGTTAACAGCTACAGCTATTTTACAATAGTTTACCAAACACTCATCTGTTTTTTAAAACAACAGTTTTTTCATACAGCTACAGCTATTTTACAATAGTTTACGACTGTCATTTTTGTCTGATTGAATACCAAAGTAACCCTGAAAACTAACTAAATTACAAAATTACCACTACCTTTTAATAATCCTAAAGGAATCGTTTAGCCATTAAATCTTTTAACACTTTAAAGCTATCAAATTACAATACTGCACTAACTTCCACTTTAAAAATCCAGATCATAAAATTCTAGATACCAAAGCTTCAACTGCAGCTATGTTAGTATCAGAAAAGAAAATTCCAGATATCAGCTGATGTGTCTTTTCATCCCTCTCTTTTGCGTGCATATATATATGACCATCAATCTGTACAAACATACACTATGAGATTAAAATCATTTCAAGTGTCTATATTCAGATAAAAAAAAAATACATAGATTAAAATCACTTCAATTGTAAACAAGATATCAAAAGCTCATGTATGAGAAAACGGGAAATTGATTGTATGTTGTCAACGACATATCTTAAAGGAGCTTCTAAACCTGTTGTGCAAGAAGATGCTTTTCTTCTTGCAACAATCGAGTTCACTAATATTGCTATTTATTTTTCTTTGCATATTATGTCCTGATATTGCTATATGTGCTTATATATATTGACTTCAACATGTGAAAGAACACCATAAACACATCAAACTCATTTCACTAACATCAATGAAATGCAGATAAGTAATAGCATCAAAATAACTTCAAAGCATTAAATCACGACAGGGAAGAAACAGAATATTAGAACAAAATGACATCAAGCTTTTTATTTATGTTCACATCTAAAAATACAGAAGACCCACATATTTTGATTCAAAGGTAATGAGTAAAAAAAAAAAAAAAAAAAAGACACCGATCATGATTATTGCTTTCTTCTTCTTTTTCTAAAAGAAAATGCTCATGCATGTTTCATGTTTTCAACTAGATCAAGGTGTGAATGGTCATGAAAAACTCAGTCAACCCAAAATCTTCTGCATACTTAAAATCGAATTTTTAAATCATATTAGTTGGAAGAGAGTACCTGAAATGATAAGCCATATGCTTAATATCAATGATTGAAGACGTTACCTCGATCGTGACCGGATCACATCCTATGCTTCGCCATGTTGAAATCTGTTACACATAAACCCTAAAAAAATTTCAATGTGTAACTGCAGAGAAAATACCATAAAAAAAAATAAAAATCATGTTGAGGGCTCTTATCTTGGTCACACAAGAAAATAGAAATTGGAGAAGAGAGGGGTTGTTTGGTAGTTAACTAAAAAAGTTATTGTTTTTTATTTTCTAATTTTTGTAGTTGTACTGAAAAATTATTTTGCAGTTGTTTTCAAAAAGCTGTTTGGTACAGTTTTCATTTTTGTTTTTGAGAAATTGAAAAATCTGAAAAAAAAAAAAAAAAAAAAAAAATTGTTTGGTACAGTTTTATTTTTGTTTTTGAAAAAATGAAAATAGAAGATGAGGAGAAGGAGGAGAGAAGAGAAGAAATTTTTTTTCAAAAACACCTTATATTTGTTTTCAGTTTTCTTTACTCTTTTACAAAACAACTTCAAAATTTTAAAAAAAAAAATTCGCAAAATTAAAACAAACCATTTTCACTTTTTGTTTCCCATTTTCTTAACTTAAAAAGTGAAAAACTGTTTTTGAAATGGTTACCAAACATAACAAAAGGGTTTTTTTTTTTTTTGAAAAGGTGAAGATGAATGGTTTTAGTTTATACAAAAGATGAGAGATGAGAACGGTGATATTGAAAGAAATGATGTGTTTTATAAAACGGTGATATAAATAGGGAGATTTCCCTATCTAAGAGTAAATTAAGGGAGATTTCCAATTTCCTATTTTTTTCAAATATTTACCAAACTAAGAGTAGTAAAAAAAACCATACCCTAAGTCAAATGAGAGATAATAAACTTTTACCTATTATACCCTTAGCAACCTATCTCTTTTCTCTTTGTTTACCCCGTTCGCTCAGCCTATCTTACCCTAACTTTTTTCCCAGCTCACATCTCAGTCCAGCAAAGCTTCCCTTCTCTCTCGGAATCACGTCTCGGTGGTGGATCTCTTTCTCTCGCAGTCCAGCCCAGCTTCCCTTCTCGCTCCGAGTGTTCGATTTTTCCGTCAGTCCACGTAATCACCTCTCTTCCTCTCGGAATCATCGTTGTTGTGGATCTCTCTCTCTCTCTCTCTCACTCCAGGTTCCCTTCTCGACCGGAGTCATCGCTGCCATAACAGGTCCGTCGTCGTATCCTCTGAATCTGCAAACCTCTGTTCCCCTAGGTCGAGGATCTGCAAACTTCGAGTCGTGGCGTATAATTGACCAGGTCCGTCGAGGGCGCAGTCCAGTGATGAGGTGTGTAGCAGATTTATGGTGAACGACACGTATAATTGATTTTGTGTGTTTCTTTATTAGTGACATGTTAGTGTGTCGGGGTAGGTGATTAGTGAAATCATAGTATATTAGTGACATGTACATGTAGTTACTTGTTTTTAGTTTATTGACATGTTTCTTGATTAGTGACATTGTCATGTACCAGTAGTTAATTGTTTTAGGTTTAGTGACATGTTTATTGATTAGTGACATCAGTATATATTAGTAACATGTACAAGAGGGAATTATTTGAAGATGTAATGACATGTAAGTTTATTAGTGACATGTACAAGAAACTATTTGAAGATGCAGTGACATTGTTATTTGAATAGTGCTATATACTTGAGTCAATGATTTGAAGACTTAGGGACATGTTACCTAATTAGTGAAATCTGCATGTATTCGTTTAGTGACATGTCGTGTTTCAGATTTTTGATGTGCAGTTATGAAAGGAGATATTTTTACGTTCGTCAAGCATAGCGGTGTATGGCTCAGAGACGACTATTACCAAGCCGGTGTTACACATGCATTGCTCATACCGCCGACGATAAACTACGAAGATTTTATGAAATTATTGTTTGTGGGTTCAGAGGGGAAGTTGAATCCAGAAATACATAGGTTGAATGTTAAATACGAAACTGAAGGAGCGGTAAAACCTGTAACGATTGACTCTGACATGAGTTTGGCTTGTTATTTGCACATTCGGAAACAGAAATCGGATACAAGGAAATTCTCCCTGGTTTTGGATATTTTACCTTTGGGCGAAGAAAATGACACTGCGCGTGTGGGTTCAACTCCGAACACAGTCGAGAGTGGTTGTGCAAAAGCTGAACCTGCAGAACTCCCAACTCCACAAGACAGAGGAGCAGAAGTCCCACCTCCACAAGAACGAGTTGCAGTCGAACCGCCTCGAGAAGACCAACTCCTAGAAGACTCCACTCCAGCCTTACATGAGATGGGTAATGAGCGCGGCAGCGATGAAGGTGATGAATCGGGTGAGAGCATTTATTCTGGTGACCAGTGCGTCTTCTGAAGCGCATGGGTTGACAACGAGTATGGATGAAGGATTCGTCGAAGTGGTTGATATCGATTCCCCGACAACTGTTTATAAAGGAGGAATGTACGCGAACAAAAAAGCATTGCAAATGCATTTGAGCTTGTTTGCGATTCAAAATCATTTCAGTTACAAGACCAGAGGCTCTACTAGAACGTATATCCATGTGGTTTGCCGCGATCCTACGTGCACTTGGGCTGTTCGGGCAGTTAGGATGAGGAACACGAGCATATTTCAGATTCGGAGGTGATTAATTCTGCCACTTACAAACTTGGTTTTTTTTATGATTATTTTTATTTATCTGTATGTATGAAGTATGTAGTCAGTAGGGACAAGTTTAGTTATATGCAAAATGGCTTAAGAAGTAAGTAGTGACGTATTTATCGATTTAGCCGTTGACATATGTCATAACATCTGATCTTTTCATATTCGACTCTGTTCATACATGTTCGACGGAGTTCAGAAATGGAACGCACCCTCATGCCACCTGTACTTTGATAGGGAGTTTTATGAAGGACAAATACAGAGATCCCACATTGTCTCCGTATAGGCCGAGAGACATCATGGCTGACATGCAGAAGAATTATGGGGTGGACGTGAAGTATAAAAAAGCTTGGAGAAGCAAAGAGAAGGCGTTAGAGTTGTTATACGGCACCGACAAAGAATCTTTCGCTAATTTACCTTCTTTGAAGTTCATGATAGAGCAAACTAATTCAGGTTCTTCCCTCGACATTGTGACCACTGTACGAGGCCGGTATTTCAAAAACTATTTCATGTCTCTTAGCGCATAGAAACGAGGATGGAAGTGGTGTCGTCCTGTCATTATCGTTGACGATACGTTTTTGAAGAATTATTTTAAAGGTACTCTCTTTTCGGCCTGCGCGATGGACGCAAACGAGTAGATCTTCCCCCTAGCATTCGGTGTTGGAGATTCGGAGACCACATCTGGGTGGGTTTACTTCTTGACGAAGTTAAGAGAGGCGATCGGGGAGAGGGAACATCAAGTCATCGTGTCCGACAGGAACAAAGGAATAAAATGCGCCGTCGAAAAGGTATTTACTCACTCGGAGCACGGATACTGCATGTTCCATCTACTGCAAAATGTGAGAAATAAGTTTAAAGAATTGACGAAACAAGCGAAGTGGAAATTTTTCGGTGCTGCAAATGCGTACACGGTCGTTGAGTGGGAAAAGTTTATGGTTATGCTCGATGAGGAGAACCCAGCAATCCGAGCCTATCTTCTAGATGTCGGTCCGGCCAAGTGGGCGCGCTCTCATTTCAGCGACAAAAGGTACTCTATTATGACATCGAACAATGCCGAGTCTCTTAACGCAGTACTTCTTAAAGCTAGGGAGTTCCCGATATCGAAGATCGTCGATTTCTTGAGGGAGAGAATGACAAAATGGTTTTTTGAACGGAGGCAACATGCCACTAAAACCGTAACGCATCTTTCTGTTAAGGCACACCTCAAATTAGTCGGTTACATCGCGGAAGCTTCTGGAATGCAGGTACTAATTCAGTAAACCACATGTCGTTAGTCTTTGATATAAGTATTTTATTTAGTTACATGATGGACTTTAATGACATGTTACCTTTGTAGTGACGTGTTACCTTATTAGTGACATGCGACCTTTTTAGTGACATGTTACATTTTGTAGTGACATGCTGCCTACTCCACTATTGACAAGGTTAGTGACAGGCTATCAAATTCGTTGTTTGTACAGGTAAATCCATCCTCTGTGTACGAATTCGAGGTCATTGACAAATTTGGAAAAGCATGGGCTGTCAACTTATACCACAAGACATGCACATGTCGTGTGTTTCAAGTTGACAATTTCATATGCCCTCATGGGATTGCAGCTTGTCGGCATCGAAATTTCGTTGTTGAAGATTATATTTCGACATACTATACAGCAGAAAACTGGGCATCTGCTTACGCAGGTGTAATTCATCCATACGGCAACAAAGAGACATGGAAAATCCCGGAAGAAGTGAAGCAAATCATTGTTGAAGCACCAAGATGTTACAAGCGACAGGCTGGCAGACCTAAGAAGACCCGGACTCCATCTCAAGGGGAAGGGGACGTGGCTACTGGAAGAAAATGTAGTCGGTGTCGTGGAGTAGGACACAATCGTGCCACATGTCGAAACCCGATCCCATTGAAAGTCCGGCGTGCATTATGAAACTCAATCCCATATCGTTGAATCAAGACATTGATTATTCAATTTATTAGTTTTTCCTCAGACATATTTATCACCATAATTTGTAAGCAAGTTGATGTCCATAGTGACATGTCTGCGTCTGTAGTGACACACATGTCGCTATTGTTGTTGGGACTTTTAGCGACTCATTTACGCGTTCAATAATATCATTAGTGACATATTACATTGATTTGATTTGTAGTGACATTGTTGGTTGGTAGCAATACAACTTTGTAGTGGTTGACGGCATTTAATATTATGGGTAGGTAACTACATTTCTGCATCTATAAGTGACTAGTTATTTGCGGTTGTAGTGACATGAGGATGTCATTAATGACATGTTTATGTCCATAGTGACTTCTTTTCGTCGCTAGTGACACCCTTGTCACTAGCTTTGGGGTTTTTATTGGCTCATATAGGCCTTGAAATTTTTTGGCTTTTTTAACTTTTTGGAATTTAATAAAAATTTTGTTGGTTGGTGGCATTTACAACTTTGTAGTGGTTGGTGGCATTTACAACTTCGTAGTGGTTGGCGGCATTTAATATTATAGATAGGAAACTACATGTCTGCGTCTATAAGTGAGTACCTATATGTACTTTACTGACATGTTGATGTCTGTAGTGAAATGTTTATGTCCATAGTGACCTATTTGCGTCTGTAGTGACATCTTGATGTCGACCAACCAACCTACCAGCCAACCAACCAATTCCCTCAATTAATTTGTTTGGGTAGTTGTGGTGGTTGTATTGTATTTATCACATTAGAGGACATTTAAGTGGTCATAATTTCGGTAGATAGCAATTAATAAATTCCCATGAAATATTGTTTATGTTTAAAAGGACGTGCAAGGATTGTGTAAACGCTTTCACACATCAATGGATATCAACAAGGCAAGCGGTTCGAAGGTTGACGACGAGAAACACACCGACGTGGAACTCCCTGAGGCAAAACTCACCGACTATCAAATCAGTGAGGCTGAATACAAATGGTATGTGGATACTTATGATGATAGTGGAACAGGTCCAATTCACTGTGTCGAATCCGTGTTGAAAGAAGTTTATGGAGATGACTGGGAGGACGTCTTGAAGCAAAAGGGAGATTTTATGGAAGTCGTGCCCAGTGGAAAAATAGTGTTTATGTTGAAAAGGCATAGAGCGAATATCCTCTACAACAGGAGGATTAACAAGAAATGATATTTTCTGTTAATTTATGTGTACTACGTACTTTTGTTTTCCTTTCCTTTCCTTCCATGCAAGTTTTTATGTATTAATTAGTGATTTGTAAGTTATTTTAGTGACATGTTTCTAGCCATAGTAACGTGTTCGTGACAGTAGTAGTGACATGAAAAACATTAAGTGAGAAGTTGTCCCGTTGCCTACATTTAAGTTGGTAGGTGGAATTAATCAAGTGAAATTTAAGTATATTGTTGACATTTTATCCAAGTACTTTGAGATGATAGAATTTAATATCTCGGATTTTGTGGTTGGTACAAAATTTAATCCAATTTAGGAACGTCTGTTGACACTTACTGACATACTTAAATAGTCTCAACACTAGCGACAAAGGTGTCAGTACAGACGAACATATATTACTAAGGATATCAACTTAACGTGTTGACATGTTTTTAGTGACATGATTCTATCCATAGTGACGTGTTTGTAACATACGTAGTGACATGAAAACATTTAGTGACAAGTCAGTAGGTAGAATAAATTAAGTGAAATTTAAGTATATTGTTGGCATTTAATCCAAGTACTTGTAGTTGGTGAAATTTTACATGACAGCTTTAAATTCTAACAACTCATGTTTATGGGGGAATTAAATAGTCACTAAATGGGGGAATTAAATAGTCACTAAACACTAGCGACAAAGGTGTCAGTACAGACGAACATATATTACTAAGGATATCAACTTAACGTGTTGACATGTTTTTAGTGACATGATTCTATCCATAGTGACGTGTTTGTAACATGCATAGTGACATGAAAACATTTAGTGACAAGTCAGTAGGTAGAATAAATTAAGTGAAATTTAAGTATATTGTTGGCATTTAATCCAAGTACTTGTAGTTGGTGAAATTTTACATGAGAGCTTTAAATTCTAACTACTCATGTTTAATGGGGAATTAAATAGTCACTAAATGGGGAATTAAATAGTCACTAAATGGGGGGATTAAATAGTCACTAAACACTAGCGACAAAGGTGTCAGTACAGACGAACATATATTACTAAGGATATCAACTTAACGTGTTGACATGTTTTTACTGACATGATTCTATCCATAGTGACGTGTGCGTAGTGACATGAAAACATTTAGTGACAAGTCAGTAGGTAGAATAAATTTAGTGAAATTTAAGTATATTGTTGGCATTTAATCCAAGTACTTGTAGTTGGTGAAATTTTACATGAGAACTTTAAATTCTAACAACTCATGTTTATGGGGGAATTAAATAGTCACTAAGTGGGGGAATTAAATAGTCACTAAATGGGGGAATTAAATAGTCACTAAAATTAGTGCCTATGTAAATAAATACCAGTAAGAATCAGTATTAATCCACAATACGCACTACCTAAAGATGGAACGTCCAATGGATGCTAATGAAGAGAAAAAGAAGGGTAACCCCGAAGAGGCTACTTCTAGCTCGGACCTCCAGTCCCCTAGTAATGAACTCTCACCCCGTTTGATTGTGGAATCCTACTTGAAAGAGACTTTCGGCGAAAACTGGTACGCATATTTGAAAGCAATTGGAGCTATTGTGTCCGAGCCTAAGAGTGAGGAGAGTGTGGTTCTCCCAAAGGAGCCATGAAATAACTGGACGTAGTTATCTGTACTGTTCGTTTGTAGCGTGTACTATGTAATCAATTAATTATTCTCGTTTAAATGTCACTATTTCTATAATCAAGTCAATATAGATGCTAAAATGTGTCACTAATGATAACACCTGATGTCTATAAAATGTCACTAGTAGTTATCTGTAATGTGACATGTTTCTAGTCATTGTGACGTGTTTGTAACACGAGTAGTGACATGAAAAACATTTAGTTACAAGTTGTCCCGCTTTTTACATTGAAGGTGGTAGGTAGAATAAATTAAGTGAAATTTAAGTTTATTGTTGGCATTTAATCCAAGTAGTTGGAGTTGGTGGAATTTAATATCTCGGATTTTGTTGTTCGGTACTAACTTCAAAAATGAAAGAAGAAGAAGAAGAAGAAGAAAACCCAATAAAAGAAAACAAACAAAAAAAAATATCTTACTCCCAAAATGGAACCTGAAGAAAAAGCTCTCATTCCACCATTAACTTCCCCCAAAAATCTCGACCACAACAACGAAGGCTTAATAGATTTAGTGGTTAACCGTTCGAGTGGGAAGCCAATTTTAATTGGGGAAATCGTGCTTCGAGAATTGCTAGGCCATAACTGGGAGACTAATTTGAAAGCCACCGGAGCTCTTCTGAAAGTACCAACTACGGGAGAGATAGTTTTTGTTCAAAACTCTGCCATTTCGCGAGAATTGTTTGGCGATAAGCCCGATATTCTCAATATCTCATGAATATGTACGTAACTATTTTTCACTACTTATCTGTAATGAATGCTTTTTTATCATCTGTATTTATGTGTTATTAGTGACATCATAATGTCACTACGTCTTTGTGTAATTACTGTCATGTTCAAGTTGGAGATGTCATTACTGACATGTTAATGTCTACACTTCCCTGTAATTTAGTGACATGTTAGACTCAATCCAGATGTAACTAGTTAGTAATTATAATAAACTCCGATGTAACTAGAGACATGTTACAATCAACCGTTGTAACTCGTGACATGATTGAATTAATCCAGATGTAACTACTGACGTTTTCTGGTAAGTACTGATAACAACATGTTCTAAAAACCGATATAAGAAAACCAATACAATTCCATATGAAAGAAGAAAACCAAAATGAAAAAAGAAAAACAATTCCAACTCCATCGTACTAGTCACCGGTAGTCATTCATCGACCTCGGACTCGCAATTGTTCGCGGCTTTGATTGCACCATGCCTGAAAAGTTCCATACACAGCTTTTTCCTGTACATTGTCATATCTTCTTGATGCAATTCAGTCACAGGCAAGCCGTGTGCAAGAAATTCTGCTGTTTTAAAGGCAAACATGCCACAATCACCACTGCAAACAAACACACAGGTTACTATTTAAGTCAAATTTTGAATTGTTTATGTTTCGAAAAATTACCCGTTAAATTGTTGTGGCATGTAACCCGCGTGAACGACCTGGAATGGTGTGGAGCTGGGATACACTTTAGAACGACCATCATACACTCGTTTGCACATGATGACGGGGATCAGTTCAGCCATTTTAGAAATCACCGGATGCACGTACTCTGTATCACACCGTAGAGAGTCATAAATGGTGAGGGTTCTTTCGGGGACGGAAACTACGACTAGGAGCCAGTGGTTGTTGTTGACGTTCACCGGAATGTAAACCGTCTGAGCCTTGATCCAGGGCAGCAATGCATCTTTGTTGTGTTTCGGTGAAACAATTGTAGTTACGACACCGCATTTCCTGGTCCAGTCATAAGTTTATTTGTCCTCGTGTTTACTCCATTCTGCATGAACCATACCAAGCTGGACGCTAAAAAACGAGTTCGTGGTCGTGTATGGATGCGTGATACCCCTGACAAAACCTTTCTTTCGGAGGTAATAGAAGGCCACATCCAAGTGCTGAAACAACATATTTACATGTCACAAATTTTTACATATACATGTGACTTCCCTAATATTTACGTTAAAAAAACATGCACTTACATCTCCAGACAACCACTTAACCGGGGTCCAGAGCTGGTAGAACCAAGTCTTCGAACCTGTATCAAACACCCGCTAATTGAACCTCCTGTGCAGCTTCTCGTGGATGGCGGCGTACCCAACATCATGCTTGGACCTTTTTTCTTACATAGTTATTGTAGCAGCAATCCAGTACTTAAATTATGCAAAAATTATGATGTATATGTTACCTCTTCAACCCTTTTTTCAACCACGTTGCCATGTCCTCCACATCAACATCCGACGGCGTTGCCTTAGGCTCCGAGAGCGGATGCTTTGCTGGCTTCCTTACTCCGATGGTGAATTTAGCGTAGACCTTCGGCACTGTGGGAGTGTATGCTTGTGGACTTCTCCTAACCCTCTTCTTCTCCTGTAAGATTAAAATTTATATTTCCATTCAGCGAATGTCACAAACGCATAAACATGTCAATAACTGAAGTACATTTCAATAAACAAGAACGATGTCACTAATGCTCTAACATGTCCCTAACGTAGATTCGGGTCACTAACTTCAGAACAAGTCACTAAGGCAGACTTAGATCATTAGATTCAGAAAATGTCACTAAAGGCGAATTATGTCACTACATACTAAACATGTCAATGGACTTCTCCTAACCCTCTTCTTCTCCTGTAAGATTAAAATTTCCATTCAGCGAATGTCACAAACGCATAAACATGTCAATAACTGAAGTACATTTCAATAAACAAGAAAGATGTCACTAATGCTCTAACATGTCCCTATCGTAGATTCGGGTCACTAACTTCAGAACATGTCACTAAAACCGAATTATGTCACTACATACTAAACATGTCAGTAAACCTCTTAGACGTCACTATAGGCATGCGATGTAAATCTCTATATATTATTCCCTATATTATTGCCGGAATTAAGTAATTTACCGGAGAGTCTGGAATGTTAATTATCTCTGACGCTCCTTCACTCCGAGATGTCTTCGACGAATCATACGCACTGGACATGTAAGTCTCAAAGTGCCGCTGCTCTTGGGGAGTAAGAAGTCTGGCTAGGGGTGACTTGTGTGCAAGAATCTGAATTTTCAGCATCCGCGTCAATGCCTGAAGACGCAGACGAATCCGAATCCACTTGGGTTGAATATGACGATGAGGCTGGTTCGGCTGGAGATGCAGCATCAGTACATCCACCGACAGCTGCTGGGACGGGTTGCGCTTCTTCTTCTTCTGCATCACCTTCAAGCGCATCACCAGTAGCAGAGTCTACACTTCTTTGCTTTGCCTGCTTAGCCTCATCTCCGTCATCGTCATCATCATCAGCATCGTCGTCCTTTTTTTTGTCTTCTTCTTTGCAATCCCGGTCTTCTTTTTTCTTTTTCTTCCCATCTCCATCTTTCTCCTTTCCTGTATCTTCTTCTTTATCGGTAGTGACATCGGTTGGGTCACTACTGACAGCATTTTTCTCACCGATGACAGCCTCTTCGTCACCAGTGACAACCTGTTTTTCACCGGTGAGAGAGTCTTTGTCACCGACGAGGGTCTCGTTCTCCTCATTCTTTTCTTCTTCTTCTTCTTCTTCTTCTTCTTCTTCTTCTTCTTCTTCTTCTTCTTCTTCTTCTTCTTCTTCGTCAACTTTCTTTCCCTCTTCTTCTTCTTCTTCTTCTTCTTCTTCTTCTTTCTCTTTTTCCTTCTCACAGGCTTCACTTTCACCTGCTCGTCGCCCTCCGTCACCATGGTCGATATTTTCTCTCTCAGTCTGTTCTCTGTTCCTCCTCTCCTCAGACTCTTTCTCTGCTACCTCCTCCAAAATCTTGTCCTTCGCCGCCTTCTTTGCCGACCGCATGTCAAGATCCTCCAACACGTGCTTTAGGTCATGCGCAAGCGAACCTATGTGTTTTCGGATCTCCTCCAGGTCTACTCGTAGATGACCGACCTCATTCTCTAGGTTGGTCAATCGCTCCTGAAAAATCAGTCGCAAAATCTTTCACTCAACATGTCACTACCGTCTAAACATGTCACTAAAAGTTAATTTCGAATTATGTACTTCAGTTTTTGTGTCACCCGACTTTGTCTTCTTCGAGGCAGGCGGCATAACAAAGTCTCGCGAAGGTTTGGAGACTTGGGCTCCTCGTCACCAGCCTTCTCGCTGCCAAGATCTCTGAATTCGACATCGTCGAGCCCAATTCTTTGGATACCCCCCTCGGTCACTTTGGAGTTCGAGGACCACTTCAACAACAAGGGATCCGCAGAAGCATTGAAGACCGTGCAGAAACCTCGCTCTTGAAGTCTCGGGATGCATTCGTACGCCCAAACCTGCAGAGGATGTAAGAACCCAGGGAGATGCGGCTTCGACTTCGTCCCTCGCTTCGTCTTCGCCTTCGTCACGAATGACCTCACCCCGGACATGAAGTAGTCCCATGCTACGTTGCCCCACGGAAAGTTGTTGAATGCGTCGGGATCATCTACCATCTTTATGTATGACGAAGTCGGCAATGGACTGACCGGTTGGCCAGAGAGAAGCACGTTGTATAAGAAATGGAGAAGTAGGAAGCGAGTCCGCTTTACGTCGCCCCATTCCTTGCTCGGCTCAATGAAAGCGGAGATATTTCCTCTAGAGGCAAGTGCCCATTTTTGGAAAGTCTCGTCGAAGAGGCCTTTTTCAATTACGTCAGTGTACTCCATCTCCTTGAAGTTGTAATCCTCGGCCAACTTCAACCCCATTATATCTGAGTAATGCTGCTTCGTGAACTCCCTAGGAGTTCCGCCAAGCTCGATAAGTAGCTTGTCCGCCGATTGGGGTTGTCCTTCGTAGTACCCGGTTCTCAACATCAGATTGCTAATTAGTTTTGAAGACCGGGTGATTGTTGGCAAGGACAGAAAGCGTCCAAAACAAGATTCCTTGAACAAATCTATTTGATTCTGTGTCATTGCACAGTTCTCGGCAAATTTATCCACATTCTCGTGGAAGTTGAAGTTGTATTCGCCCATCTGATCCTCACTGACATAACGTCGCCATGACTGAACACAAATCAAAAGATCACACGATTTAGTTACAATTCATCATGAAACACAAAACTGAAGCAATAATTTATTTTCGACTACTTAAACCATGTAACTACTGACATAAATGTAACTAAAACAGGGATGTGATATAACTACAACTTGTCACTATAATTTCTGAAACTGAAGCAAATTTTTTTTTCCTTTCCAACTTCTTAAAACAACTTATCCACAATCCAGAAATTGTCACTACTTACATCTTTCTCACTACTACTTTGGTAACTAACTACTGAATGATAATAAATATTAAACTCAACTACAATCTTAAATAAACTGAACTGAAGCAGTAATTTATTTTCAACTTCTTAAAGAATGTAACTACAGACATAAGTGTCACTAAACAAGGGTGTGATTATACTAAGACTTGTCACTAAATTCGTCACTGTAACTACACGTCTCACTAAAGCCTGTAAAATGTAACTACAGCAAACCACTCTATCCAGATTTAGTTACATCTTCGTCACTAGTATTTTGGTAACTAACTAATACTTGACAATAAATATTAAACATGCAACTACAATCTGAAATAAACTAAACTGAAGCAGTAATTTATTTTCAACTTCTTCAACAATGTAACTACAGACAAAAGTCTCACTAAACAAGGGTGTGATTAGACTAAGACTTGTCACTAAATTCGTCACTGTAACTACACGTCTCACTAAAGCCTGTAAAATGTAACTACACCAAACCATTCTATCCAGATTTAGTTACATCTTCGTCACTACTACTTTGGTAACTAACTAATACTTGACATTAGATATAAAACATGCAACTACAATCTGAAATCTTTCGACATTTAGTTACACCTTTGTAACTAAATCTCTGTCATGTAATGCAAACATCTGCTTACCATTTCAATGGCATCTTCACCGATTTTCTCACTTCGCTTCAGCCGTTTGGCAGGTGATTTCTTCGGCGATGGGGCAGATTTCCTCTTCTTTGACAGCGACAATTTCCCTGACACATTCCCGCCCTTCTTTGGTAAAGGTTGTGTCTTGTTGGGGGACGATCGACTTGAACGACGGAGTGATGAATTTGGGTTCTTGGTATCGGTCTTCCCCGACGAAGACATTTAGAAATATGGGTTGCGATGTTGCGATGAAAAATGGGTTTTTGGGTATGGGTTCTGGGTAGCGTTTTAGGCAAATGGGTTTTTGGGTATCGCCCTTAGTACGTTCTGGCTAGCGATTTAGGAGGGGCGTGGGACGGTTACTAATGTTGGAGGGTCGTCGGGGCCTAGGACGGTTACTATTGTTGGAGGGGCGTGGGGGGCGGTATAGGTTGTTGGAGGGAAAGAAGTGGGACGGTTAGGGTGGACGTGGGAGAGAAAGAGGGAATGGAGAGAGAGAGAGAGAGGGAATGGCCGAACAAAGCAAAGCAAATGAAAAAAAAAAAAACAGGGAACGGCCAAAGAGAAATAGGGAATGGACGAGAGAGGGAGAGGGGGAGAGGGAGATGAAAAAAAATAAAACTTAATATATGGATTTTATAAAAAAAAAGGGTATAATAGTATTAGCACATTTAGGGCATGTTTGGTTCACTTAAAAACAGAGGAATGGAATGGAATCCATTCCAAAAGAATTGAATAATTTTGTTTGGTTCATTTTTTGAAGTTGTAATGATCATTCTACAGAATGATCATAGCTTCATTTTCATTCCTTTCAATAACAGAAGAATGGACCATTCCATTCTTTAAACATTTATCTTACCAAAACTATCCTTCAATTATCTTAAAAATATTTAAAATATTACAAAACAAGAAACATCGTGTCTGGATAAAAATCGCACAGTAGCAATAACGAACAAGGTTTCCGGCGAAACTTGAGTCGCCGCCGCCGCCACAGCCTCGCCTGTGTCTACGCGGCCGCCACTCTCGTCCTCGACACCACCGCCGAGACACCACCGTGAGACACTAAACACCCCGTTCATCGTCGACATTTTTTTTTTTTGCAGTTTTGGCTTGTTCGGGATATTAGCTTGCCCGATCTTGGTTTATCGTTGGTCTCGTCCAACAATTACGACCTATTTTGAACCTCCATAGATGACCTCCTTCAACTCTGTAAGAAAAAAAAAACTCTTTTTTTTGCTGGTTGGGGACTTTGTCGGAGCGGTTGAACTAACGATGGTGATGGTGGGTTTCAGATGAAGTGATGAATTTTATTTTATTTTTTGCTATTTTTACTTATAGGACAGATGTTATCAAACCCATTTTAATGGGGGCTCTTCCTACAATGACGATTTGGGTTTTTGGTAGGGACGAGGGTAATTACGTAAATTTATAAATTAATTCCATTCTGTTTTTAACTTTTTAAAAGTGCATAACAAACAAAATAAAAGAATATCTATTGCATTCTATTGCCATTCCTATTATCATTCTGATTACCATTCCATTTTATTTTTACTACCAAACGTGCCCTTAGAGAATTATAGAGCACTCCTAGTTTGGTAAATTTTTTAAAAAAATAGGAAATTGGAAATCACCCTTAATTTAGTCCTATTCTTGGCAAATCTTCATATAAATATTATAAATATGTTTGGGATATAGTTTCGAAGTTGGGTCTGGCCATGGCAATTAAGGTTTGTTCTAAGGGAAAAGAAGTTGGGCTTCACTATTTATTATTTTACCATTTGATTAAATGAATACTACATTTAACCATTAACAACTTTTACAATGGGTTACAACTCAATTAGATGAGGACCCAAATAGTTATATATTTCTAAATATATATGTTTTTCCTAATTAAATCAAAGGAAAAAAATGTATATTTCAAGATATACAAAAAATGATTTTTTTATTTTTTGTAGATTTATAGCAACAATAAAAAATGTGCTTTGAATATGTATTTCTATTTTGACCTGTTTACTTATGATAGATTGGTTTTCTTATTGATTTACGATTATTGTTATTATTATTATTATTATTATTATTATTATTATTATTATTATTATTATTATTATTATTATTATTATTATTATTTATAATGACAAACATGAAGATAAGAAAGGAAAAATAAAAACCACATATTTTAATATATTTAAACAATAAGCCTGTTTTTTTTTTGGATTATATTATTATATATTTAATATAGTTTAAATGCAACTTAATTTTTTTATGTTATTTAACATTTTATATATTTTGATCATGGTTTGACAATATACTAAATTATTTATGACAAAGAAAGATAATAAATTATATATATATATATATATATATTATCATTTTTATACTCGAAATTTTCGCGGCAAAGTGGCCATATTGCTTGTATGTATGTATATATATATATATATATATATATATATATATATATATAAGGAAATTTACTTTTTGTGGGTCTTTTACGAGAGTGGGCATAAAGTTGTTGCTTTAGTTCCCTTGCAGATGAGCCAGGCATGGTTAGAAATGACGAATGAGCACTAAACAGGTCTTTATAAGGTACGTAATACATTTTATTACTAAATTATTGACTCCAAACTTTATGACATTTTACATGATGGTATAGTCTAACAATTAAATTAGATAAGACTCAATATTTGAGATTCGGTCCAAAATGAACGTCGTGAGCGCTTAGGTGTAAGAGTTTATAAGAGTTCTAAAGTAATTGCTATAGAATATCTCCAACGGAAAAACTCTCATTTGTTTCTTTATTTTGCAGTAATTGACAAATCAATCAAATTCTATTTTTTTATACCATATAAATTACTATGTTTAAATAATATTCATTTCTTATTTATGTTCATCGCCTTATATATTAATTTCCTTTTTTCCAATAAGATCACTTAGAATTTTTTTAACGATAAAATATTGATTCCATAAATTAATTATAAATAAAACTACACAATATCAAAATAAATATTTAATAAATAAAAGCAATTACAGCACAAAAAAAAATATAAAATCAATCACAACAATACAATCCAAATGTGGAAGCTAGCTTGGTCTAGCAGTAATCTCACACACACCTCGACGGAGAGGTCATGGGTTCAAGCCCCCATGGGATGCAGAAATGCATGTCCCCTAGGATTTATTCTAATAAGTATGTAATCTTGACCAATAATGTCACCTACTATGTAATCTTGGCCGATAGTGCCACCTGCGCTTTGCACTGCTAATATATCATGTAATCCTGGCCGATAGTGCCTCTACTAAAAAAAAAAAAAAAACAATACAATCCAAATGGCAATACTAATTCCACAAATGCTCAATTAATGATTAATTAATGTATTTTGAATTAGGCATCTTTATATCTCTTATTTGTCTATTGCTAATAATATTAATGCATTTTAAATGTCATTGTGTTTTTAAAATTAATGCATTTCTGATCTCTCAGTCACTCTATTTTTCTTTTTTATTCATAGCTACGTAATTCTTCAAAATTATTTATAATAGTTAATATTAGTCTTATTTAAATTTGTAATAAATAAAAATAGTATATAACAATCATATGTTTATATTAGTTAGTCTATTTGCTTGTTTACGATGATTTATAGTAGTGTATAGCACTTCAATTTTTTTTTATTGGACATATAAAAGATCAAAAGCTTATCCATAAATAGTTAAAACTCATACATACATATAACGTGTTTATAATGATAATTATGACCTAAATACATAAATACAACTTAATAAGTACAAATAACCAACGAAATTGATGAATCCTAAATAGACTAACAATAATTACATTTTGGTCCAAAACATTATAATACTTTTGCTTTATACCCCACTGAATAAACATTTTCCGTCCTTGGCCCACCTAAACTCATGGCTCCGCTGGTGCTCCGCTGCACACACATTACTTGATTCATTCACAGAGCAATATGTTACTTTTATCATAGGAACTTCTTATTTAAATTTTATGTCCTTTTCTTTGTATTTTGATCGAAATCATATATATACATTTCTTTATTATATTATTCAGTATAATATACGTTGAGCACTAATATTGTTGTCGAAATATCTGCATTTTTTTCCCTTCGTTTTCCATCGGTCTAAACCTTAATTAACGTAGATGATTATTGATTTTTTTAATATTATTCTCTGAATTTTTTAATTTTCATAAATAATCATTTTAATTTTTAAAGTGTTCGATTTGTCCTTAATAACTGTTAATCAGATATCAATAATTGTTAATCATATTTTAATATACCAATATTTTGAACTAAATTTCAATAACTGTTAATCGAATTTTAATAACTATTAACTAAATTTCAATAATTATTGATCAGATTTGAAACACGAATATTTTTGTCCAGAGAAAAAAAAAATAAAAAAGTTACTATAAAAAAGTTTTGAAAATAGGGATTATTTCTATTCTATGACTTGTACAATGATTTTGGACCAAAATCAAATAAGTCAAATTTTATCGTAAACTATGACTACCTATTTTCTTTTAAGTACAAAAATAACCCCACTTTTATTGACATTTTGTTTTCTTTTTTATTTTAGTATTTGACTTCTATTACTTTTTAATTGGGATTTTTTTTTATTGTATTATGATTTAGTCAGACTTCTCTCTCTCTCTCTCTTCCTCTCTCTCTCTCTCTCGCGTGTTTACAAGTACTCTCTCTTCCTCTCTTTTCCGGTTCGTCTCTCTCTCTCTCTCTCTCTCTCAACTCGTGTCTCATCTCGTGTCTCTGTCTCTCATCTTCAACTCGTTTTTCAGTGGGTTCATGCTCGTGGAAAGAAGGTTTGTTATCATTTTCCTTCATCTATCACTTTGATTGTGGAAAAGCTTTGTCATGAAAAAAGTTCGTCACTTTGATTAGGGTTTAATGGTTTTCATGAAAAAAAAAAGTTTTTGTGCTCTTTGAAGTTAAAAAACAATGAAAGAACGATTCTTGGAAGCACAGAAAATCTGGAAAAATTTCTGAAAATTTCTGGGAATCATTGAAGATTTATTGACATTGTTGCATTTTTATTGACATTAATGTCAATAAATCTTCACATCATAGTTGCATTTTTATCCTACCTAATATCATAGTTGCATTTTTATTGACATTGTTGCATTTTTATCCTACCTAATATCATAGTTGTGGGATAGCAAAATAAAAACATACATATCAATGTCAGCTAATACAACACATCACACATCAACGTCGGACATGCATCTATTCTCTTGCTTCAAACTGCCGTGCCTATAAAGATCGATCACTAGCTTTTGACGGTACATGGCCATGTCATCTTGCCTCAAATCCGTCAATGGAAGCCCGTGCATCAAGAACTCTACGGTCTTAATGACAAACATCCCGCAGTCTCCGCTGTCAACAATACACAATATTAAATTTAAAAATATAATTACTATCTAAAAGTAGATATTTATAATCCCTACCCGTTATGTTGTTGAGGCATATCATCGGCGAATATAATTTTGAATGGCTCAGAAGTCTGATCCTCAATTTTCAAGCTTCCAAATGCACCAATTGAGCCTAGCATGATGGGAAGGAATTCAGTCAAACCGGCTATACTTTCTCTCGTTCCCTTTCGATAGCTCAATGAGTCATAATAACAGTGATTGACTTGGCGAGGAGGGAGATAACCAAAAGAATCCAATGATCCTTTAAGTGAAACGGGACGTAAATAATACCCACGTCTACCCATGGACAGACGCAATTCCCTGCTGATTTCATCCCTAAAACGATCTTATGCGCAGTTGATTGCTTGGACCAGTCAAACTTGTCGGGATTCTCACAAGATTTTCATTCGTTGTGTAGTTCTTCGACATATTTGGTGCAATGCGTGTTGGTGATCGTGTATGCATGGCTGACTTCCGTGTACTTCCTCTTCTTCCTAAGGTAGTAGATTAGTACACTCATGTGCTGCAAGCAAATAGAACTCAGATGATTTATTGACATGAATAGATATAAATCAGATTACTTATTGACATGAATGTCAATAAACACTTATTTTTATTGATATGAATAGAAATAAATCATATGACTTATTCACATGAATTATTTACAAGAATACTAGTAAATGAATTTATGGTACCTCATCGGTTAGCCATTCGTCTGCCGTCCACAAGGTGTAAAACCATGTCTTCGAGCTAATGCATACGTCCCGGAAGTCCCAAGATGGAGACAACGACTCTTCAAAGTCATTGTATTTAATCTTGACATTTGTCTTCTTGTATCCGGGTTTTAGACCAACTTCCAACCACTTTTTCATCACATCAACATCATCAATGGAAGGCGGTGCCGTTGGATCCGAGAGTGGATAAGGAGAGGGCATTTTCTTCGGGCCGGTGGTGAAAAGAACATATGGCCGTGACTTCGGTGTAGGAGTGTATGTTGCCGGGGGCCTCCGGATCCGATGTTTTTCCGGCGAATCGGAAATGATGATAGCTTGCTCTTTGACCCAGTCTACAATATCTTGGGTAACAACTACATCGTCATCGTACATGCCGCTCTTCTTCCAATTCAGTATCTCTCAGTTCTTGTGAAGTAGTGGTTCAAAAATCCCCATTCTCCATAAACAACTACCTGGAATTGAATAAACAAACATAAATAAATTAATAAATAAAATTGGAATGTTTGAGTAAAAATGACTACCTGAGATTGAGTAAAAATGTCGTTCTCTCTGTATACCCGCTTCTCTTTGTTCTCCCTATCTCCCTCGTTGGCTTGAGTGTCATCATCTTCTTGCTCTCTTTCTTTCTCTTCTTCACGTGTCTCTCCTTTCTCGTCATCATGTGTTGTTGGTCCTCTCTCTTCATAATCTCGTGGGTCTTTATTCTTCGGAAAGATTAATTGGATCTTCTCATCAAGGCCCTTGACATATTGGCTTAACTCGTCAATTTTTCCATATATGTCCTTCAGATCAGACTTTACACGAGCCATTTGATTCTCCAAAGCTTGCAACCACTCCTAATAGAATGAAAAAAAATTTCAATATACATCAGTTACTAATATTAATGTCAATAAAGACATGCTTTTATTGACATTTATGTCAATAAAGACATGTTTTTATTGTCAAGAAACAAAAGTTTTTATTGACATGAATATAATAAAAAGATGTGTGATATTTACCTGGGAATGCTTGTCAGTACTCGTCTGTGGCACCTTCGAGGCTTCTTTCGCAGCCACAGTGGATTTCATTGACTTTTTTTCACGACTTTCGACAACTCTTCCTTTCGCCGCCACAGTGGATGAGCGAAGTGGAGTATAAACAATCTGGTACATGAATTCAAGAACATGATGAATAAACAATGGTGATACATTAATCAAAGGACATGTTACTAGATTTACCTGCGATCTTGAGAAATCGATTTCTCGCATCTTTAGCGCAAAAACCTTAAACGTAGATTTCCATCGGAGCAAGAGATGAATGACGGTGTCGGAGACTTTGTGGCAGATTTTTTGCTCCGAAAGGATGGGAAAAGACTCGAATGCCCAAATTTGAAGAAGTGGCATATTTTTTGCTCCGAAAGGATGGGAAAAGACTCGAATGCCCAAATTTGAAGAGGCAAAAAGAAACCTGGCAGTCTCACCTTACTCGTGTCCCTTGACTTCTCAATGAAGATTGTAATATTTTCATGGAGGAAATTCCAAGCCACATTTCCCCAAGGGTATCGGTTGAACTCGTCCAAGTTATCCACCAACTTGACATAGTTCATGTTCGGTACCTAAACAAACCACAATCAAGTTAGACATTCAAAAAGGTTTATAGAAATGCAACACTCATAACTATTGTCATTACCAGACAATTCGAGTTATCGGGAATGAGCACGTTCAACCAAAAATATAATATTTTAAACTTCGCCATCTTCTCTGTCTGCCATTCTTCGCTCTCGGAGACCAAGGAATGCACGACGTCCCTCATATTTAAGGAACCCTTGTGGAAGGCAGTTTCGTAGAGGCCGTCCTTAACAACTTCTGAATAAGAATATTTAGTGTAGTCGTCAACAAACCGCAAGCCGGTGATCTCCGCAAAATTCTCCTTACTGAATCATCGAGGTTCACCGCCAATTTCAAAAAACAAAGCGTCAGAAGATGAGTCCTTGTATTGTCCAGCTCGCGAGATAATATGGTTGAATATCGCTGAAGAATTGGCTATCTCGGGGACGTCAAGGAAATGCCCAAAACAAGACTGCCTGAATATATGGTCCTCTTCCTCGGACATTGATTTCTTGATGACCTCATTGAACTTCTCAATACCGCCCAAAAAGTTGAACGTAACCCCGGCAATTTGGTCATCGTCCAAGACTCTGCTCCATCCCTAAATTATAAAAAAAAATAACTTAGAACATGATAACACTGAAGCAACAATGTCAAACCTGCCGGTTTATTGACATCAATGCCAATAAACCAGACAGTTTATTGACATCAATGTCAATAAACCAGCTACTGTCAATGATACCCGCATAACAAAACACATGTTATCAAAATTGGGAAACAACAGCATTGTATAAACACATGTTTTTAGTAACATCTCCCTTTATATAATCAACATCAATAGATTTTTCAACAACAAAATCATGGTTTTTCTTCAACAACATAAAATTATAATCAACATCTACATTATAATCAACTTCAAAAACAATCACTAACCTTTTTTTTTATCGGATGACTTTGTGATTTTGGGCTTCGCCGATGGTTTTTTATGACGAAATCGTCAAAGGAATCATCTTCGGATACCACATTGGTATCTATCTTTGGTCGCTTGGCCGGAGACTTCGGCGACTTTGAGATGGTGGTCTTCCTCTTCTTCTTTGCAACGAGCGGATTCTTCTTCGCAGCCCTCGGATTCTTCTTCGGCGCGCTCGGATTTGACCCATCGGCGCTGGGATGGGACACCCGAATGACTTCTACGCACCACCGGGGGCGATTTCTCAGGCGATGGTTTGGGTTTCTTGGCGGGGGATTTCTTGTTAAGGTTTGAGTTTGGGTCCGGTATTTGGGTTTGGGATTCGGTCAAAATGGGTCTCGTTTTAGGGTTTTGGTCTGGGTGTTCGTCGTTAGGGGTCTGGGTGTTCTTCATTTTGGGTGGTTTTTGCTGAAGAAATGGAGAAGAACTTGAGAGAGAGAGAGAGAGAGAGAGAGAGAGGCGCGGTGGGTTTCGGTGAGGTCTGGGTGAGAGGCACGGTGGGTTTCGGCCGAAGAAATGTAGAAGAAGAACTGGAGAGAGAGAGAGAGAGAGAGAGGCGCGATGGAGATGATGAGAGAGAGAGAGAGCGAAATGGAGATGATGAAGAGGGGTGCAGTGCGGCAGTGGGTTTGGACAGTGATTTTGGACGAAGAAGAAGAAAACAAATGATGTTGGGCGGTTTCTCATTCCAAATAAAATAAAAATAAAAAGGTTTTAATTTTCATAATAATTATCTAATAAAAAGAAACTAAATTGAAAGGATAAAAATGTAATAACTCAGTTCATGTAGTCATATTTTAGGATTAAAATGGATTTATTTGATTTTTTGTCCAAAATCATTGTACAAGTCATAGAATATGAATAATCCCTTGAAAATATAAGTGAGATATGAAAAATAACATGTTGCAGAAATGTTTTGAAACGGTTATTCTGTACTTTTGTTTTTACCCCATTGGTACTGTCAGATTAATCTCGCTCGTCACTAACTTTCTAGAACTTCTACTCATATCTCCTCCAACTTAAAAGTCAATTACTAATACCCTATTTTAGATTGTAAGAACCATTGGCGTATTAAAATTAAGAATAAATCTCATTTTTACCACCTGGACTCGTACATTCGTTACATTTCGCCCCCTGTACTCGAAAATGTTGCAAAACTCAATTCAAAACTCATATACGTGTTACAAGACCCCACTTCCGTCATTATTTAGACGTTAAGTTATCACGTTTTGATGACGTGACATAATTTTAAAGGGTATAATAGTATTTTTGGTTATTCTAAATACTTTTAATATTTAAAATTGTTTATCAAATTGTTATTATATCAGTTCGTGTCACAACATAAGAAAAAGAAAAAAAAAATAAGGAGGAAGAAGAATAGGGGTCGGAGAAGGAAGCAAATCCATTCACTTCACGTGATTTCGAGCGTTTCTCTTCTTCTCCGGCGTGAATTCTCGGCCTCCCTCCTTTTCTCGCGAGTTCTCTCTTTCTTCTTCTTGATTTCGCTCAGCCCTCACCCACGCTATCTCTCCTGCTCACTCTCTCTATCGCTATCTTCTTCTTTCCATCTTGCTCATCTTCTTCTTCTTTCTTTCTTTTTTCTTCGGTCGTGGTTCTTTCTTCATTCTCTTCTGCATATTTTTTTTTCTTTTTCCTATGTTTCTTCTCCGGGCGTGACAGTTCGATTTTGATTGTTCATCAAAGCTTCGACGTGAATCCATGGACGGAGGGAAGTGATTTTCGCCTGAGATCTTCGGTGATTCACACAGCTATGTAAAAACCCATGGAAATCCCTGTTTTTCCTTAAAAAAAAAAAAAAAAAAAAAAAAAAAAAAAAAAAAAAAAAAATTTAGGGTTTTCTTATTTCAAATTTGAGGCTTTTGCTTCTATGTTGATTCTGCGATATAGTGTATTTACTTGAGTCTGGATTTTGCTCGAATTTGTGGAAATTGTGAGAATGGAATATCAGTTTCCGAAATTGTTTGTTTGGTCTAAATGTCTGTGTGTTTATATGATAGTTTGAATTTTGGAATCGGGGCTTTAGTTTCATCGAGTTGATTTCTTAATCGTGATTTTGTTGGGCTCGGGTTCTATTTGATTCCGTGAGATGGAATTGTAATATCTTCGGACGCCGACTTAGGTGGCGAGTCACGCTCAAAAGTACTTTCTCTGGAGAAGTAACAACAATCGCCAACGACGCAGATCTAGTTTCTTCGGTGAATAAGAGCAAAGCTCAGATTGCTATTGGTGTTGCGATTTGGGGGTTTCTTTGTGTTTTCAGATGGGAAGCTCTAGAGAGGCGAGCAATAAGGCCATCAATGTTTCGGTGGGAGGGTTGATTCAGGAGAGAAGAAAAAGAAGAAGAAATGGAGGGAAGATGCCTCTGAGAAGGAGAAAGAGAAGAGAAAGAAGAGTTTTTTTTTAATTTATTATTATAAAAATAATAAAACGAAGGTATATTGATAATTGCACATATCTTAAATCTCACATGACAAAAAACGTGACATTTAACGTCCAAAATTAGACAGAAGTGGCAACGTGTAATGAAGTCATTAGTTAAAAGATTCTCAATGCAACATTTTCGAGTAGAGGGGGTGAAATGTAACCGAAGTACGAGTCCGAGGGTAAAAATTGAATTTATTCTAAAATTAAAGGTTGAGCCGTTGAGGAGAGAGACTTTGAGCTATTCCCTTGCTTAGAACACACATATAGACCCCCTCAAAAAAAAAAAAAAAAAAAAAAAAAAAAAAAAAAGGACACATGTATAGACAAACTATCATCAATTAATTTATTTTTCTGAGCCCATTCCAATACGTACAAAAACAGAAATTAAGAGCTTCATGAGGCCGGAGCTTGGAAGGAGAAGTGTTTGAGCTGCTGAGGATCGACGTCCGATGGGGCTCGAGTGAGGGCACACTGAGCAGTCGTGGTCTTCGGAAAAGCGATCACGTCTCTGATCGAGTTTGCCCCAGCCATTAACATCACCAACCTGTCCAACCCAAATGCTATTCCTCCTGTGTCGCCCAGCTCGAAAAATCTCCCCAGCTCAGACCTTTTGGTATGTTTTTAGATAAATGAAATACAATGTGAAGTTATTCTTACCATGCGGAGGAGCACCCATGTCCAATGCCTCGAGAAGGTACCCGAACTTTGCTTCAGCCTGTAAGAGAATCATCCAAATTTCAAAATCAAAGGGTAAAATAGAAGATAAAAATTAGAAAAAATAAGACTTTGTAGCTATGTAGTTCATTAATTAGTACATAATTAGTTTTAAAAAATATTGATTTAAGAATTAAAAAAAAAAAAAAAAAATTGGAGCGAAAAAAGCCCTCAACTATTGATTTTTTTTTTTTAGCATTTTGGTCCTTTGAATAACTTCTCAATTATATATGAATTAAATTACAAGGATACAAATTTTGAAATAGCCAACGTTTTGTTAATTTTTTGTAATAGCCACGTAAATCTATTTACGCTATCAAAATAATAAAAAAACGCAGAGTAAATCTCTAATAAATGACTATTTACGAAATATTTACAATAGTTTTTTGCTATTTACGAAAAATTTACAAAACGTTGGCTAAAACGCAAACGTTTATGTTTATGTGGCTTATATCGCTAAATTTTTGTTATTAAAATGCTCCATAATTAATATTTTGCTCATAAAATTAATTTAGGAACCAAAATACCGCATGCATAAAAATTTAAGGACCATTTGCGTCAAAAGGCCAAAAGAAAGCAAGTAAACGGACAACATGAGAGAGAGAGAGAGAGTTTGGAGGGGTTATTCAACCTCTTCGGGAGAGATTCCGATAATTTCCAAGACCTTTTGCTGAACCTCTCGCTTGTAAATTCTCAAACTTCCACCGCCAATCTAACCATCGTTAAAAAGAAAACGATGAGCTAGAGATTCACACACGATCAGAAAGAGATGTGAGAACATTAGGAAAAAGCGTGACTCACCTCTACTCCGTTGTAAACCATGTCATAGGCTAAAGCCCGAGCAGATGAGAGGTCCTCAGTGTCTTCCGGGTTTGGGGCCGTGAACGGATGGTGTAATGCCTGCAAAAGTAACAATTTTTTCAGCATTTAGGTCACACTTGGATAAAAGCAGAAAAAAGGTGTAGAATACAAACAGGAGACAGACAGACCTCAAGCCTTTGCTCGGTTTCATTCCACTCAAACATTGGGAAATCAGTCACCCATACGATTGAATGCCTGGACTAAAACCCGGACGGAATGGACAGAGACAATGGAACAACAAGGCCAGGTAAGTGTTAAAATAAAAATAAAAAAAGGGGTACAGTTTTTCAGCAAGAAATTTCTGAGCTATACATTGTCAATCAGACCAAGGTCATGTGCAACGAACAACCTAAGTCGGTCTAGTGTTTTGTTAACCGATGGGCAATCACTTGTGGCAAACAAGATAAGATCCCCTGATTTGGCAGAGCACAGCATCAAGAAGCGCTCTTTCTTTTCTGGGTTTAAACTCGATACCAACGCAGGAATTCCTTCGAGTTCTCCTTCAGTCAAATATACACCCGACAGTTGGTAAAACATGCCACGAAATGAAACAATTTTTTTTTTCAACGAACGAGACTAACCATTATCCAACACCTTCAAGAAAGGCAACCCCTTGGCTCCAGATTTGATGGCTTCGTTGTAAATATTGCCTTTCTTGAGAGTGGTGTTTGAATAGCTTTTGGCACCAGAGGGCACACATAGTACTTTAATAACGCCCCCACTTTTCAAGGTCTCTGAGAAAACCCTGAAAGGAGAATCTGTAAAGACATCAGACACCTGCAGCACCAAAAGACAAACCTGTTCCTTAACAACCCTTGATAAATTTTGGCTTTTCCTTGAGAGATTGTCTTAATAGGTGGAAGAAACCATATGGAAAAATGTAGACATTAATAAATTGAGTAAAGGGTGGAGATTTCAAGGAAGAGAAATTACATCCTTCAACTGAAGATCGAATCTGAGATCAGGCCTGTCTGAACCATATCGACTCATGGCCTCCGCATACGCAAGCCTAGGGAAGGGGTTTGGAAGTTCTACGCCCTTAATCTCCAGAAAAACCTAGACAATGTAGCTTGCAAATCACAACTGCTCTTAGAAAACAAAATTTTTATATTATTAACATTCCATTTCCTCATCATGCAGATACGAGTTATTCTTTTTGCTATTTTTCATAAGGTTCACTCCTTGTTAAACTTTTGTTCTTTTTCAAAAGGTTCACTCCTCACTAAACTAATGAACGATATACTTTTATATGAACTAAAAATTAAGGAATTCTTAACTTCACGATTTATTATCATTTATTGCATGCCCATCAAAAATATGCTTTTTCCCGGATACTCGGGTTCATATACCCATGGATTTGCTGTTTGTTTAGTGGCTTCATATAATTCAGAAAAGACTAACTTTCTCAAAGCCTCTTGTTCATATCTCTCATCAAAAGGTGCTATTCGATAATGTCTATCTAGCAATCCCCCCCACTAACCCTAGCGAACATTCAAGATCTGTCCTACATTCATTCGTGAAGGTACTCCTAATGGATTGAAGACCATATCAACAGGTCTTCCATCTTGCAAATAAGGCATATCCTGTCTAGGAAATAAAATTTAAAAAACACAAGCAAAGAAAATGTATGCATACTTTGAGTTATGCACTGACCTTTCTAATCAGATCTTCATTGAGTTTCAGCATGTCCTCCAAAGGAGTGAAAGCAAGCTCCATATCAAGCTGTGTGAATTCGGGTTGTCTGTCTGCTCTTAGATCTTCATCTCGAAAACATCTACACAAAGGGCCGTAAGTTCTATCTTAAAACATAACAGTACATTTCTCTCCTAAAAAGAAATACAAAACCTTACGGTTCATGAGAAAAACCATATCCAATATGCTTCTAGCCATACCATGAAAACTGAGATTAAAAACAAAAATCTTAGTCACCCTTCCTATACACCACGAAGAAAGTGTGGCATTTGCATATATTTGAGCTTGTAGGGGAGGAAAATAGCATTTGAAAGAATATAACGACAAGTGCTGTATTTGTGGGGAGAAAAGCCAAAACTTCAGGGCATGACCAAATGAAATACTACTATACCTAGTATCAATGTAGAATTAATATGGCTCGAGAAGAAGCTTAAGATGGCTTACCTGGCTATTTGGTAATATCTATCAAAACCAGAAACCATTAGCATTTGCTTAAACAGCTGTGGGCTCTGAGGCAAAGCATAAAATGTTCCTGGCTTCAAATCACAGAGTAGACAAAATCACAACCTGGATGCCAAAAAAAAGGACAATAACTAATGTACAGGCGGTTGTACAAGTAGGTACCTGAACCCTCGAGGGCACCAAATAATCCCGGGCACCTTCTGGGGTAGATCTAGAGAGGATCGGAGTCTCAATCTACCTTATAAAAGCATGAGCAGAGATCAGAATCAACAGAACAAATTGCTTTTATTACATCATATGAGCATAATTAGCCAGCATATAAACCTCCACAAAACCATGTTCGTCTTCTAGGTATCTTCTCATGAGTTTGACAATCTTGTGACGCAACATTATGTTGGAGCTCATTTGTTGTCGGCGTAGATCAAGGAAACGAAATCTGTAACAAACATTTGAGTGTTAAGACTTGTTCCAATTTCACAATGGGCAAGTTAGAAACGTGGGCAAATTCATCAGCTAACTAGACCAAGGCCATTAAAGATAGGCTTGCAAAAATACTGTTTAACAATTCGGAAAGGACGCTGCTACCACTCAATCCCAAACTATCTAAAACCATCCTTACAAATGTGCGTGACATACGTAATTGACCCAAGCATTAAGCTAATCAGTCAAAAAAATTTCAAACCAAACACCTTAGACGAATTTCTTCCTTCACAGAATCATTTGCATTATCAGAAGTGGTAACCAAGAAAGGCAACTTCGATTTCACGGCATTGAGTACTTGAACATTCTCTGCAGTAACCTGATAAGCAAAACCAACTATATAATATACCAATGCCGGTAATATAATCATGTAATTTCACTGTTTTACACACCTCAACGTATCCAGTTTTCATTCTCGTGTTGATCGACTCGCTCGGCCTTTCCCTAACAACACCTTCAACGGCGATCACGTACTCGAGCCTCACGTTGTTAATCGCGGAATGAGCGTGGGGAAAATCATCAGGAAGAGTCGCGATCTTCTCAAAACGGCATTAAATCACGAAACCGACCAAACCAAATCCCTAACATTTCATCACAACAAAAATTAAATAGTTTCATTACTTGAACAGTGCCGGTGTGGTCTCGGAGATTGACGAACGTGAGTCCGCCATGGACGCGGTGAAGCGCCACCCAGCCGCAGAGCCGAACTCTCTCTCCGACGTCGTTTCCGGTGATTTCGCCGCACAATCTTGTCCGACTAACCCAATCTAGGTTTTCGCCGAGAGAAACGGAAGGCCTCGGAGAAACAGGCAGGGTTTCACTCTGGGCCTGAAATTTTTCCGCCGTGGAAGAGAGGACGACGGTCAGGAACCCGGAGGGAGGTGTGAGGAATGTTCGGGGGAGGAAGAGAGACAGGGGAGATTTGGCGCGAAGAGGAGTTAGCGGGGAAGCTCTGAGATGAAGGACAGACATGGCGGGATAGGAGAGACAGAATAGAGACTCTGATAAGGATAAAGAAGAAACTGAAGAGAAATTTAATAAAGCACCTTTGACGTAGCTTTGTCTTAATAAAAACAGGGCTTTTGTTTTTTTTTTTTAATTTGATAGGTGTTTATAAAGCATTTGTTCTTAATAGCAAAAGCTGATTTTGTATTTAGTAAAATAAATATGTTATAATAAAAAAATAAAAATAAACATATTTTTAAAAGTTAAATAATAATTATTAATATGATGATTTATATGTGTATATATGAATTATAATAATAAATTAGATATATATAGACAAAAAAATTATTTTATTTTTAATATAAATTTTTTTAATTATTAACAAAAAAAGATTAATAAAATTTTTTATAATTTTTTTTAATATAAATTAGATAAATTTTTTATTTTTAATGTAAATTAGATAAAGTTTTTTTAGGAGATAATTTCGATATTTCACAAAAAAATGAGGATTTTAAGTAATTGTATACCAAGATACATAAACGCTTTTTCCAAAAGTTAGGATTCTTAGCTTTTCTATTTCATGTACAATTTCTAAAATCGTTTTTGAAGTTTTTTCTAAAAACTATTTTACCAAACGCAAACAAGCAGTCAGTTTTTTCTAAAAACAAAAACAGATATTAATAAGTTGTGTCAAACGGGGCCAAAGTGGATCCCATATGCATCAAACTATAAGACTCAACGTTTAAAATATTTAAAATTTTGACTTTTAATTTAAAAATAAATAAAAATAACCTTTCAGCTTATTTAACCTTATTTCTCTCATATTTTCTCATTTCTTCTATTCTATCTTGAAAGTGTGTGTTGAAGATTGGCGGGTCCTTCTTCCTTTTCGTCGCACCCTCGTAGGCGCAGAGAGGTTTTTTCAAGGCCCGGTTCACCTTAAAAAAAGATTTGGAAAATTGAATTTCTAAAGAGTAGTAAGTTTTAATTTTAAAAGTACATGTTTTTTGACAAAAATATTTTAACACACAATAAACATAAAATTAAAATCTCAATGCCTTTTCCATTCTCATTAACCTAACTCTTCCCTTCGATAACTCGTTTTCTCTCTGAAAATACAGAAGCTTCAAAATTGAAACTCTATTCAAATTTAAGTGTTCAATAATTTTGTTGTCCTCGTAGCTCGTCTCTCGTATTGGCCCTCGTCTTCGCAACCTCTATGTCACATGAAGATTCAAAATAAAATGGGTAAGTGTGTTGAACTTCTTTTAAATTACCTTGAATCAATACTTTGAACAGGTCTGTGATGTACACGAGAAGTTTTATTGTAGTTTTAAATATCCATGCGGTGACTTGCGGTCCCTTGCGCGAAAACTAGCATTCTATGGTCAGACAGTACATACGGCCCATCTGCAGCGTCCTGCGGTGGCTTGTGGCCCTACGGTCTCCTGCAGCGTCATGCAGTGAGCTCAGGAGTTGGGTCTAAAAGATGGTGAGCTTGCTGCTTTAAGAAGAAGTAGTACTCATGTTATGGAGATTCCGACCAGCATTAACTTTATGAGCTATTGGATAAGCTATACGAGCTCCTTATTGTGGATAGGTTCATTTTTAATTTAAAAATATAGAGGTTCCGTACAAGATTGATGATGTAATTGTTTTCCAAGTGTGATTTCCGATGACGAGAAATTAGCTTACTACAAGAATGTAATTATTGTTCGTTCACCTGTCCACCATAAAAAGGGAAATAGAGTATTTCACATACCTGATCATATCCTAGTCTCTACTCCAATAGAAGAATTTGTCAACGAGTATGATGGAGATTTTGGCCTTGACGACATGCATTACAAAACTGTTCGTGCCACAATCAAGAAGTCGATCTTCATGTGCAAACCCCTTTGTAAACTTACGTAGAGTCAGAGATTGTGTCACGTCTTAACGACGTACAACGTTCCTTCTCACCTCTATATGCATCACTATATTTATTGTCATCTCAACATGCATCTCGTGTGCCGAGTACTACCAATTAATACTTGTAAGAACCATGGAAATTTTTAAAAAAAAATTATGGACGAAACCAAAGTTTCGACTCGAAGACATTGAGATAGGACTTGATTCATTTGTGACTTCCTTCGCAGGTACATTATATGTATAAAATATGTTGTTTATTATGATTATTAAACAAGAATATGTTTGAAGTAACATGTAGTAGCTCTAATCTCACCATTCGACAACTATTCTAAAATAAGCAAGATTTGAAGACTCAAGTTGTCGTGTTTGCTTTGAAGAACAAATTTAACTATCTTGTGAAACAATCATATCCAAACATGACTATAGGGATCTGAATGTAAACGGAGGTTGATGGCCAAAAGACCTTCGGGATCCGATATGTTTGAGGAAAAGAACAAAAGAATGTTGCACCTTTCGTTACTGCTCATCTTATATAGAGAGTATACCATTGATGAGACCCCGTACATACCAAAGAGCATTCAAGAGGATGCGAGATCTCAGTACAACATTGAGACAACCTACGAAAAGGCTTGGAGAAAGAGATAGGCGACCGTTCAATCTGTTAAGGGATCTGTAAAAGATTCGTATTCAAAGATTGCATCATGGCTACATATGCTGAAGCTAAAATAATCCATGCGCAATGATTGATTTTGTGACTGAGAATGGGTGCTTCAGAGCTTTTTTCTTTTTTGATCAGAGCTTGTCGTCGGGGATTTGTGCTACATCGTCCTATGATAGTGTTGATGTGTCATTCCTCAAGACAAAATACGGTGACAAATGCTTACAGTAGTTGCACTAGATGCAAACACTCTATTGTATCATCTTGCTTTTGGGGTAATGGATAGTGAAAATAACACTTCGTGGACATAATTTACAAGAATGCTAAAAAAGAAATTGGTGATGTGGAGGGTCTTGCTTTTGTGTCTGACAGGTATCATATTTTGAATTGTTTTAAAATTTCGATCTTACATACTGGTATCTTATGTTATGTTCATAATATTTACAGATACGAGAGTATTAAACATGTGTTGGAAGAGGTGTTTCCATATGCTTATCATGGTGTATGCTACAACCATGTTAAAATGAACTTTTAGCACAAGTTCAAGACCGAAGAGTGTAACCCATAAATCAACATTGCTATGTATCTGTTTCGAAAGTTATAATGTCATAATTTTTTAAACAAGATACGACGCACAAGAAATATGTAAAATACCTCTATCAAAAATCTTAAAGTAATGAAGATAAGAGTTTCTTAAAATGTTCCAATTGTTTATGAAGATTCAATATCATGACGAATAATTATGTTGAATGCTTCAACAACAAGACTAGACTTGCTCGAACCTATCTGATCACGACTTTGTTGGAGTGTATTAGGTTTATCTTACAAACACGGTTTTACCAACGTAAAGAGGAGACATTGAAGCATCAAACAATCTTGGCACCGCTTATGGAGAAAGACCTTCAATGGCATTGTGAGCGTGTCAATCATCTGATTTTTCATCCACTAAGTAACAATGAGTGCATTGTTATTGATGGAGACGAAGATGGTAGAGTCAAGTTGAAGGATAGAACGTGTTCGTGCAGAATTTTTCAAGTCATTCAAATTATGTGTTCTCGTGCTGTTAATTTTGCTCGAATCAAAGACTTAAGCGTTTAGTCTCTTGTTCATCTTCTTTATTTTGTTGACACTTGGAATAAATCATACTCGGAAACGATATAACCTGTTGGTAATGAGAATGAGTTGGTTGTTCAAGATGAGCTTAAATACACAGAACTACATGCGTCGCCTTATAAAGGAGAACGGCCGAAAAAGAGTAACGCTGGAAGACGACGAGTGAACCGTCTACCCTCTCAAGGTGAAATACTAGTAACACATCAAAAATGTGGTAAAACGGTGTTCCCAGTCATAATAGAGCTTTGTAATGCAAGAGTTTAATGTCCAAAGATCTATGTTGTGTTCATTTATTTTGTAATGACTTTAAATGGGAGAATCTTGATTTGTTTTTTTTTAACTTGAAAGTTGTTTTTAAAGACTTTGTTGTGTCAATTTTGTTATGTTTGTCACTATTCTGGACGCCAATTAGTTAGCTGGAATTTTTGTGACAAATTGGAGGATATTAGCTCTGCAATGACCTATGATCACTTGTTGTGGTATGCGGCCCAATCACAATTATGCGGTGACCTGCGGTCACCTGTTGTTGACTGTGGTCCAGCCACAACTCTATGGTGACCTGCAATCAACTGTTGTTGTCTGCAGTCCAGCCAAAGCTCAGCCGTGACCTGCAGTCACGTGTTGTGGTTTGCCGCTCAATCACAGCTATGCTGACCTGTGGTCACCTGTTGTTGTCTGCAGTGTCATGTACCTGGATTACAATTAAAAATCTGCTATACATGTCTTGACTATTTCCATACATATTCATACTTTTTTTTTCATACATATCCAAAAAATTGATTGCAAGATTCAAATCTTCCATGCATATCTAGACTATGCATCCATGTTTTTTATAAGCCAAAAACTAACAAAAAAAAGACTTGCATGATTCAAAGATTTCATACATATTTAATAACAAAGTAAAATACGAATTCAAGATTTGGTACCAAAGATCCACGACCCACTTCACACTGTAAAGCAGAATTTTTTCGTCAACGTCCGACAATGGGAGAGATGCAATCAAATGGTCTACGGCTTTGATGTATTACATTATGCAATCTTCGCTACACGAATAAGACGTTATAAGTATATATAATTAATAAAAGAACACTCTCACGCTTAGAACAAAAAGAATAACATAGTCGTATTTATGTTTCGATATGTTAGCGTGGGTCCACATCAATGGGTCACGCAACATAAGCACGTTCGCGAATACATTCACTTTATCCAAGACCTTTGGGATAAGGTTGATGAACGACTTTCAGGATCGTATTCAGCAATTGCTTCTCGGTGTAGTCCGAATTGTAAACTGTGATCTTCCAACACGCAATATTTTGCTCCTATGTGATCCAATGCTTATTCTCAACATTTCACGATGAAGTATATGTCGATGAGAGAGTTGTAATTAGGGAAGAAGTTATCATCATCTCCGGTCATCAGTTTTATTTTCTCCTCGTCATCAAGAAGTTCATAGACAGTCTTTACTTGCTTTTAAATCTTTTTTTACCGGCCGTCTTCTTTTGAGTCTCAAGTGCATTGTGGCGCCCAACGATCGATGAAACCCATAGCATGTTCATGCAACAAGCATCTTCTATGAGCGCATATTTCATAAACCATTTTCGTCATTATACTATTAACAAACACTGAATTAATAAACATAATATTAACATAGCTTTTTTAATTGAATGCAATTCTTATTGAGTCAGTAAGTCATTCTCGTGGCTGAGCGCCGAGCGAGCCAGGTTGCTCGCCCGAGAGTCTTTGTTGGGTTTGGTCGGTTGACTAGCGATTCAAGATGTTCACCAAAGTGTCGCGCGAGCAAGGGCACTCGTCCAAGTGCTAGGCGAGCCAGGGTGCTCGCATGAGAATCGGGCAAGGTCTTGTGGGAAGCATAGCTCGTGGGGAAGGTAGGCTTGGACGAGCGCAACTCATGTTTTGGGATTACTGAAGAAGCCGAGGAAGAAGCCTAGCTTGGGCAAGGCAAGTCATTGCTCGGTGACATGATGAAGCTTTTGAGGATCCCTAGAGGGAGTCTTGTGGCAATCCTGCGGATGCAGGTGATTTGCCGGTGGAAAACTCATGATTGTTTTTAGTACCACTTCTTCTAGAGCCAAAATTTTAATTCTGTTTTTCTATGTTAACACTCGGAGCACATGTGGCGATGCAAGAGGTGGACTTCATATGCCAAATGCGTTGTTGAGGCCGTTTACGTGACTTTTTGGCAGTCTCGGAAAGATCATGGCAAATTAGGGAGGACCCGAACAACCACAATCTCCAGTGAGCCTTAGGAGAGATGACAAGGTTAATGGTGGTAGTCTTCGTATTGGCCTTTTTTGTTGGAAAGTTAGTTTTTCGATCTTCATCACCTAAATCATTAGAGAAAATGAGCTAAGAGGGTGCAGATGGATTTTCCTTGATGCATACTTTGAAGCTCAATATGAGTCTAGTGAGCTAAGTGTGGTAGGAGTCTTATCTCATCTCTAAATGATCATTAGAACAAATAGAGGCATCTGGTGCAACGGTTGTCGCACCTAATGCCCCAAAAGTCGCACCTAATAGTTTATTAGGTGCGAATTTTGATGCGACAATGTCGCACCTAAAAGTCTGTCGCTAAAGATATTAGGTGCGACATGTCACAGCTAAAGGTGTCCATATTAGGTGCGACATGTCGCACCTAATGCCCAATCTATTTTGCTGCCAAAATTCTAGAAATTGGCAGGTGATTTCATATCGGGTGCGACATGTCGCACGGATTAATCTTCTCGCCATTATACTTGGTGCGACATGTCGCACCGAATATGTTATTTTAATTAAAAAAAATTACAAATTTATATATTAGAAAATTAAATCAAAATTAATCTATAATTAAATAAAAATTAATTAACAAAATTATAAATTAGAAATAATATTCTGAAAATAGAATTCTGAATTAAACATACAAATCCAGTCTAATAAAAACGAAACAATTCCTAATTTTGTTTCCTATACAACTTATCGATAGTAGAATTCCCTCTACCAAATAAGTTGGCAAAACTTCGGGAACCGCTTCCTCGTCCTCGTTCGCCGTTGCCTGACGCGCTGCCGCTCGTTCCGCCGCTTCCGTAAGGATAATCTCGCAAGAAATCCATAGAACCCTGCGTAGAACCTGACGTCTGCTGATCTGTGCCACCTGGTTGTGGTGCATGCGGAGGTTGGGGAGTCGTGGGAGGTTGGTTGTGCATCTAGGATTGGGGGAGGAAGGCGATGTGTTGCCGCATCTCCTGCAGCTCGGCTTGTTAGGCGGCCATTTGAGCTCGCATCTCGCTAACCAATAGATCGGTCTGAGATGAAGAACTTGACGAGCCTCTATCTAGCGCTTGGGCTACACCCAGCGATGACCTTGGGATCGAAGGCCCTATCCCGACTTCCCAGTCTCTGCGTACCCTCAAAACTTCGCGCATCGCGTACTCCTCTACATCTTCTTGGGAGATCACGGTGTTTTGCTCATCCGCTTGTCGCAAAATATCTATCGTCAGGGTAGTAACTTGATCCTTCACAAAAAACCACAAAAATTTATCAGATAAGAATAATTTAAGTAATTAAATATAATAAATAAAACAAATAACTTACAAATTGCGATTTCGCGAAGTTCGTCGTCCACGATCCCTTAGCATCATGGTGTTTTTCTTACCATATCGCTAAAGCCGAGCCCATACTCCCATCTTCCTTTCCCTGTAATTTTTCAACGTTAAAATAAGAATCACATATATATTGCATCTTAAAATTAAGCGACTTACGTTCTTTGAGCAATGACCAAAAAAACTAAGCGACCCTTGTCTCGGCTTCGTCTTCTTCTTCTTTGAATTTTTCCGGTTGTGGAGAGACTTCGCCTGCGAGACATAAATTCATTCAATTCAATATTAAGAAATTCAAATAACCCTCGGAAGTTCAACTCATATTGTATGCTCTGGCGAGTCGAACGTCTCTATTGTCTTCAACTAGGCTTCCTAGTTATAGCCTTCGGGAGTTTCGTTTCTAGCGAGATCTTTACTCCCACAAAACGTCTTAAAGAAGAGCTGCGACAATCTCGACTTCTGGCCACGCCGCATCCTCTTCGCATCGCGAATCGTAGCCATATCAATCTCGTTGCGAATAGGATCTGCTGACACAAGCTCGCCAGTGTCAGGATTAGCGTACACGAAGCGGTACTGGTTATGAATCGAGCTCATAATAGCCGCCACACTCTGAGCAGGCACGTGATTCCAGTCAGGGAGGTCGACGGGAATGGTACTCTTGATCAGGTTTCCTATGCAGTTTTGGAACGTCCCGATCAATGGGTTTTGCTCCCTGACGACTTGGTAGAACGTCTGTTGTATGTGATCGTAACGAACTATATTCGCTCCAGGAGTCACAACACCAGCTCTCACGAAAACGAAGCCAGTCATTGGTCCCTGCTTCTTCCTCGGCATCTGCAGGGGATCACGATCTCCTCCTGGTGGGTCCTGACCTGAAGTCGACATCCTGTAAAATGAATTGTAGTTAGTATTTAGTATTTAATTAATATTCGACGACCGTGGTTATTACATGGTGTTAGTCATTCATCGTCGTCACTCGATGTAATGTTAGTATCAACATCAACATCGTCTCCCTAAAAAACGGCGCATACCTCATCTTCTTCATCAACTTCTTCATCATCGTCAACAACAGTAACAAGCTCAGCCGTAGCGATTTCGTGTCGATGATTAAGACGGTCGATATTTGACAACTCTATTGTCAACAGAATCGATGCTGAAGTGGTCAGGTCAACTTCAGGAATGTCCCATATCCCTCGATGATTGCATTCCTGAACGATTTCCCATTTGTGACCCTTAATGAGATCTTGGATGTAAAACACTTGTTTCCCCTGAGTCGCGAGTATATACGGCTCTTCTGTAAACCACTCTTTCGCGGTATACGAACTCGTTGCTCTAGTGGTCTTATCAACGTGCACTATACGCTCTGCATGGTACTTGTCACCATACCATATGTATTTGAACAGTACGAAACGATAGTTATGTCTATAGTTCAACACGATGACGTCTTCCATTCGACCGTAAAAATAGTACTCGTTCACGGGCACACAAACACCGCTGTTCTAGGTGATACGTTGGTTATCACGACGACGAGTGATGAACTTCACGCCATTCACAAAGCAGCTCGGATACTGATGAACAATTTGCAAGGATCCGATAGACAATGCGTAAAGCTCTTCGGACACGTCGGAACCACTAACTTTCATGTCATAAATCTGGATACGAAACAAAGCAAATGAAGATGTCATTAGCATTTTTAATATGCTTTCAGCAAATGAATTCTTTCATTTTACCTTTTTCACAAACCAAATTTTGAATTCTTTTCTATGCATTGCTTTGATATCAGAATCTTCAATTCCCGCTTCAGAGTTATTTTGAATAAGTACCAAATGCTCACTGTTAACGTTACGTAACTAGATGTAAATAGGTAATGTACATATTTAAATGAACTATTCACTTACATCATATACGGATTGACTTCTGGAAAATTGGTATAAATGTACCACTATGCCTTCTCTTTCTGGTCGTCGTCTAAAACTATCGGTTTCATCATCCTGTAAGGCACACAGTTTTCGGACCGGAAAACATAAAGTTTCAGCACTTGAACTTCATTGACAGTTTTCTTATCTTCGAGATACCTTGCAACAAATGTCAATGCCTCTTCTACAACGTAAGCATCCGCAATAAAGTCTTCTGGCCTAGCTCTATTTCCGATAAAATGTTTTAACGTTCCAAGGTATCTCTCAACTGGGTATATCCATCGCATATGCAGCGGACCGCCACACAATGCTTCATCTGGTAGATGAATTGCCACATGAACCATGACCATAGTTCTTCTTTTCCAAGCTAAGCATCATCCCGAGAAGATTCTCGCACGCGTTCTTCTCTATATGCATGACGTCCATGTTGTGCTTCAACTCCAACTCTGATCAGTAAGACAACTCATAGAAGATGCTCTTTTTGGTCCAATTCAATTCGCACTCAGCACGTTTTCATTTACCGGCATGTTTGCTAGTTGTCGTGCAAGAAACACTAGCCAATTGATCGAGTATGTCTTGCGCAGTCAACTTGACAAGTTTACGGCGTTTCTCGTGGCAATCTACGTAGTGATCAATACTTTTCCTCAATCGGTGAGGCGTAGGCAAGAATCGACGATGGTCACAGTAGACGATCATGTTTCTGACTTTCATAGATGGCGTCTCAAGGTTGAATGTGGGGCACGCAAGATACCCTTGGCCACTCCATCTCAACAAATACGATCGAGCCGGAAAGTCGTTTATCGTCCATAGAAGCGCGGCACGCAACTGAAACACTTCATCGTTCGCCCCATCTCGCACTTGGAACCCATAATCCCACAATTCTTTCAGCTCTTCAACAACTGGTTGTAAGAACACGTCCATGTCTTTTCCAAGTGAGCTCGGTCCAGGTATCAGAAGCGTTAGCATCAGGTACTCCTTTTTCATGCACAACCAAGGCGGCAAGTTGTACGCATTTAGTACCACGAGCCACATACTGTACGCTAGACTCATTTCCCCAAACGGGTTGAACCCGTCAGAAGCTAGTCCCAGCCGTACGTTCCGAGGCTCTGCAGCAAAATCCGGATATCTCTCGTCTAGATTCTTCCACGTCGAACCATCCGCAAGATGTCGCAAAACGCCTTATTCCTTGACGCGATCTCGTTCGTGCCACTGCATCTCAAGCAACGTGTGTCGAGAAGCGTACAATCGCTTCAATCTATCTTTCAAGGGAAAGTATTGCAATATCTTTTGTGATACATTCTTACCGGTTGGCTTCCATCTGCTCTCATTGCAAATTGGGCACACTTCAGCTTTCTCGAGATCTTTTCAAAATAACACACAATTGTTGATGCACGCGTCGATCATATCGTATCTCATGCCGAAACGCTTCAGCTTCACCTTGGCCTCGTAGTGTTTTTCTGGAATTCGGTTACCAATTGGATGAGACTTCCTCAAGAGCTTCAATAATTCTGTCAACGACTTGTTCGTCCAATGGTTCGTGACTTTGATGTGCATCAACGAAACCAGGAATGACAAAGACAAAAACTCTTTGCATCCTGGGTACAATTCCGCTTCCAACTCGACGAATAAGTCTTCCACTTGCTCATCTGCACGCACTTCACTCGGAGTCGGATCCGCGAGTCGTCGAAGTCCTCGTGATCCATTATATCATGGAGAGAATCGTGCAATCCACCGACTCCTCTCTGGTTAGTTTCGCTGGCATCTTCTACTTGGGTAAGCACATGACGTTTGCCGTGATGATACCATTCGGTGTATCCCGGGGTAAACCCCTTGTTCAAAAGGTGATTCTTTACGAACCCGATGTCCTGCCATCTCACATTATTGTAAAACTTACAAGGACAACGATATTGACCATTTTCGTTCGGGACTCTGCTTGCAAGGCGGATAAACTACTGTAAACTCAACCGATTGTTCTCGGTAATCCAATTTGTACTTGGATTTGACATTCCGCTGAATGGGAGGAGAAATTAAGAGATAAAAATGAATCGTTAGAATTCATTTTGTAAGAGTGAATTGTTAGGAAATTGAGAGGTAAAAATGAATGGTTAAGATCCGTTTCGTAAGGAATTTGAGATGAAAAAATGAATCGTTAATATTTGAAAGAGTCGAGAGCGAATTTGTAAGAGTGAAAGAGAAATTGTGAAAGACATGTATTAATTTTGAAAAATTGTTAGAATTCGTTATTATATACAAATTCACTACTGATTTTATTAACGAGTTAACCAATTTCGACAAATTAGTTAATTCGTTAAAATATATTATCGAAAGAGTTAATTTTTTGACAAATACATTTTATTCTACCAAAAATTTGGTAGAGTTTCCCCTATAAAATTGACCAACCAAAATCTGTAATTAAAAAAAACACTTATATAACCAACCAGGACTATCTTATTGACATACTAAATACTAAACCGAGCCTCCGTGGCTCGGTCGCAATAAATTTGCAATAAGTTTAACACGTAAAATTACAATTAACTTAAACTAATTAATCATATTCTAATCATATTTTCAATTAAGTGAAACTAAAATACTACATTTGCAATTCATAATTATTATACTAGATTATAATAAACTTATTACTAATTTATTATACTAGATTACAATAAACAAAAAAAAATAACTTACCTCACACGGGCGGGCGGGCGGGCGAGCGGCGCTGGTCGAGGGCAAGGGGGCTGGTCGCGGCCGGGGGCGAGGGGCGGCGTGCTGGAGCGTCGGGTTGGTCGAGGGCGGGGGAGGGGAGGGGTCACGGGAAGGAGGCGTAGGGCGGCGCGCTGGCTGGGGGCGAGGGGCGGAGGGGGGCTGGTCGCGGATGGGGGGCAGGGAGGACGCGCTGGTCGCGGATGGGGGGCGGGGAGGACGCGCTGGTCGCGGATGGGGGGCGGGGAGGACGCGCTGGTCGCCGGAGACGGGCTGAGGGGACGCGCTGGTCGGAGAGAGATAGAGAGAGAGAGAGAGAGAGAGAGATTGAGAGAGAGGGTGAGACAGATAGAGAGAGAGAGAGAGGCATACCAGAGGAGGACGGCGAGGTTCACAGCGGATGGGGGGCTGATCGCGGGCGGGGGGTGGGGAGGAAGCGCTGGTCGCCGGAGACGGGCCGATGGGACGCACTGATTGGAGAGAGAGAGAGAGAGAGAGAGAGTGAGATTGAGAGAGATGGTGAGACAGAGAGAGAGGCGTACCGGAGGAGGAGGAGGAGGTTCACAGCGAAGGACGGCTGTGTGCGGGGCTGGGCCAAGGTCGAGCTCGCCGGAGTTGCAGAGAGAGACGCGGGGCAGGTAGTTAGAGAGAGAGAGAAGGCTTGGGCGAGGAATAAGAAGGCTCGGGTTTTTATAATACACTAAAACTATTGGATGCGACGTCGTCGCACCTAATAATCATATTCGGTGCGACAATGTCGCACCGAATACCACTTAACATTACCGAGATATTTAGTCACCTGGATGGGTATCAGGTGCGACATGTCGCACCTAATATATGTTTAGGTGCGACATGTCGCACCTAATATATGTTTAGGTGCGACATGTCGTACCTAATACCCTTCTGTACCAGAAATGTGAATTTGTAGTAGTGGATAAAGAGATTGAAGCGAAGAGCGATATAGAGTTTCGATAGAGATTTTCCTTGGCTGAGAAAAAACTTACCCACAAATGTTGAAGTGGGGAATATTTTTACAGAGTTTGAGGGTGTTAGGATACCCTTGAATGGTCGTGGGGGCCCATTTTGGTTGAGGAACCTAGACTGACGAGGCTTTTGGCTTGTTTAGGGGAATTGGCGGAGAGGACCACTCACCCAGGCAGGCCATGGGCATGAAGAGCTGGCTCGCGGAGCATGGCCGAGAGGGCTGCTCGCCTCGGCGCTGGTCGAGGCACGAGCAACCTAGAGAGCTCACCTGAGTGTTGAGCGAGGCTTGGCGCTCACCCGTGCACTAGGGAAAGCCCGCGGGAGGTCTGGGCGAGCTGGAAGAGGACGGGCGTCCAATGACCGAGCAAGGTGGAGATGAGTTAGCCCGCTTGGGCTTGCCAATAAAGCTGGCCCGATCATGGCCAAGGTCGGGTGGTTGCCTTGTCTTGGCGTGAGGACAAGTAGGCGCTTATCATTCGTCGTGGCGCGATCGAGCTCTCATCTCTCATGGTGGTGCGAGTGAACGCTCGTCGCTCATCGCGGTGTGAGTGAGCGCTCGTTGCTCCTACTCTCAAACGAGCTAGGTGAGACATGTGGGCTTACTTGGGCTTTGGTTAAGAATTTGTTGGCCATGTCTTGAGCTTTTGTTGTCGTGGATCTAATGAGTTATTTCGGGTCTTGTTGGCTGTTTTTGCAATAAGAGTATTATTTTCACCTTGTGAAAATGATGACACAACACCTTTAGTAATTTCTTTCTTATTATTCTTTAAAAAACTGAAATCTTCATAAGATGTTATTTTAATAAATCTACTAACATCAACGTCATTGCCTGTGCGATAGTTAATATTGAATAAAATGTTTATATAATCGGTCATTGGTACTGTTTGAATTTCCAAGTCAGAGAATTTGAAATAAAAGGTTTTGTTTGTGTTTTTGTATCTAGTAATGATTGAGCTTGAATTCAAGGTTTGCATTCTGTTTTCTGTAGCTTATTTTTTTTAGTTTGTTTGATTAATTGAGTGAAGCATTTTAAAAGAAATTTATATCTCAGGTTTAATTAATTGAATAAAATATTTTAAAAGACAGTTATATATATGAGGCTAGCAACATAATTTTCCTTATTTCTTTTATTTTTCCAGATTTCAGACTAAAAAAATGAAATAAACAATATGAAAAAAAAAATGAAATGATAAATATGGTAGGATCTGTGTATTACGTGATAATGCTTAGTATATTTATAGTTTAAGAGCACACTAAGAAGGGTGAGTTGAGATGGGATGATAAGTGCATAATTCTTATTCATTTTGCAATCATTCTCTATCACATTATTCATTGTAATCACTCAAAATTATTTTGTAATTGAACATCTTATGATTTGAGTGTTTACATGTGTTTAGGTGATTCCGGATGAGTTTGGAGTTTAAATATCAACTTGTTGGAAGAAAACGGATCAGCCACATTGAATAGTAACAAAACAGTGGTTGTACTGTAGTACAGAAAGCATGTACTGAGGTACAGAAGCAAAATTCACTACTTGTACCGTAGTATAGCGAATCTGTACCGCGGTACAGTTCCGTTAAAAGCTCATTCCAGCTCATATAAAACCCATTTGAATCCTAATTAAAAAAGGGACTTCGGGATTTCGATCTAAAACACTTAGACTACGATTTTCCGCCAAAGAAGAGCCGAAAGACTACAAAGAGAGAAGAGGACTTTCGGCGACAACCGAAGTACGGGCGGTTTCCCTATAGAGACCGCCCAAACTCGTTCTATCTTATTTCTCTATTCTATTCCTTGTATTGTTTTTATTTAATTATGTCTAGTTAGATTTTGAACGGTTAAGGGAAATTTCAATCCCTAAACATGAATTGAAGATCTTGGTGTAGACATTACTTATTATTTCTCGTATTGAAGTTGTTTTCTCTTTTCAATTTGTTCATTGTTATTCAATTATTCTAATTCCATTTGGATTGATCACCTATAAATGAATATTTTCATTCATTGTCATACTCATAATTTTAATCTGTAATTGTTAAGATTGTTAGTAATTAGTGGTTCGACTACGGATACGGGTTTTGCAAGGATCTTGTGCACGTAGTGAAAAGAACAACCAGACTTAATTGAATCACGCGTGTTGAATTTACAGTGCTCTGTTCGTCTCACTTTCTGAATTCATTGTTGTTGTTAGGTTAAATCTAGGCACGTGCTCAATAGGTTGTTTTAACAATTAGGGTTTTTTTTTATCAGCGCAACGCCATGATTAGCTAATATCAAAGTATTGCGGAGACTATTGGTTGCGTGTGTTAATTTTTAGTGGACGTTAATTTCATACGAGTTGCGCGAGTATTGTCGAACCAAGATTGAATATGATTGTTGCGGGAGCGAATAGAACCTTAATCGTGTCTTTTTTCTATTTGATTTTCTTTGTTAAATTTATAATTTTCAAAAACCCCAAATTCTTTGTATTATTGTTATTTTTCCTGAAATTAAATAGTCATTTAATTAATCTAGGTCCTTGTGGATTCGACTCTTATTTGCTACTATATTTGGTATTCATTTAAGGAATTTATTTTAATCGCTGAACAATACGCATCAAATTTTGACGCCGTTGCCGGGGACCTTTATTTTATTATTAGACTTTTTGGTTTCAAGTTTTTATTTATTTAAACCAACATTTTTTTTCTTATTTTTCTGGTTCAAGGTAAAAATTTAAAATGTCACGTTATGGGATCCTCGTTCTCGTTCGCCAAAAAAATTATGAGCATTTTCATAATGCTTGGTGGAGATTCAAAAAATTGTTTCGTCTACTTCCATATCATGGATTCTCACGATTTCATATTTGACAAGTCATCACACGAAGATGTCGAAGGCCATGAATCGCAGGGTAAAAAAGATGAATCCCCACTTCATATGCTAACATTGATAATCTCAGATTCCGTCGACAACGATTCCATGAAGCTTACTTCCTCTTCACTGGCAAAAGCAATGAGCTTTCAAGCTCCCAAAATCTATGCAACCGAATCGAAATTAATTGGTGCGCCGCACTTTCACCACTTGTATCATGCCAAAATTGAGGGCATCCAAAACAAAGATCCTTTCGTGGTGGGGTACTCGATTCTCCATGGAAGAAGACCGTATTTTGAGTGACAACATCGACTTCACGTCGGGCCAAAGGCGTTAAATCAAGTGTTTTTCGGGAGGCAACCCGAGATTTATTTTTAATTTATTTATGTATTTTTTTCAAAAAAAAAAAAACAACATTGCTGCTGTGTATTCCCCGATGTGATTCTGCCTTATTATTATGTGAAAGCTCCATATCACTGCAATGAACTTTGCTCTCCCTCCAACGAGCTGCGGACACCATGCCCCTACGAATCCAGCACCGAGCTTTGTCAATGACCAGCAGCGCAACTCCTTGAGCATCCACTACACTGTCGAACAAAACTCCACCGGTGAGACCTCGCATGCCTAGCCCTTCGCTAGCAATCCCCGTCGACACCCTCCATACCACCGAAACCTTGCACGAAGCTCACAACGCAACTCTTCATCTCCGGGAATCCATCACATCTTATTCGCCACCACGGCCGAGTTTCTGCAACTATTCTATGGTGAACCATGAAGCTTGTCGACCGCAGACCGCAGACAAGCTTTGACAACCATCTCTGCCTTTCACCCACCATCCGCGACCACCCATCCCAGCAAGTCCTTTGCCAGATGATCCTACGATGTTCAATGACATATTATCAGATGAAAAAAAACCTTTTATCAAGGATGTGATAAGTATACTAATTTATCTGCATTGGTTGAGTTGTACAGCTTTAAAGCAAGAAACAATTTGAGTGACAAAGGATTTTCAGAGCTGCATGATTTGCTTAAGAAAATGTTGCCATAAGATAATGGAATACCTCCCTATGAATATGCAGCAAAAAAGAAGTTATCCACCTTGGGTATGGATTATGAGAAGATAATGCTTGTCCAAACAATTGTATCTTGTACAGAAAAACCTACGATGATGAAGATCGTTGCCCAGTTTGTGATATATCAAGATGGAAAAAGAAAAAAATTATGACGAGGTAATGGAAGGAATCCCTGCAAAAGTTTTATGGTATTTGTCACCGATTTCGCGTTTCAAGAGACTTTTTCGAAATACAGAACATGCAAAAAATTTAATTTGGCATGCAATTAACAGAGTTGTAGATGGAAATCTTCGACACCCTGCAGATTCACCATCGTGGAAGTCCATTGATCACAAATATCCAGAATTTTATGATGAGCCCATAAATATTCATCTCGGGCTCTCTACAGATGGTATAAATACGTTTCGATCGCTCGATAGTCGGTATAGTTGTTGGACAGTTATACTTGTGATATACAATTTGCCTCATTCTTTGTGAATGAAAAGAAAATATATGATGTTAACATCGTTGATATCTGGAAGTAAACAACCTGAAAATGACATTGACGTGTATCTAGCACCATTGATTGAAGATCTACAATGGCTTTGGAAAGGTGAAGAAAGAACGTATGATGCTCATGCAAATGAGTATTTTACGATGCGTGGAATCTTATTATGGACAATTAGCGACTATCCCGCTTATGGAAATTTTTATGGGCACAATTTAAAAGGCTATCATGCATGTCTAATATGCGGGGACGAAATAAGCTCACATAGACTGACACATGGAAAAAATTGCTATCTTGGGCATAGACGGTTTTTACCTAAAGATCATCCCTTCAAAAAAAGTAAATAGTTTTATGGAGAGAAAGAAGTTAAAAAAGCTCCAAAAATATTGACGGATGCACAAGTGAGAATCAGAGTGAGCAAATTGAATTTTCACTTTGGAAAATGTAAGAAAATAAAGTCCAAGAAGCGTCCTCGAAATGAAGAAAACTCAACAAATCAGGATTCGGAAGAAGAAACGGAAAGCAACTAATGTTGGAAAATAAGTCAATATTTTTCGAGCTTGAATATTGGGAACAAATATTGGTAAGCCACAATTTAGACCTAATGCACATTGAAAAAAATGTATGTGAGAGTATCATAGGTACACTACTTAATATCCCGGGTAAGACTAAGGATGGATATACATCACGCTTAGACCTTAAGGAATGGAGATAATGCTAAAATTAGTGCCGGTGATTGTAGGAAGTCGAAGTTACATTCCGCCAACATGCTATAATTTATCAAAGATTGAAAGAGAACAATTTTGTCAATTCTAAGCAAATATCAAGATGCCATAAGGATACTCGTCCAATATTCGAAATATCGTATCAATGAAAGATTTGAAATTATATGGAATAAAGTCTAATGATTGCCATACTTTGATGCAACAGTTCCTTCCTATTGCGATTCGGTGCATAGTCTCTGAAAATCTTCGACATGTTATTACAAAATTTTGCTTTTTCTTTAACTCAATATGAGACAAATGTTTTTGGAAGCACGTCTTTTAGTGGCGGTTCTTTTTATTTAATGGCATTTAAATAAGGGTCATTTAGCTATATAGCCATTTGAATTATAGCGTTTTGTATGATAGCCAACTTTTTGTAAATTTTCTGTAAATAGTCACCTGAACTTATTTATGGCATTCAAAAAGACAAAAAAAACCCAAAATATGCAGGAATGTTTTTGGGTATTTTTGTCTTCTGGAGTGCCATAAATAAGTTTAGGTGGTTATTTACAAAAAAATTACAAAAGATTGGCTATCTAGTAATTCTTAGATTTTTTATGGCTTATTTGGCTAATTTTTTGTTTAAATAATAACTATCATATAAATTTTGACCGCCACTAAAAAGTAAATAATTTTTAGTAGCACTCACATAGGTAGCAATTTTTAAATGCCATCTTTTGTGTTTAGTAGCATTAAAAAACTGCCACCAAAAGCTATTTGTCTAGTAGTGACTTATTACTAATAAAACAAATAAAAAATATTAAAACTAAATAATATCATAACCGTCTGACGTCCTCGCAAACCCCAATTTCTCTGATGTCCGGACTTCTCTCCCCTGTCCGTATAATGGATCTCTCTACGAGGCCCAGTATTCATGTTGTTAGAGCTCTCTATGCATTCAGCTTTCGCTCCATCGAAGTCCTTGGTGTCAGCCAAAGAGATCAACCAATTCTCCCCGTTCGCGGCCTTGATATAGATGCTTGACAAATTTCCCGACTTTTTTTGGCTTGCCTTAGTGAGGCTTCGTATCCACTCAATAGTGGCTCTCATAGTTCAGAGGACCCAGAAGATAATTAAGAAGAAAATAATTAATTATAGTTAAGAAGAAAATTAAATTAAATTTCTCTGAAAAGAAGAAGATCCAGAAGACGTTGAAGACAAGCAAGGGGACCCGAATTGTGAAATAAAGAATAGAGGTTTTAGTTTCTAGGAGGTGAAAAATCTAGGCCAAGATTCGTGATCCGGAGCTCGTCGGCGTTAGTGAGAAGAATGGCAGAATTTACAGTCTCGTCAGAACTCCGATTCTCCGACAACAAAGATGATGGTGTTTTACTTGTTCTACGGGCGAGTATTAGCTCGGCGTTGGAGATCAAGAAGCTTGGCTTCATAGAAGTCGTCAATGCAGACGGAGAGATAATTTGAAGCTATGATTGTTTTTTTTTTTGCTTAGAATTTGAAGCTCTATTGTAGTAGTCGAGTTATGAGATTTTGTTTTTTTTTTGTCAGTGACAAAGAATATTAGTTTACTGTGATATCAACCGCAATGACTTAGTTAACTTTGTGTATTGAACACAGATTAAAATATCGATACCGGTGCTGATATTGAGGTTCTGATTTTTTTGTTAAATCGACTACCGACAGATATATCGATTGGTATACTATAAAATTTTCAATATCGACCACTGATGATACAGATGATATAGCGATGATATATTGACGAAAATCCTATAGCAAAATATAATTTTAAAAATCATATATATATATATATATATATATATGTGTGTGTGTGTGTGTGTGTCTCCAATTCCAAAAGATAAAATAGTTTTTATTTATTTATTAGTATGATGAAATAATTCTCAAATACTACATATTCAAGGCAACAAATAAACTCAAAATGAACAGTACAAATAATAAAATAGTATGCAAATACTACCAATTTATGATATAAACTCAAATATTTTTTTATTTTTAATTTACATATAATAAATTAATTATCTAGTTTATAATAAATTTTAACAAATTACAATTTTTTATATATGTATATATACATATATATATATATATAGAAATATATATATATATATATATATATATATATATATATTCAAAAGGTTGATTTTTTTCTTTTACAAAAATTAAAAAAATCAAAGTATGACAACTATATGTATGTATACTTATATATATATATATATATATTCTTTATTTTACATATAGATATATACATATAATAGATATTGTCATATTTATATATATAAGTATATGTATTATTAAATATGAATAAGAAAACATTGATAACAATAATTGTGAAACCCCATAATTTTTTAGAAATATTGTTGAATTTTTTTTTAGTATTTTAGTAGATTTAATATATATGCCTTTTATATATATATAAGGATAGTGTGCTTGTGATAAGTATATATACATATATATATATATAGTATGTGCTTGTGATACGTATATATGATATATTGTACAATTATATACTGTTATATATGAGGTTATTTCCTTATATATAAATTTTAAAAGTGTACACTTATACGTGTATTGATACATATATATGTATGTATAGATATATATACATTATTGTAGTATTTTTTTTTACATATATCGAGTATAGTTTATAATATATTTTAACAAATTATAATTTTTTTTTTATAATTATATGTATATATACATATATATATATATATATATTCAAAAGGTTGATTTTTTCTTTTACAAAAATTAAAATTAAAATTATGCCAACTATATGTACGTATACATATATATATATATATATATATATATATATATATTCAAAACTTTGATTCTTTATTTTACATATAGATATATACATATAAATAGGTATTGTCATATATATATATATATATATATATATATATAATTATATGTATTATTAAATATAAATAAGAAAACATTGATAATAATAATTGTGAAACCCCATAATTTTTTAGAAATATTGTTGATTTTTTTTAGTATTTTAGTAGATTTAATATTGTGACGACCCGACTTTTCGGACCGTCTTACTTATTTTACTTTTTCAACTTTAGAAAATTCTTTAGAAAACTTGGAGGAGTTTTTTTTTTTTAAAACACATCGAATAAAGGCGAACCAAAATTTTAAAGATCTTAAAAAGAAACGAAACATTAAAAAAACTTAAGATTGCATTTAAAACAAATTAATTAGAAAAATACTTAACCAAAACTGAAACCAATTTTAAACCAAACATAGCGGCAATAATACTAAAACATAATCCATATTCTAAATCTCAACCAAATTATAAAACTCTTTGAAACTTCATAACTTTGAAATAATTGAAAATAAAAACTTTAAAAAATTTATTTCTAAAAGACTTGTAGTGGAAGACGTATTTCTTAATAACGAAAACAAAACTTTAAACTTTACTACTTAATAACTTGTAGTGGAAGACTTATTTCGTGAATGGAAACCATGACCCAACCCTCTCGCTATCGACGCCGCTAGTCCGCCCTGCTCAGTTCCTTGCAAGTTGTTTACCTACAACATAGACATATATTTTTTTCGAAGAGATGAGCTTACGCTCAGCGAGAATAATATAAAGCTCACAAAATAAAAAGAGTAATGCAATGCATGAACCGGTTATTAGTATTTTAAAACAAAACGGTGACTTGATCTTTCTTTTCTTGATTCTAACAACTTTTAATTCGGGGTGCCCCTATGGTAGTCGTACTTATTTCAGTGCACACTTTAGAGACGAAGATATGGGATTGCAAGGTTCCACACTTCGCTCTATATTATAAACTTATTAGGGCCTCGGCCCGAGAAATTTCCCCATTTGAGCCTGTAAGTCGGCTCGAGAAATTCTCCTTAACACCTCCGTAGCTCGAGGCGATACGACTCCCTTGCTTATCTTTATCTTTTCACTTTTTTTGTTACATGCACGAATGACATATGACATACAATAAACATGATAACATGACTAGAAAAATAACATGATATAAGTATTCTAATTTATAACATATCATACCATATCATATCATCACATAACATACCATACCATATCATAAACTCAGCATATCATAACATATCGTTCATAATTTATCATACCATACCATATCATATCATATAATTACATAACATACTATACCATATCATATCATAAACTCCGCATACATAACATATCATTAATAATTTATCATATCATACCATACCACACATATGTCAACAATCACATAATAACAACAAAAAATATATTATTAACTCATTCAGATCATATAATTATCGTATTTTATTTTGAACTAATCTGTGTTGCAGTGAGATTATTCTCACTTTGACAAAACGGGAATAAAGCTCTCTGGGTCGAAGACGGATTGAAAACTCTACATGACTCAAAACCTAATCGGGGTAAAAGACTACCGGGGATCAGCTAAGAAAAGGATTCAAGACATACTTTAGATTCTGGAAGTTTTCATAAACGACATTCAACGTGAAATTACGAAAATACCCTTGGTTATTAGGGTTTCAGTGAAAAACTAAAACTCTGAGAAAACTTCTGTAAAAATTCCAGTATGTAACATAATTTTGATCACTTTTTGTAAAGGCACCACGGCCAAAATATTTTTTTTAACTATTTATTAAAAATAAAAGAAGTGCTAAAATCTAACTTTAAAATTTTTGCCAAAAACTGTCTGCGCACCGTTTTTAAAATAATCAGAAAATATTTGTATTTCATAAAAATATTTTTCGATTAAAGGTTTAGATAGAAGACATTTAAACCTAATTTTTCCAAAAATAATCAACGCAAAACCAAATTTGTTGAATACACAGTAAGCGTTTAAAGTCTGAAAATCGGAAATAGGTCTCAAGTCTGTGCACTGATTTGAAAATAATCGGAAAATATTCCGTATTTTATAAAAATATTTTTCGATTAAAGATTTAGATAGAAGACACTTAAAACTAACTTTTCAAAAAAAGAACATACTTTTTGAAACCAGGACAAGCGTTTTAAGAAACCGTTTTCAAGGAATCCGAACCAGATAGAAAAGAAAGCATACCTAATTAGAGCTACGAATTTCCAAACAAGGAGAGGAATGAGGGAGGGAAAGCAGAGAAAAAACGTGAAAAAATGATTGGGTGTTTATATATGGTTTAATTAAACCCTTAAAGCCCAAACCCTAAAAGCTCAAACCCTAATCATACTTATTTTATTAAATAATAATAGTTATTATTATTATTACTTTTATTATATATATACGTATGTATAAACCTAATATATATATAATACTACTAGTATATATAATATGTTATAGATATACACGTATAAACCTAATATATATATATATATATATATATATATATATATATATAATCCTACTACTATTTATACTATGTTTTACGTGAGTTAGTATAATATTATAATATATTATTTTATAACATAATATATAAGCTAATTATATATACTTACATACATACATATATATAACTTAACAAATTAATTAAGTATATAATATATATATATACATAACTTATTTATAATATATAACTTATATACAATATATATCCATAATTTGTATTTTAAAGAGTATATTAAAATTCAAAAACACACCAACACACACATAAAAACTAAAACATCAAAACTACCACATAACTAAATCATTCACTACTACTTTATTAAAAAATACTAACGTCACTCGAACACCAAAATTTTAACTTTTTAATTAAGCTTAAAATTTGGGATTTCACAAATATATATGCCTTTTATTTATTTATATATATAAGGATAATGTGTTTATGATAAGTATATATACATATATATATATGTATATATAATATGTGTTTGTGATACGTATATATATGATATATTGCATAATTATATCATATATTGTTATATATAAGGTTGTTTCCTTATATATAAATTTTAAAAGTGTACACTTATACGTGTATTCATATATATATATATATATATATATATATATACATTATTATAGTATTTTTTTACATATATCGAGTATATATGTATATATAATTGTTACATATATATATAATTAGTGAAAAGTTGGTATATTGAGAATATGTATATAATATAGGTTATTTATATATAAATTATATAAAAATTGTAGGTTATATATTATATATGTTGTTGTAAGTTATATATATATATATATATATATATATATATATATATATATATATTAAGTGGTTTTTGGACGTATGTGTTTATATATAACAAAAGTAATAATTAATATATTAAGAGTAGAAGCAGGATTATGTTTGGGCTTTTAGGGTTAAATCAAGTTTTATATATACATACACTCATTTTCTTTTCACGCTTCCTCTCTGCTCTCTCTCCCCCTATTCTTCTTATTCTTTGAAAATTCGTAGCTCTAGTTAGGTAGCTCAATCATTGAAAAAAAATTTGATGTATTACTTCTATCTGGTTCGGATTCAATAAAAATCGTTTCTTAAAATGCTTAATGTGATTTCAAAAGTCATTATGTTGCATCTTTTATTTTTGAAAATTTAAATGTCTTCTATCTAAATCCTTAATCGGATAATTTTTTTTTTGAAATAAAGAATATTTTCCGATTATTCTATAATCAGTGCGCAGACCTGATTCGCTGGCCTGACGTAATTTCGATTTTCAGACATTGTAACATTTACTGTGGATACAAAAATTATTATTTTGTGTTGATTCTTTTTGGAAACACTAGTTTTACATGTCTTCTATTTAAAAATGTAATAAAAAAATATTTTCATATTATACATAATATTTTGGGCAAACTAGCAACGTAGCCATTTTGAAACATGGTTTTTAGAATCTAGCCAACGTTTGGTTAATTTTGCAAAGTAGCCATTTACTGAAATTTATGGGTATAAAATTCCTTATTTACCCTTTTCCTTATAAGGTATAGATATAAGTACTAGCCCACGTTTGACTACTAAGAATTGTGTAGACGTAATTTGATGTTTTCACAATTTAGTTGGATATTTAGCAATTTAAGATGAGATTCGGCAGATATTTAGCAAAATTAAAAGAGGAAGCTAAATTTTAATTAATGAATAGGTCAAAGTCAAAACACGTCATTGAATACATGGCATTAACCGTTCAATTTTTGAAATTTGAAATTGGTATACAATTTAATGCACGAAGACTTTCTCTCTCTTGTAATCGTGCATTTCTTCTTTCTCACTTTCTCTCTCTTCTAAACCGTCACTCTCTCAAGTTTCCCTTTTTCTTTTTTTTCTTTTTTCGATTCTCATCCCTAAACCACCTCTCCGACGGTCCCAAAAATTAACCCCACAGACCCCACAAAATGTCTCCATCCCCGAAATAAACCCAGCAACCTTTGTAGCTACCCCACAAAGATTCAAGGATAAAAGAGTATTGAATGCATCGAAGATTCCAAAAGAGGTATGAAAGATTCTTATGATTTTTTTGTGGGTTTTTTCGACAGCCGGTTTATTTTTTGTTTATTTTTTATTATTGTATATTTAGGTATATTTTCGTGGGTCTAATCTTGTTTTTTGTCCTGATTTAGTATTTTTTTTGTATTTGTCGGGTTATTGTTAAATGGGGGTTTTATTTGGGGTTTTTTCGATAACCTGTTTAGATTGTTGATGTTTTGTTTATTGTATATTTAGGTACTATTTTGTATTTGGTGTTTCATGGTTCTAATCTTGTTTTTTGTCCTGATATGGTATATTTAGGTATTTGTCGGGTTGATTTGTTTAATCTTGTAGTGGGGTTGATTTGTTTAATGAGGGTGATTTGTTTAATGGGGGTTATTGTCAGTTTTATGGGGGTGATTTGTTTTGTCGGGTTGTTAAGGTAAATGGTTGTTGGTTTGTTTTTTTGTTTAATGTCCTGTTATTGTTTTTTTCCAAACACTATTTGGTGATTGTTGATTCTTGGTTATGGTAGAGTATTTATGGGTCGATTCTTGCTTAATGGTATGTTTAGGTGTATTTTTGTCGTTTAGAATTATTATGGGTTAATGTGAAAGATTATTTTTGACCGGTTATTGTTGAATTTTCTATTTTTTAACATTGTTTTTGTATGGTTAATTGGATGATTTATGGTGATGATCTGGAGATGGTTTATTTATTGGTTTATTTCGGTTTATGAGCAATTCAATTGGTTGATGACTTTTAAATTGGCTGAGAATGTAATAGTTTAGTTTGAACTATTTATTTTGGTTTATTCTTGAACTGGTAATGATTTGAACTGATAAATAGGTTAATGAGTCGAAGTGTTTATTTTGGTTTATTCTGGAACTGTTAATATTGGTTTATAACGCATTGTGGGAGTGAATAAACAGGAAACAATGGGCAAACGAGGCAGTGGGAGTAAATCTTCAAGGAAAAGGGTACAAGATCATCAACTAAGGTATACCCTTATATATAAGATATGCCATATCTATATCCTGTATAAATATACGTAATAATAAATCAATGTATCGCAGATTGGTGATTTTGTAGTGGATCAAGAATTATGGAACCCAAAAATAAGAATATGTCAACATTCAAAACTGAGAGTTTTGAAGGATCTACTGGCTTGCCTAGCAACTGAGGACCAGAGACGGTTATTTCTTGATGGACCATTTTGAAAATTGACACAATTTATTGGTGACACGTTTCCGAAACAGCTTGCACATTTGCTTGTTTTGCATCAAGTAAACAACAAAAGAGCAAATGAACTGAGATTCAAAATTGGCGGCAAAATTTTAGACTTCACACTCTTTGATTTTCTCCTCATGTCAGGTTAGTATTTGGTTTAATTCTTATGCACTTGTTTAATTTGTATTGTAAATTAATGTTTATTTGCGCATATTGGTGTTGTAATTTATGTTATTATTTGATCAAGAACTGTTGGTTTTCATTTGAATACATGGCTGAATTGTGATGAAATTCCAGTACCGAATGAAGAGAATTTGGGGAACAACTTAGCAGGACGTTTCATGCCAATAAGAGACATGCAATTACCGGGGACTCTCTTAGTACTCTTGAAATCAATCCTCCAAGCGAATGATGAAGAGAGGGTGTCGCTTGTAAATCTGGCTGTAGTCGAACACGTCTTGATGTCGAAGCAACCAAAAGTGTTGATACAGCAAGAACATCTCCAACTTGCTGCCAATCCCGGAGAGTTTGCAGAGTATCCTTGGGGTCGAGCACGTTTCAATGCACTATGTTCTTCGATGCATAGTATCTCGTTGAAGCTTTCCTCGAAAACTTTGATAGGTTATGATATTGGAGGCTTTATTTATCCGTTACTTGCATGGGCATACGAAGTGATACCAGCCCTTGTTGATCAAGAATTCACTACAAGAAACAACGACGTGAGCTATCCAAGAATGTTCAAATGGACGTACAACAATAATCCAGATTACGATGATCTTGTTGACAAGATATTTGGTAATGGGGAGGTATGGTATAACTACATTGTTAATTTTTGTAAATTATTAATTCTTGTTAATACATATGGACTGTTGTTAATTTCCGTAAATGTAGATTGAAGTGCTTACTATAACAGCCACACGGGAAGAACAAGATATGGGTCACACGGAAAGAGAGGTAGTTGATGGTATTCCTGAACAAAACACACCAAGCAGAAAAGGAAAAGAAGCAGTAGGGACTTCTGAGAGGAATGAAGATAGTGATCCAGTGGTATTGGAAAAAATAGAAAATCTTTTTAGAGGATATGAATACATATGTGTTAAATTTGAAGAAACAGTGAAATAGGTAAATGATCTGAAACGAAAGCATACTGAAGATATGGAAGAAATCAAAATATTGAAGAACAAAGTTCAGCTCCTAGAGGAAGGACAAAAAGAAACAAGGATTGAGGAGGTAAATTTCTTGAACAATCGAAAAATCTTGTTTACATAACATTTATATGTAATCTAACCATGAGTATTGCGTACACAGATTTTCCAAGATGCTAATGGAAATATGAATTTTGAAGACATCATGGTGACATAATTTGTAGAAGAGGTAACTTTAAAAATGTTATTTTGAATAGATGAAATGTGCTTACTTTGGTCGTTTATTTTTGTAAATTTCTGTCTTTAGGATGATGGTGTCGAGGATGACGACAATACCAATTACGAAAGCAATGTTAACGAAGTTGATAATCCCGGGTCCTCAGAAACCATGGCTGAAGTAAGTATATCCCCAACATGATCAAAATGAGTGTCTCTATTGTATATTGAACATGATAATGATTTTCTAATTGTGTTTTTTTGCTTAGATAAAAAAGTGGACACCAAATAAAGCATCTGAAATTAAGGAGGCAGCTGCTGCAACACCAAAGGATGCAACCAACCAGGCAGATGAGATAACACCTCCGGTAAATTTTCAACATTTTAAAACTTTAATAAATATATTTATTAATGTTTGGCTGTAACAAGTCTTGATATAAATAGGGTGTAGAAAAACTGTCACCATTATTCGGAAGTTTAAAAAGCGCTCAACATTTGAAGCAAGTAAGTGTGAACTTAAAAGAATTAACCTAAATTAACCGTAATTAACGGTCCGGGTTTAGATTAACTGAAATTAACACAAAGTTTGATTATATTTACAGGCAGAAGTTACGCAGTTAAACGACGATTTAGCATTTATGATAGACAACATAAATCTTTTTGGTGTTTCGATTGACTCTAGAACTGAGAATCTTTCTCAGGTTCAACCGCAAGAGTACATTCAAGCTGTTGCGCCAAAGAGGTCAACTAGAATTGCCAAAATTCAGTCTGAGCCATCACAAGACTATGGACGGCCAAAGCAGGCTACAAAACCTTCAGCATTGACAAAGACAACTTACACTCAAGAGAAGAAGACGAAAAGAAATGAAGGAGAAGCAAGCAGCCAACCAAGTTTCAATTTGAATATTGATGATATTTAGACTATTATGTTAACTTACTATATTATGCTACTTATGGTCTAGTTTTTGTGATTTCAAAATATAAAAAATGATCTTTATATTTAAGGTCATTTGACTTGGTTTTATTATGTAAGATTAGCGGAATGCATGATACCCACCTATTTTGGTTTGTGTTTATGATAGAGATGTTAGTTAATTTCTATGAATTAAATGTGCTTTCTATATGATTCCGGAGATGGTTTATTTATGTTAATTACTTGTGATATGAAAGTAATGTGTAGATACATAGATGAGGAAAAACCTTCTAAAATGGTATCATAATTGAAGCTAAAATAAACAGAAGATAGATAAACGAGGCTTAGAATAAACGTTTTAAAGTGACAAAATTAACAGAAATCAACCAAGTGAAGTTGAATAAAGTGTAACATAATTAACAGAAATAAACCAGGTTAAGAGTTGAATTTATTCAACTATTAAAACCAAACTGAATTGAAAAACAAAAATCCAAAACATAGTTGTACTGAAAATTGTATGAAAATGAAAGAAAAAAAATAAAATAACTACAATTTGCAAGAACGCTTATTATGTCCCGCTCGTCCACATTTTCCACATCTTTGATGATATGGATGAAAAGTCTCACTCTTAGCACGATATCGCTTCAGTTTCGGTCTTCCTGCTTGAACTTTGTGAATTGGAGGATGAATTAGTTGAGCTTCGGGAGGTAAGACCCAATCTCCGTCATGTTCAATTCGGTTAACGTCCATGGAATACGTAGCAACATAATCCTTTTGTGTGTAATATTGAGGTATAAAATCCATTGGCTTGAGGTTCAACCTCCACAAAGCAGCAAAAGCATGCGAACATGGGAACAAATCCAATTGCCAAACACCGCATGAACAGGTCTTGTTGGCAACGTCAACAACCTTGTGAATAACCCCGTCGATAACTTCAAACTGGTCGGCATTGATCGGCTCCACCTGGACATTGATAAATTTACGATAATTAACAGAAATTTACAAAATGCATGGAATTAACAAAAATTAACACTGCGACGCTTACATTCATAGTACGTGCATCCGCTTCAGCCTTCGTGAAGAGGTTTAGAGCTTTACCAGTAAGTCCAGATACCATGAGAGGGATTAAATTTCTTTTTTCATTAAACCACCGTTGTAGCAAACTTCTAAAGCTCAAGACAAGACAAGCTACGGGCCACCCCCGAGCTTCTTTCAAGACCGAATTGAGACATTCGGAAATATTGGTAGTCATCAAGTTAAACCTTCTACCAGGAAACATGCACCTTGCCCACAATTGTGGATTAGCATCATCAATATATTTTTCAATTCTAGTATTACCAGCCACCAACAAACCCCTCCAATACTCATATTGTTTAACAGTATATGCCTTTGCACAGTTATAAAAACAAAGGTGGTATGTATGATTTCCCAAATTTACTTTTCATGTTAGACCACAAGTGTTGCATGCATATAGCATATTTGCACTCGGGAAACACAGAATGCACCGCCTTGGGAATAGAACTATTACGATCATAAACAATAACCATCTCATCTCGAACACCATATGCATACCTTAATTGAGATAAAAACCAATGCCATGACTTATCGTTTTCAGAGTCAACAATTGCCATGGCCAAGGGAAATAAATGGTTATCTCCATCTTGGGCGGTAGCAAGCAATAAAGTGCCACGGTACTTGCCTTTCAAGAAAGTTCCATCAACCGATATGACCGGACGACAATGATTCCATCCATGTATAGACGCACCTAGGGCCAAGAAAAAGTACTTAAAATGTTGTTGGTCATCAACCACGATACTCGTAAAAGTACCTACACAAATTGAAAAATAAACAGAAATTAATCAAAACAAACCAGAATGTATGTGTAAATAAACCAAAATTAATCGCATTACCATTACCGGGATTTGTTTCTTTTATCATTTCAGCAACTATAGGCAAGTGCGAATATGATTGACTGAAAGAACCGCGAATCTTTGTTAAAGCTTCAGCACGCCCTTTCCAAGCCTTAAAATAGCTGATTTCAACCTTAAAACGTGTGCGCATAATATCAATAACACCCTTTGGTTTAATGGAATCAGCTTGATCACCCATGAAATCTTGCTTGACCATTTTGCTAATCAAATTGGATGAACATTGTCTGTTTGTTGCCGAAGAGACGTGACTGTAACAATTATGAGTCTTCACAAGAGTACGAATAACCCAAAGCTTTGATTCACGACATACAGTTGCATTCATTTTCCAAGGACAATTTGAAACCTTACAAATCAAGTTATAGCGCGAATTGCTTGATCTAGACACTCTGACCTCAAAATTATTCCGTACGGCTAGTACGCCAAAAGCATCGGCCATCACCTCTTTATTGATGAATAGATCATTAACATTCAAATCAATGTTCATCGGGAAGTTGTCGACATCAACCTGACCAAAAAGAGTCAGTTTTGAATCTTCAGATAAATCTTCTCCGACGTTCGAAACAACTGAAGGTGACTGATTAAGCCTCTGTCTCTCAAACGTTAAAACTGAGAAAATATACAAAAAAAAAACGTTACAATAATCTAGAAGACATATTATTGATGATTTAAGAGTGGACATACTTGATTCAGTCAAAGAAAACTGAGAACCATTCATGATGCTCTTTCGAATAAATCTGTGAAACAATATATTCAGCGTTAACATGATGTAACATATGTAAAAAATTACTTATTTTCAAAAAATAAACCAAAATAAACCATTCTTACCAGTGAAACTGCGATAAAATTTCTTAAACACGAAAAAAGTGGAAAGGAACGTTCAATTTAAGGCGGAACAGAACAATTCAAATTTTGAATAACGTAGCAATTTGATCCAGTGAATAAATGTGAGCGATATATTTCAAAATTTTAGCTTTAAAAAAAAACAAATCTAATCCCTAAAAAATGGGATAATCTTCCAACTGAAATGAACCAATCTGATGTAACGTTGATATATTCTCATTTCCATTAAATGTGGCTACAAAAAAGGAAGGTCAACTTATCATGGTTCAATAACGTGAATAAATATAATTAATACACGGAATATATTTATAAACCGAATAAATAAAATAGAATATAACAATATCGACTATATAACCAAGATTCAAACGTGGGCTAGTCATTTTGAATTGAAAGGAAGACTAATATAGTAAATACAATCTTACATAAATATGTCACGTCATCAAAATTGGCTAGATTCGAAAAATAAAGGAAACGTTGGCTAGTTTACAATTGCAACGTTTGATGTGGCTTAGATTGACTAATTTTTCTAATATTTTCTGATTATATTACAATCTGTGCGCAGACCAGTTTTGGCACAAATTTTTAAAGTAAGATTTTATACTTGTTTTATTTTTAAGAAATAGTTAAAGGATGTTTTTTGCAGTGATGACTTTACAAAAAAATTTACAGAAGTTTTTACATGGTTTTAGTTTTCCCCCGAAACCCTAATAGTCAAGGTTATTTTAGTAATTTTCACGTTGAATGTCGTTTCTGAAAATTTCCAGATCTAAAGTATGTCTTGAATCCTTTTCTTAGCTGATCTCCGATGGTCTAACAGAGTTTCTAATTCTGTCTTCGACCAAGGAGCTTTACTCCTGATTTGTCTAGGTGAGAATAATCTCACTGCAACACAGATTAGTTCAAAAATAAATTTGATCAACATAATATTTATGAGTAATATGTGTAGAACTTTATATACTTAAGTATGCGTTTTACTATCTGATGACGTGTTTGTTCTTTTGTGGTTTGATATTTGAGTGAGCTATGATTTGCAAGTTCTGTGTTGATGCTATTTATTAAATGTAATTTAAAGCAGTGATTTATGTGTGGTAAGCTATGTGGTGTTAAGTTAAAGTAGATGAATGTATATGTTTTATTATTTAGTCATGTTTTTGTTTGAGCATATGTATGAAAGTTTTTATTTACATGTCATATCTGTTTGTAACGTAATTCTCAAAGTGAAAAGATAAAGATAAGCAAGTGAGTCGTATTGCCTCGAGAGGTTTTAAGGAGAAGTTTCACGGGCCGAGGCTCAAATGGGGAAATTTCTTGGGCCGATGCCCTAATATGTTATTAGATAGAGCGAAGTGTGGGACCTTACAACCCCATATCTTCATCTCTAAACTGCGCACTGAAATATGTACGACTACCACCTTAGGGGTACCCTGAACTAAAAGTTGATAGAATCAAGAAAAGAAAGATCAAATCATCGATTAGTTTTAAAATACTAATACGCATTGCATTACTCTTTTTATTTTGTGGCTTTATATTGTTCTCGCTGAACGTAAGCTTATCTCTTCGAAAAAAATATACGTTTGTGTTGTAGGTAAAAGACTTGCAAGGAACTGAGCATGGCGGACTAGCGGCGGCGATAACGAGAGGGCTGAGTTATGGTTTTTCATTTACAGAATAAGTCTTCCGCTACAAGTCTTTTAGAAATAAATTTTATAGTTTTTATTTTCAATTGTTTCAAAGTTACGAAGTTTCAAAGAGTTTTCTAATTTGGTTGAGATTTAGATTATGGATTATGTTTTAGTATGTTTGCTGCTATGTTCGGTTTCAAATTCGTATTTTCAATTTTGGTTAAGTACTTCTGTTGAAATGTTTGATATGCAATCTTCATATTTTTCTTAAATTCTTTTGTTTCTTTTAAAGATCTTTAAAATTCCGGTTCACCTTTAATCGATGTGTTTTTTTTTAAAATTCCTCCAAGTTTTCTAAAGAATTTTCTAAAGTTTAAAAAGCAAGTAGAGTAAGACGGTCCGAAAAGTCGGGTTGTCACAATAATAATAAGTAAAATAAATACGTAAAAGAAATAAAAAATAAAGAATAAGAAAAAAAATAAAAAATAAAGAATAAGAAATAAAAATAAAAGAAATAAAGAAAAATATAATACAAATAATTTTTTTATTTAAAAAAAATCAAATTCTGACGATTTTTTCTCGATATTTTAAATTTTTTAACTACCAAAATATATCGATATTTTGTTGATATATCTTTGATATTTTAATGATATTTATAAAACGATAATAATTATAGCTGATATTTTAATGAGACTTCATTGATATCGATATATCAGCCATATATAGCGATATTTAAATCGTTGGTGTTGAATGTGTACGTGGAGAAATAGTGAGCATGAGTGATTTTGTTTATTTAATTTTTTTTATAGTTTTTTTTTTGTCTTTTGTTTTATTTTTTATTATCATATAATAAAAAATCAAAAATTTAGCGATATAAGCCACGTACACATAAGTGTTTGTGTTTTAGCCAACGTTTTGTAAATTTTTTGTAAATAGCCAAAAACTATTGTAAATATTTTGTAAATAGTCGTATTTGCTAGAAATTTACTCTACGGTTTTTATTATTTTGATAGCATAAATAGATTTACGTGGCTATTTACAAAAAATTAACGAAACGTTGGCTCTTTCGAAATTTCTAACGTTTCATATGGCTAGATAGCCACTGGACCCATAAAAAATAGATAAATTAAAAATTTGGTAAATTCGGACCGTCAATTTAAAATAAGTAGTAATAGTCAAGGAAAAAAATGCCGATTTCGTTGCCGTTTCGAGCCTCCTGATTTACGGAAATTCGTCATGCCGATGGAATTTCGAACGGAAAAATTGTGGAAATGGGCAAGTAAAATGCCGTTTTCAAATGCCGATTTCCATGGAAATTCGACGTGCCGACGGAAAACTGAACGGAAATAATGTGGCGAAACAAACACATAAATATATATATTTTTAAATGTAGTTCAAATTTAAAACACTTCAAATCATACATATCTAGCATAAATGTTCTATTTGTTCATGAAATAAATATGTTTCACAACCATATAGTTACAATATTAAAAAAAATGTATCATTAGAATCCCGATGGACGTCCCGGTTGGATAAAACTCGGTTGGTTTTCTTGAAGCTCGCAATACTGAGACCAAGTGAAATTTCCTTGGTACGATAATTGCACGTGAAGTGGAACGGGTTTGTTGAACCTGGGGTGCAATGCTTACGAACTCCTTCCTCGCTCATCTTCGATATATCTGCATATTGAATTCAACATTTCAATCCAATTTCAACTTGTCAAAAAATTATAATCAAAGTATCAAACTACTTTCATTTCAATATGTCAACATATTTCTTTCACCATGTCAACAAATTTCTTTAAACATGTCAACAAATTTATTTCAACATATCAACAAATTATATTCAAACTCATTTCAATTCAATTCAAAACGTAACAATTTCAATTCATAACTAATTTAAACATGTCAACAAATTTATTTCAAGATATCAATAAATTCTATTCAAAGTTCAAACTAATTTAATTTCAATTCAAAACGTAACAATTTCAATTCATAATCTAATTTAAACATGCAACAAATTTATTTCAACATGTCAAAAATTTCTATTCAAATTCAAACTAATTTAATTTCAATTCAAAACGTAACAATTTCAATATATCAATAAATTCATACACTTAAGTCTTAAATAATTTCATTTCTAGCATATACAAGATAAAAATTAAACACAAAACCTTACTTAAAAACAGAAAAAAAAAAACTTGAATTTCGGTTTTTTCAGTCGCCGGAAAAACTCGAGGTTCGCCGGAAAAAATGGTGTTTCGCCGGAAAATTTCAAGGTTCGCCGGAATTTCACCAAAAAATCTGGAAAAAATATATATGATAGATCGTCACATTACAAACAACTTTCATGAAGAGGATTATATGAAAAAAAAATCATATTACTCAAGAAATTGAAGGTGCAAGTTTCAGAATCTAGGGTTTTGGAAATTCCTTGGAAATTCTGGGAAATTCGTCGACATATTGTTGATTTATACCTTCGCCGTGACGGAAATGATGGAAATTCGCCGATAGACGTGGAATTTCTCCGACAGCCGAGTTGTCTCCTTCACAGCCCCGTCTCGTTTTTTTTTCTTTTCCTTCGACTTTCTTCGACTTTCGTGGAAATGGGGATGGTTTTATACAGACTTTTGAACGACAATGACCGGCATAAAACGACGGAAACGAAATGTCGTTTCGTGGAAATTCCAGCGACATCCAACGTGGAAACGACATCTTCTTCTTCCGCTCGCCGTTGACCCGTGGAAATGGAATTTCCAGCCGAATTTCTGGGAATTTCTCCGGCATTTAGTTCCTTGGTAATAGTAGAACTAAAAGTAAATAATAGATATTTATGCAGCTATTTTTCTTTAAAAAAAATTAAAAATGGCATGTGTCCGTTTCTCTTCTTATTCGATAAAAACGACGCGTCGTAAATAATTCATCATGTGACGTCCGTCTCGTTAGGGGAGAGAGAGAGAGAGAGAGAGAGAGAGAAAAAAAGGGTAAAAACACGAAGGCGTTTATGTAACAACGCAGGATTGAGGAAAAGGAAACAAAATCAACAGTCTCACTATATTGATATATGAGATCCGAAAAATACAAATAAATAATAGAGTTGGAGCCGAGAGAAGAGAGAAGATCAAGAATTGAGCTTCGTTTTGGGTTTTAGGGTTTGCTAGAGAGGAGAGAGCGAGCCTTCGATGGCGTCCTCTTCTCAGTCCGTTCGCTACGGTGCCGCCGCCGCACCCGCCGTACCTTCCGGCGGGAACTCCGACGCGCTTAACCGGATTCTCGCCGACCTCTGCGTTCGAACTCCCAAGGCACGATTTTTCTCACATTTTTCCGTTTCTTTCCCAGGAGAATCATAATGGTTACTTTAGTTTAATTTCTTGGTCGAAATATTGTTAAACCTGGATATTTTGAGGGGAATTAAGCGATTGAAGCTAGCCAAGCTCTGGGAATTTCAGAGACAGAGAGAATGAGAAATGGCCTCTTTAGGTTATGATTAGTTGAGAGGAAGTCTTTCTTTGTAGTAGTGGAGGTCATTGGTGGTATTGTTGATTTTGGTTACCTGAATTGAATAATTGATTTTTAATTCTTGGTAAGAATTCTTGGCGGCGTTGAGGTCTACGAACGTGAACACATTTTTTTTTTCTTTTACGGGTTATTATTGATATCCTCGGATTGATCATTGATCTAATGCTTTGGTGTCTTGTTTAGTCTCAGATATCAGTTGTCATTATGGTTGTTTTGGCGCTTTTACTAAGCAATTTACTTTTCACACTCAATAATTAAAATTCACATCCATATTAGTTTATCAATATGTTTAGAATTCGATGTGATTATACCTTGGTTGATGTAATCTGAGCCACCGGACTTTTGCAGGAGGGGGCCACGTTAGCTTTTAAGAAGCACTTGGAGGAAGAAGCTCATGATCTTAGCGGAGAAGCATTTTCCCGTTTCATGGATCAATTATATGATCGAATTTCTGCTCTGTTAGAAAGTAATGACGCTGGGGAAAACATGGGAGCTTTAAGGGCTATCGATGAGTTAATAGATGTTGCCCTTGGGGAGAACGCCTCCAAGGTCTCAAAGTTCTCCAACTATATGCGGACTGTGTTTGATGTAAAACGTGATCCTGAAATTCTAGAATTAGCTAGTCGGGTTCTGGGTCATCTGGCCAGAGCTGGTGGAGCAATGACCGCAGATGAGGTTGAACACCAGGTTTGCCCCGTTACATCTTCTCCGCCTTAATTTTACATACATTTATTTTTTTCTTCTATGAATCTTGCTGTTACTGGTTTGCGGAGTAAATTTGTATACTTTCTTTGTGGAGGACTAAAATATGTATATTAAACGCCATTTTATTATTCTCAGATCAAGATTGCGTTGGATTGGCTGCGTGGAGAGAGAGTAGAATATCGCCGCTATGCCGCTGTCTTAATTCTTAAAGTAAATCCCCTATATCATCAAAGAAAATAGTTTCAGTTTCATTAAAAAAAGGCTATGTAAATCCCTTGCATTGCTTATTTATTATACTTCATTTATGAATCAAATATATTATTCTCTAAAAGGGCAATTATATTCCGTTTGTTGGTCAGTTGTTGATATTTTTCTAGATCATGTACTGGAAGGCTATCTATTACTGTATCATTTTTAGTTTTGCTTATATGATTCCAGAGGTTGTACATCAACAGTCCAGATTCTCACTGATTGTTTTATATACATTGAACATGAATGCTCACTGGAGTAGTTCTATATCATTGTAGGAAATGGCAGAAAATGCTTCAACGAAGTTCAATGTACATGTACCTGAATTTGTTGATGTCATTTGGGTTGCACTAAGAGATCCAAGATTGGATGTTCGAGAGCGAGCCGTGGAGGCATTGCGTGCTTGTCTTCGAGTTATTGAGAAGCGAGAGACCCGATGGCGTGTGCAATGGTTTGTTCCTTACTTATACATTATAGTATTACTGGGTAGCTCAAGTGGTGAGTTCCTCAACCCACACCTAATGAGGTTGTGGGTTCGAGTCATGTCTAAGTCCCCTAAAAAAAACATTTGAGGTCAAGATTTCTTCCTCTTATACATGTTAAAATTTTAGAGCTCTTGTTTCCGATTTCCCCTTTCTCTCACTAAAATTTATTTATTAACCCTTTTGTTTATTGTTATGCGTAAATGAAACTTCTGTTATTTGCAGGTATTATCGTATGTTTGAGGCTACACAAGATGGATTGGGTAGAAACGCTCCTGTTCACAGCATACATGGTTCTCTACTTGCCGTAGGAGAGCTCTTAAGGTTTAGATGCAGTAAAATTTACTTTTAGTTTGGCGATAGAACATTTTCCTAGGAAAATGCATGCTAACTGTACAAGAAAATGATTGTTAGTTTACGTGATCATATCGAGTATGCAAATGAATTTTGTTGATGATATGATTTGATGTTCTTGTGTGAACGAATATGGAGAGATAGTTGATAGCCCGAGGTGTACTAATGTAGATGGGGGGCAGGGTAACTTTCTTTTTCATACCCTATTTTGTCAGTTATTTATATGTTGATTATCCCCTATTTCTCTTGGAAATTTTTTAGTTGGCCTCTGGAATGTTATTCGTCGGTCATATTTTACTATTATCCGATACTTCTTTCTCAATGGTTATTTTCATTTTATAATCTGGGGTAAGTTCAAAGCATGCTCTGTTTAGAAGGATCTATATTTATTTATTATAACAGAAAGACAATTTTAATATATTAAGATGTCTTTCCTGGCATTTTGATCATCTGTCGAATAATGAAAACGACTTCGAAAGGATGCACATGATAACAGTAGTAACATAGATGTTGGAAATGTGGTATAATGACAAGACAATTTTTACTACATTTTACCATTGTGTTGCCTTTGGGCTTGTCAATTGATTTGCTCTAGTTTAGATGTTCGATTTGAAACAAATTTTATTTGTCCAGAAATACGGGCGAGTTCATGATGTCAAGGTACAGAGAAGTTGCTGAAATTGTTCTTAGATATCTAGAGCACCGGGATCGTCTTGTTCGACGGAGCATCACTTCATTGTTACCACGGATTGCTCACTTTTTGCGTGATCGATTTGTTACCAATTATTTAACGGTTTGTGTATAATGTTTTTTTTTTTTTTATTTATTTATTTTTATTTTTAACATTTAGTCCTTTATTACCCTCTGAATGATTAGTGCTAATGTCTTTAGGCAGAAAGTATTTGATCCTTAATTTAGTGTTATGTCTAACTAATTGTTATTTTGCAGATATGCATGAATCATATCCTCGCTGTTCTGCGTATACCAGCTGAACGTGCTAGTGGGTTTATTGCTCTCGGGGAGATGGCTGGTGCTTTGGATGGGGAACTTGTGAACTATTTGCCGACAATTATGGCTCCTTTACGCGATGCAGTATGCTACATTCTCCATCACGAGTTTGTTTTGTAGAACTTAATATAAAACTAATCATAGTTATTTTTGTTATTGTTGTAGATTGCACCCCGCAGGGGAAAGCCTTCACTCGAGGCTTTAGCTTGTGTTGGAAACATTGCAAAAGCTATGGGACCTGCCATGGAACCTCATGTTCGCGGGCTTTTGGATCTTATGTTTTCTACAGGTCTCTCCCCTACTCTTGTTGTGGCCCTTCAACAAATATCCGATAGGTATTAGACTTTTTTGAACTGATCTAATATGTCTTTTTAATAGGTTTATTCATTTTAACATTGGTGGCTGTTTCAGTATTCCCTCATTGCTGTCTTCTATTCAAGATCGATTGCTCGATAGCATTTCAATGGTACTTTCGAAGACTCATTACATGCAAGGGAGATCCATTGTTGGTCCAAGTCGAGGAAGTTTGGTGACTGTTCCTCAGCAAGCTTCAGAACTTGGTGCTTCAGCTCTTGTCCAACTTGCTTTGCAAACCTTGTCTCGTTTTAATTTCAAGGTGTGGGAATGTTTTATTTTGATTTAGAACTCAAAAGTGTATTTGAAATAAATATCACTAAAATATAAGATTTTGGTAGGGTCACGACCTTCTTGAATTTGGAAGAGTGTCGGTAGTTGTATATCTGGATGATGATGATGGAGCGACACGAAAAGATGCTGCTTTATGCTGTTGCCGACTAGTTTCAAATTCCTTTTCTAGTTTAGCCTCCACTCAATTTGGTTCAAGCAGATCTAATCGAACCGGTGGAAAGCGTCGGCGCTTGGTTGAAGAGGTTGGTTTCCCACGAAGTGTTTCATTTGGAAAATCTGTATATCTTTTTATTTCATTACTTTTATAAATAACACACTTGTGTCATATATTGTTTCTGCAGATTGTTGAAAGACTTTTAATTGCAGCCGTTGCAGATGCTGAAGTTTCTGTTCGGCATTCAATCTTTTCTGCTCTACACGGGGATAGAAGTTTTGATGATTTTTTGGCACAAGCTGATAGCCTGAGTGCGGTTTTTGCTGCTTTAAATGATGAGGTGCGGTGCTGTATCTATCTTTTGGTTCATGCAAGTCTTACAATTATAGACTGTAAGCTTAAGCTTGATCCTGAAAAACCGTGTGGTGTGAGCAAGTGATGTGAGAAAATCATTTATTTTATGTTACGTATTTTATCTGCTTGATGAACTTTCAAATTTCTCAATGCTTGTTTGTTAATTGCCGGTATAAGTTTGTTCCTTACATGATCACAATCATTGCATTGTCATAGGACTGGGATGACTTTTTTGTTAAATTTCTATAATTTGTGTACTTTTGTAGGATTTTGAAGTTCGAGAGTTTGCAATTTCATTGGCCGGGAGGCTATCAGAAAAAAATCCTGCATATGTTCTTCCAGCGCTTCGTCGTCATCTTATACAGTTGTTGACATACTTAGAAAAGAGGTAATATGAAAGAATTGGTGTATTTTCGTGTCTCACCTTTTTGTGTAAATCGGCTCACGTCTTCATTAATATAAGTAGTTATTGTTTCAAAAAAAAAAAATTTTTTTTGTAACCAGTCCAGTACACAAGTTTATTTACTGCATCTAAAGGAACAGATAAAAACTTCTAGATCCGTGTCAGCAGTGCAGATAGTAAATGCAGAGAAGAAAGTGCCAAGTTACTTGGTTGCTTGATTCGCAACTGTGAAAGATTAATTCGCCCATATATTGCTCCTGTACACAAGGTTAACATTTTTTTTCCTTCCACTATATATAAATATTGATCTAATTTGTAGTCTAAATTACACTGCCGTCCTTTGGATAGTTCTCTCTTTCCTTGCTGAAATAGCTGTTTGGTGCAGGCACTTGTGGAAAGGCTTAATGAGGGTAATGGTGCAAATGCAAACAATGCCATCATCAGTGGAGTTCTTGTGACTGTTGGAGATCTTGCTAGAGTGGTATGCAGTGATGCTCCCAGAACTATTGATTTGCATGTTGTATAAATTTCTTACTTGTTTTGGGTAGTGCAAGTTTGTTCTGGCATTCATATGGTGTCATGCTTTGTTTGCTATACTGCAAAATTTCTTGTTTTCGAGTACTTTGTCTGTAGTTGATATAGGTATTATCTTTTGAACTACTGCAGTTTGTATCAGTAAGTCAATATTGTCCTTGTTTCGGTTACCCTATACTTTCCTTGTTCTAGTGTCGAGTGAGAATTTGAGTGGGCATAAAGATTGATCTAGTGGAACGTAAACTTAAAAATACTTTTATCTTCAAGTGTGAATGATGACACTTGTATAAACAAACAGGAATGTCGACCTTATTGCCCTTCCAAGTATTTTGTGACTTTATTTTCTATTCCCCTGAATTATTCTTTGATCATGCATTTTGTTGTTATTGGCTAGGGTGGTTTTGAGATGAGGCGATATATGCCTGAACTTATGCCTTTAATTGTCGAAGCTCTATTGGATGGGGCAGCTGTCACGAAACGTGAAGTAGCAGTTACCACTCTTGGTCAAGTTGTCCAGAGCACCGGGTACATGCTACATGTTTTGGTTTTTCTTTGTTTAATGTTATACCTTTGATGTTATATAAAAAAAATTATGCAAAATCTTGTGTAGATCTTATGCTTTGTTTAGCAATATAGTCAGAGATCACTTTTAAGGATGTTCCTCTAGTACTCTATATAATTTATTATAAAAAGTAATTGTCATTTTCTTTTTTCATAAAAAAGTTCAGAGAGCATCTGACATAACTCTAAGATAAAGATAATTATAGCATCAGACAAAAATGGAGTAACCTTAAGCCTGCATTCGTCTACAAAGAAATGATCTTAGTTTTACCATTTGAATTCTCTTTAATATGCTAATATTTGATGTGACAGGTATGTTATAACTCCATACAACGAGTATCCACAGTTACTTGGCTTACTTTTGAAGTTGCTGCATGGCGAGTTAGAGTTAGCGTGGTCTACCAGACGTGAAGCGCTAAAGGTAATGCCTTTCAAGCAGTGTTTTTATTTTTTATTTATTTATTTTATTTTTGATATAAACTTAGTAATTTTAGAAGATAAATATAATTTTGAACGTTGAGACGAAAGTTACATATATATATATATATTTAATTCGATAGAATAACACGCTGCGGTATAGCTCGTGGAAAGTGAAAACAGAAAAGCTGGATATAGAAAGATTTCTTAGTTTAATCATATAGAATCTATAGATACTTGTATACATATATATATATATATATATATATATATATATATATATATATATATATATATATATATATATATAAAACTGTCCCACTAATTTGGCGAATTACTCTTAAGGTTCTTGGAATTATTGGTGCCTTGGATCCACATCTGCATAAAAGAAATCAACTTAGCCTGCCAGGCTCACATGGAGATGTTACCCGCGCCGCCAGCGATTCTGGTCAACACCTTCAGTCGATGGATGATCTGCCTGTTGATCTTTGGCCTTCTTTTGCTACTTCTGAGGATTACTATTCCACGGTATTGCACTATGGGTTTTTTCAAGTTGGTGTAAGATGGGCTTTGCCGATCTTTTGCCACTAATGGTTTGTGCCGTTTCTGTTTGTTACATTGTTTATTCTCACTCAGGTTGCTATCAATTCCCTCATGCGAATACTTAGAGACCCTTCCCTTTCTAGTTACCACCTTAAGGTGGTTGGATCGCTGATGTTTATATTCAAGGTACTTTAAGATGACGACTGTTGTTCATGTCCTTATTATTGTTATTGTTATTGTTATTATTATTATCCTTGATACTAATTTTAACATTATGTTTGTTTTGGACACAAGTCAATGGGGCTAGGCTGCGTTCCATATTTGCAGAAGGTTAGTGTCTTTTACTCAGAAAACTCTTTATTTTTCCTGACAGAACACATTTAGTATGGTTATATAGATTAATGATTAATGACTTGAAAGTTAATCCTATCAAATACATGGGTTACTGGCATTTATTCTTCTAGTGCTGTTTTCATCACCCTTAAGTGAAGGATATAATGGAAAATTAAGCCTTTTTCTCTGGACTTGTCTGTATTGCGTCAACATTTTGCTTTTGGGTTTTTGTAGGTTTTACCGGATCTCTTTCACATTGTTCGTACATGTGATGATGCCTTGAAAGATTTTATCACATGGAAGCTCGGAACTTTAGTGTCTATTGTTCGTCAGGTACATGATGATGCTAATTTTGTTTTCTCATGAAGTGCCTCTGAAGAAATTCTTGAGATAACATGTGACCTCGACATCTGTGCAGCACATCCGGAAGTATCTTCCAGAGTTGCTTTCCTTAGTTTCAGAATTGTGGTCATCTTTCAGTTTTCCTGCTGCCAACCGTCCTCCACTTGGCTATCCAGTAAGTTCTTATTTCTGTTAGCCAAAAAAAATAAACTAATATTAAAAAGCTAAACTACCTCTTTCAGTGTGCTCGGATTTAGGTCCTGCTTGTTCTAACTTGTTGGGTGTCTTTCGTATTCAACATGTTCTCTTTCTTTTAAATACACTTACTCAACTTTTCAAGGGAGACTAAACAATATCTTCACAGGTTTTGCATCTAGTAGAACAGCTTTGCTTAGCTCTCAATGATGAGTTCAGAACATATCTCCCCGATATTCTTCCATGCTGTATCCAAGTCCTGGGTGATGCAGAAAGATATAATGATTACACCTATGTTCTCGACATGCTTCATACACTAGAAGTGTTTGGTGGTTAGTTTTCTTGTTTTTTTAGTAGACATTTTGCTTATTTCTTTCACCCATCGGTTCAGCGGATTGTTCCGTGAAGTGCGAAATACAGATATTGTGCTCGATGAATTTTACATGGACACGATTAGTAAACTTACATCCATTTGTGGGGATTTAAATTTAATCTTGTCTCTTTAAAGTTTAAACCTTTGTTTCTCATGCAAAACTGTTAAATTTGCAGGAACTTTGGATGAACATATGCATTTACTTCTTCCCGCACTTATTCGATTGTTCAAAGTGGAAGCTTCGGTAGAAATAAGAAGGGCTGCTATCAAAACTCTGACAAGATTGATCCCACGTGTGCAGGTTCATAAGCTAGACTAGTTTGATAAGTAGAAATCGTTTTTTCTCTATGTCTTTTTGGAATGAACTGTTGGAGGAGGTAATGCTCTTTCCCCTTTTATTAGGTTACTGGCCATATATCTTCTCTTGTGCATCACCTGAAGGTCGTCTTGGATGGGTATGCCTCATTCTCACGCCATTTAAAATGTAATAGTGTAGCTTGGCTGATTGAAAATAACCGTGACACAAAAAAGAATAATCTATAATGGGATCAAATGAAGAGTGGTAAAGAGGCATGTGCTGCATCTGGCTTCTCTACTTACGTTTCCTTTCATCGATCTTTCCTTGATGCACTTCAGTGCTTAAATCTGATTTAAAAAAAAAATTGTTTATATCCACAACTCAAGGCTCAACTTCTTTTCAATTCACAGGAAGAATGACGAGCTTCGAAAAGATGCAGTTGATGCGCTTCGAAAGGATACAGTTGATGCCCTTTGTTGTTTGGCTCAAGCTCTCGGAGAGGACTTCACCATCTTTATCCCATCAATACACAAGCTTATGTTGAAGCATCGGTTGCGGGTATATGACCATTTTCTGGCTCCAAATATGATAAGTATATATTTCATTCTTCTGTAACTATAAACGTGTTCTTCCTGTAGCATAAGGATTTTGAGGAAATTGAAGGACGATTGAAAAAGCGGGAACCACTAATCTTAGGAAGTACTGCTGCCCAACGATTAAGTCGGAAGCTTCCAGTTGAAGTTGTAAGTGATCCTTTGAATAATGTGGAGAATGATCCATATGACGAAGGGTCTGATGCACAGAAACAACTTCGAGGTCATCAGGTACGTAGAGTACGGAAGTATTCTGCCTGTTTTGCATCACTGGCCGCGCCTTGCATTTTTGTAATCTATTATAGATGGTTGTGTTTCTTGCTGAAAAAATAGATGGTCGTGTTTCTGATTTTCATTACTATGAGAAAATTATAGGTTAATGATGGCCGGTTACGCTCCGCTGGAGAGGCTTCTCAGCGTAGTACCAGAGAAGATTGGACAGAATGGATGCGACATTTTAGTATTCAACTTCTAAAGGAATCCCCTTCTCCAGCTTTGCGAACCTGTGCAAGGCTTGCACAATTGCAGGTAGTATTTTGTTACTCTGCTTTCCGGTCATTGATCTGAAGCATGGATTTTAATTAGAAGCTTTGCAGCCTTTTGTTGGGCGTGAGTTGTTTGCGGCCGGTTTTGTAAGTTGTTGGTCACAACTGAAGGAGACTAGTCAGAGACAGTTGATTCGGAGTATGGAGATGGCATTTTCATCTCCTAACATCCCCCCAGATATTTTGGCTACACTTCTTAATTTGGTAGGTATTTTCAGCGTCTAAACAACTATTCTCATTAATGTCATTATTGTTTTCATTTAAAAATACTTTTGTTGCTTGAGAAATTTACATAGCACTTCAACCAAAACTTTCAATTAGTCGAGGCTGCTTTTGTCTCTGATAGCTTTACACCTTGGTTATAACATGGTTGTTCTATAGCTACCCAAGCGATTCTCGGAAGCTTTAAGTGTAAGCAAGTTAGTTTTAATCTTTGATCATAAGGGCGCACCAGAATCGTGCCCTGTTTCTTGTGTTGATATGAATGATCAGTGTGTGAGGTTCTACATTATCAAAGCTTTTACTTGTTTATTCGTTACTTTTGTAAAAAAAAGGGGGTCTTTTAGCTATATAGCCGTTTGACTTATAGCGTTTTGTATAATAGCCAACTTTTTGTTAATTTTCTGTAAATAGCCACATCAACTTATTTACGGCACTTAAAAAGACAAAAAAAAAAAAAAACCCAAAATAAGCGGGAATGTTTTTTGGGTATTTGTGTCTTTTTGAGTGCCTTAAATAAGTTGAGGTGGCTATTTACAAAAAATTTACAAAAGGTTGGCTATCTAGCAATTCTTAGATTTTCGGTGGCTTATTTGGCTAATTTTTTGAAAAAAAAATTACAGGTTACATATCTACTTGACACCACCATATTCCAGAACTAACAATTTTGTTAAGTGGAAACTGATCTTGTTTTTCCAGAGGAAGAAGTTAAGAGAAGCTATGAGAAAGCCTCCCCCTTTTAGCTAGCTGATCTTAAATTGAAGTGCTTACCTTTTGAATTTCTGTTTGATCGGGAAGTTTTTGTTTATTGTAAATCTGTAGTAGAGACCTGCTGTCTTCTAAATGGACTGATTTTTCAGGCTGAGTTTATGGAACATGATGAAAAAGCTCTTCCAATAGATATTCGCCTTCTTGGTGCTCTTGCAGAAAAGGTAACTTTTTTTATAGTTACCTTTTTTCCTGACGTTGTTTTAATACTCCATACCTTAGTAGTTTCAGATTCTGTTACTCCTTACACATTTCATCGTTAACGCTATGCTGCAGTGTCGGGCCTTCGCAAAGGCCCTTCATTATAAAGAAATGGAATTCGAAGGAGCTTGTTCCAAGAAGATGGATGCGAATCCTGTGGCTGTAGTGGAAGCACTTATCCATATCAACAATCAGCTGCATCAGCATGAGGTTTCTTAAAAATGTTTATGTATCTATAACGCTGAAGTTTTATCTGCTTCCCCTTGAAGGCACTTTGAGCTGTGTGCTCTTGAATATGGGTGTCAATTATTTATTCATTATTTTTTCTTTGTAGGCTGCTGTTGGAATATTAACCTATGCTCAGCAAATTTTGGAAGTACAACTGAAGGAATCATGGTAAATAATTATTGGGATTCATGTCTTTATCATTTAGTTACTCTTAAGATTTATTGCCATTTCTGTTTGTGTTGTACTTATGGTGTCATATTGTATTCATGATCTATCCATGTAGTAAGTTAATCGCCATTTCTTCTTGAACTATTTTCAATTGTATTCAAGATAGTTATGATTGTTGCATTTGTTTAGGTATGAGAAATTGCAACGGTGGGAGGATGCTTTGAAGGCCTACACTGCTAAAGCCGCCCAAGCGTCAAGTCCCCATCTTGTTTTGGATGCAACTTTAGGTATGTACGTAGTTTGACCTATCATTATTTAGATTTCGTCGAGCGGTCTTTCAAATTTGTAACTGACATATTTAGAACAATTTTGTTAAAAAAAAAGAGTAATAAAATGATGATTGCACGAAACATCATAGTGGTGTAGGCTTAGTTAATCTTGGAGAGAATATAATGGTGTTCTTGTTCGAAAAAAAATAATATACCCAAGTGTTGTTGGTCCAGTGGTCAGGCCCTTGGTTTATTTCCAAGAGGCCCGGACTCCTGAGTTCAGTTCTCACAAACATCTGGGTACCCACCTAGCAATTGCTAGTGTTTCAGGTTCCCAAATGTTGTGTGGTCAGGCAGGGAACAGTAAAAAAAATCGGTAATAAAATATAATACACTCTTTTTTGCGAACTCCTTATCCTAGAGTGCATTTTTTTTTCTCTGTGTTTGCATTTCCGATTCAAGGGTTTTCCATTTTATGCCATTATCTTACTGTTAATAAACGTTTTCTGTGGTGCGTCCTGTTTTAAGGTCGTATGCGATGCCTTGCTGCTTTGGCTCGGTGGGAAGAGCTGAACAGCCTTTGTAAGGAATATTGGACTCCGGCTGAACCTGCTGCCCGGTTGGAAATGGCACCAATGGTTAGTTTGCGTGCTTCATTTGTGACTAAAACGCTTGTAATATGTATAGTTGGTTGTATGTATAATGGATATGATTGTGCCAGGCTGCAAATGCTGCTTGGAATATGGGAGAGTGGGATCAGATGTCGGAGTATGTTTCTCGATTAGATGATGGGGATGAAACTAAACTGAGAGGATTGGGAAATACCACCACTAGTGGTGATGGGAGCAGCAGTGGTACATTCTTCAGGGCTGTCCTACTAGTTCATAGAGCAAAGGTACAACTATTATGCCTCCTGACGTCGATGGGTGATTATTCACTCTTCAGCTATGCTTTGATTTTCGTACATCTTGTGTCTGTTTCATTTGGGCCAGTATGATGAAGCACGCGAATATGTGGAGAGAGCTAGGAAATGCCTGGCAACAGAGCTTGCTGCTCTGGTGAGTATTCTTGCTTTGAATTTTGGCTATCTGGATACTTGATTTAATACCTTTGAAAAAAAAAACTTGATTTAAATTCTGTTATGATGCATGAACTTCCAAGGTTCATCATTTTCCATGTGGATTTCTTCCAAAGAAAATACTGTGTGTGTGTGTGTGTGTGTGTACTTTTAACATAGTCAAAGAGGATGATAGTCTATACACCTTTGCTGTGCAGGTTCTGGAAAGCTATGACCGCGCTTATATCAACATGGTTCGTGTTCAGCAGCTGTCGGAACTTGAAGAGGTTTGTTCTGATGCTTAACTTTGTTGATTTATATCAGTGCCTATTTTATCGTGCTGTGTTGGTTATAAATATGGTGTTTGACCAGGTAATTGATTACTGCACGCTTCCCATTGGAAATCCAGTCGCTGAAGGACGGCGAGCACTTATCCGTAATATGTGGACTGATCGCATACAAGGAGCAAAAAGAAATGTTGAGGTATATACATTAGTTTTCTAGTAAGTGAATTTCATCTTATGATTATGCTTATATCTTTCTCCCAAAATTCAGGTTTGGCAGGCACTATTAGCTGTCAGAGCACTAGTGCTTCCTCCCACAGAAGACACTGATAATTGGCTTAAGTTTGCTTCACTTTGCCGAAAAAATGGACGGATAAGTCAGGCCAAGTCTACTCTAATCAAGCTCTTACAGGTCAGTGGTTTATACTCGCTCTGAGTTGATGTTTCCATGTTCCTTTGTTCACGTCTGTATTGTGTGTATGCATGTTCTCTGATAAATTTATGAACTTTTTTCAGTATGATCCCGAAACATCTCATGAAAGTGTGCGATATAATGGGCCTCCACAAGTGATGGTTGCATATTTGAAATACCAATGGTCTCTTGGTGAGGATTTCAAGCGCAAGGAAGCATTTTCTCGGTTGCAGGTATAGCCTATTTGTGTATGTTCCAAGCCACGAATATAGGATTGGCTAAGGATGAGGTTTATCTAAACAATACTCTATTCTCTCACAGAGTTTAGTCATGGAGATTTCGAGTTCAACTAATATTCAAGGTGCACAAGTGAGCATAATGAGCGGTAACACCTCAAGTGTACCGCTCCTTGCCCGTGCCTACCTTAGACTTGGAATTTGGCAATGGGCTCTGTCTCCTGGATTGGATGATGATTCTATACAAGGTATGTATGCTTATAGTTGATATATAGTTACTGTTTTTTTTTTTTCCATGAAAAACATATCAAGATTGGTAACTTTCGGTTGGTGTAGATATCCTGACTGCCTTTGGGAACGCCACCCAGTGTGCTACCAAATGGTCGAAAGCATGGCATAAGTGGGCATTGTTCAACACCGCAGTAATGTCTCATTACACCTTGAGAGGTTATCCCAATGTGGCCGGACAGTTTGTTGTAGCTGCAGTCACTGGATATTTTCATTCAATAGCATGTGCAGCAAATGCAAAAGGGGTTGATGATAGCTTGCAGGTGAATGTTTATCCTTCAACTTGGGCGTTACATGTTAATTTCTCATCAACGTCATATATAATGACTGTGGACTCATTTCAGGACATTCTTCGCCTTCTTACATTATGGTTCAATCATGGAGCCACGGGGGAAGTACAAATGGCGCTTCAAAAAGGATTTGCACTTGTGAACATCAACACATGGCTGGTGGTCTTACCGCAGATAATTGCCCGTATACATTCTAATAATCATGCTGTGAGAGAACTCATACAATCACTATTGGTTCGAATTGGTCAAACCCATCCGCAGGTCTGTTGTTATTGGCCTTTCACTCAAATCATTCTCTCTCTCTCTCTCTCTCTCTCTCTCTCTCTCTCTTTTGAGTTAGTGTGGTATTAATTTATGAAATATTTTATTTCTCAAATTATATCTTTTCATTTTGGACACAATTTTGAGTTCCTATATTAACTAAATTGTAACCTGAAAAAAAAAAAAATTGAATAAAAGGTAAAGCTGCCAAAATTCGATCCAAGTAAATCAGCATTTGATATCTATTGCAGGCTCTCATGTACCCGCTCCTTGTAGCATGCAAGTCCATTAGTAACTTGCGCAAAGCGGCAGCTCAAGAAGTGGTTGACAGGGTTCGACAACACAGTGGTGTGCTTGTGGACCAGGTAATACAAGAAACCTAAATTCTCTTCATGGTTCTGTTTTATTTCACCCTTTTCTGCCTGTTGGGTCTGATATGTTATATTTCTGGCAGGCACAACTTGTGTCACAGGAACTAATCAGGGTTGCTATACTTTGGCATGAAATGTGGCATGAAGCACTTGAAGAAGCTAGTCGGTTGTATTTTGGTGAACATAACATTGAGGGAATGTTAAAAACATTAGAGCCATTACATGAAATGCTCGAGGAAGGTGCTATGAGAGCCAATACCACCACGAAAGAGAGGGCATTTATTGAGGTTGGTGCATTAATTCACCCTTCATTTCATGTGACTTAAAGAATAAGAAGCGAAAGTGATATTGATCTTGTTGGCAATGTCAACCACTTTCATGCTAATTGATTGCATCCATTACTATCGTTTGTTTTGCTAAAAAATAGTAGTAATATTGTGATTAAGTGAATTTTTTTTACTCAAGTTTTTTGACTCGTTATTTGAACATCAGCACTTGGAACCGATTCATAAATATAACACTCTTGAACTATAAATTCTGTCTAGTGCATGACTGCTATCCAAACTAATTGTTTTGGTTTTGTTTATTGAGGCTTATCGCCGAGAACTACTTGAAGCCTACGAGTGTTGTATGAAATACAAGAGAACTGGAAAGGACGCAGAGCTTACTCAGGTATAGAAACTCAAAACGCATAATTTTTTCGTTTTATTTTTATTTTCTTGGGATAGTACATTTATATGCTTTAGCAGCATAGAATTTGTGGTCAAATGTTCATTTAGGAAACCTTTTTCTAAAACATGTATTTATATTTGTTTTTTCATTTATTTTATTTATTTATTTATTTTGTCACAATAGACTGGTTATAGCAGAGAGTTCATTCCTCCCAAATTAATTAAACAGGTATAGAAACTCAAAACGCATAGTTTCTTTCCTTTTATTTTTATTTTCTTAGGATAGTATTATTTGCTTTTAGCAGCATAGAAGTTGTGGTAAAATGTTTCATTTTAGGGAACCTCTTTCTAAAACATGTATTTTTTAATTTTTAAATTTATTCATTTATTTATTTTGTTACAATAGAATGTTTATAGGAGGAAGTTCATTTCTCCCAATTTTCAATCTAGCACACCCTTGGTTCTGATGATCTCTTTCATTGCTCAAATAGGCATGGGATCTCTACTATCATGTATTCAGGCGGATAGATAAGCAGCTTCAAACTCTTACTACTCTGGATCTGCAAGTAAGATTAAATTTCGAGCTTATGATCTCTTATTTTCTTTATAGTGATGCTAACGATCTGTGTGTGTTGTTAATAGTCCGTCTCACCGGAGTTGCTACAATGTCGTGACTTAGAGCTTGCTGTTCCCGGAACATATCGTGCCGGTAAAGATTATGATGGATAGTTTATAGGGAATGTTTTGGTATTTCATTGAAATTACATGCCTAAAAATAGTCAGTTTTTTTATTTATTATTTGTTTTTATATATATCCAGACTCGCCAGTTGTAACAATTGGGTCATTCGCACCCCAGCTTGTTGTCATAACATCTAAGCAAAGACCCAGAAAATTAACAATTCATGGGAGTGATGGCGAGGATTATGCCTTTCTCTTGAAGGGACACGAAGACTTGCGACAAGATGAACGAGTAATGCAGGTGAATTATCCTTTCCACTCAAATTTTTCACATGGATAGTTGTGTGCCAAATGTTGCTTGTTACTTTCTTTCCTGCCATTTTCTATAATACGTCTCTTTTTTAACCTTTTTTCAGCTATTTGGGTTGGTAAATACTCTTCTGGAGAATTCGAGAAAAACTTCGGAAAAGGACTTGTCAATTCAACGATATGATGTGATTCCATTGTCTCCAAACAGTGGATTGATTGGTTGGGTCCCACACTGCGACACCCTTCACCATCTTATTAGAGAGTATAGAGATGCTAGAAAGGTCTGTTGTCGACTCTTTTATTTTAGAAACTTGTGATACTTATCATGTGTTGGCTTGTATGTCTGTGCATGCATGCGTGGGTGGAATTTTTGTAGGTGCTCGATTGTCTGTACTAACTGATAATATGGTTTGTTGGTTTCGCAGATCACACTGAATCAAGAGCACAAATTTATGCTAAGTTTCGCTCCAGATTACGACCATTTGCCACTTATAGCAAAAGTTGAAGTTTTTGACTATGCGCTTCAAAATACAGAAGGAAACGATCTTTCACGGGTGCATATACTTAAGAATCCATATCCTTCATTGCATGCTTTACATCCCATTCCTTGAATGTGTTATCTCAAGTTTACTGGATCTGCTTTTCATGTAGGTTCTTTGGCTGAAAAGTCGCACATCTGAAGTATGGCTGGAGAGAAGAACGAATTACACTAGAAGTTTAGCTGTTATGAGCATGGTACAAACTTATTTTGTTTTGCACTCTTTTCTCAACCCTGATGAATGGCTTCTTGTTCTGTCATCTTGCTCCTTCGTTTTATCTCACAACTATGGCTGTAATTGCCATTTCTCTCGTAGTAATTATTAAGTTTCATTTTTTATCATTATCAAGTAAAATAAGAAAGCTCGGCCATTGACATTGCATATCTAACTTTTCCAGGTTGGTTACCTTCTCGGGTTAGGTGATCGCCACCCGAGCAATCTTATGCTGCACCGCTATAGGTATGAAGGAGATGAAAAATAGTGCTTGCCACTATATACCGAAAATCTTATCTCTGTTTTCTTTTGCAGTGGGAAGATCTTGCACATTGATTTTGGAGACTGTTTCGAAGCTTCTATGAACCGTGAAAAGTTCCCTGAGAAGGTTCTCCCTCGGAATAACATAAAAAATATTTCTTTTTTATTTTTCTATTTTTGCCTATATGTTTTCTTATTTATGTAATTTATCATTCAGGTTCCGTTCCGCTTGACAAGAATGCTCACAAAAGCTATGGAGGTCAGTGGTATCGAGGGAAACTTCCGTTCAACTTGTGAAAATGTAATGCAAGTTCTACGAGCGCACAAAGATAGTGTTATGGCGATGATGGAGGTAGAACCTACGAGTCTCTCTCTCTCTCTCTCTCTCTCTCTCTGTCATAATTCAGAGCTAATCCTTTGTGGCTTGTCTCACAGGCCTTTGTACATGACCCTCTCATCAATTGGCGTCTGTTCAACTTCAACGAAGTCCCACAAATGTCGTTGCTCGGAAATTCTCACGGCACGTCTGCAGTGAACGCTGAAGAGCCTCCAGAAGATAATCTTCAGCAACCCCAGCGTGGTGCTCGTGAGAGAGAATTGCTTCAGGTACCTGTTAGACTCAGTAACATTAACGAGCAAGAGGGGTGGATTAGGAATTTTATTCGTTTAACTATATTTTAGTAAATGAATAGATCATAGGGGTTCATGAGATAATTGATTTAGTTATAAGTTGAGTTATTATGAGTAGAGTGATATAGACGGAGAGATTGACTGGTCTCTAGAATTGTTGGCCGATTTGGTGTACTCGTCAAGTTTGATCTGAGTGTCTAAACTACCCAGGGTCCTATCAGTACTAACTACAAAATAATATCTGACAATTTTCACTTTCTGCGAAACTAAACCCTCACTTTTCATATTCAATTTTATACCTTGGTTAAATTTACTATATAGTAATAATATTTTTTATATTTTAAGTTCCTAACTACATGATTTTAATATTTAATGTCTCTCAAAATTATCTAATTATAAAATTTAAAAATTGACAAATGAGGGCATAAATTTGCAAAATTGAAAATTGGGTATTATTGCAAAATTTTGAAATGTTATGGTATTTTTTTGTACAATTAAAAAGCTAGACGTCGGAAAAAAAAGAAAAAAAGTGAAGGTTAACATTATTTTACTGTCACTGTAACCACTGAGCGTATTGTGACATGTAGGCCGTAAATCAACTGGGTGACGCAAACGAGGTGCTGAACGAGCGGGCGGTGGTTGTGATGGCTCGCATGAGTCACAAACTCACCGGCCGCGACTTTTCAACGCCGACCAACTCTGTTCCACCCGCTGTTGACCACAATGCCTTTGCTGGAGATGCCCGAGAGGCGGACCACGGCTTGTCGGTCAAAGTTCAAGTTCAAAAGTTGATCATTCAAGCCACGTCCCATGAAAATCTCTGCCAAAATTACGTCGGGTATGTTTCAGCTGGTTTCTTTTTTCCCGTTTGACGCCTTGGATTTGTTGTTTGAAAGTGATTGGTTGTGACTTTGCTGCTTTCAGGTGGTGCCCATTTTGGTAGAATTCGGAGTTGTCTTGGGAACTGTACATACACTGCTTTACATAGTTGTGTAAATAGTCAATATCTGTGAAAGTTTCTTTGACGACATTGTCTTTTTTTATTATTGTTATTTGTACATATATGTGCATAGTCGATGATTCCCTAGCATTTATCCTAAGAAGCCAAATTCATTTATGTTTGTCCTCGTGTATTCTCGCTATCTCCTAAAAATCTAGATTGCGCTTCGAGTCCAAATGCATGTTTGTTTTACGATTGAAATACGAGAAAATTAGTTAATAAAGTTAGTTATATACTAAAAAGAGTACGTATAATGTCAATCTGTAACTGGTTATTAATTACATGGCTCACCGCCTGTGTTATGCATCTCTCTCTCTCTCTCTCTCTCTCTCTCTCTCTATATATATATATATATATATATATATATATATATTAGTGATAAATTACATCCAAGTCGTAAGTTTATTTTTTCTGCTTTAGGTTCAGCAGAAAATCCGTAAAGACGTGCTCGTAATCAGGCAGTTTCCCGTAACCTGCATTATTATTATTATTATCATATGTAACGTTCAGTATTATTAAATTAGTGTAATCGTCAGAAACTAGAGAGAAAGACCATGACTTGTGTATACTTGCCGGGAAAGTAATTGATATCGATGACGTAAAATACATCTTTGGTCCCAAGTTTTCGGATCATGTCTATGTTGAACAATCGGAGGTCCTGTCACACAATATGATCAAAATCAAAACATGGGTTAAGAGAAAATTTCCAATGCTTGTTGCAGGTAAAAATAAATTACAAATGCTTGCTGCAGGTAAATTAATTTTTACCAGTCTGTGACGAAGCTCTTTAACAAGTCTCTCGAGCAACGGTTGTGGAGGAAGTTCTGTAACAGTCAACAGAGACGGCTATTTGAGGACGATGCATCTTAGTAGAACCAAGGTTTGTAAAATCGTTTTTTATTTCTTTCGATTTTTGACATATACCGCCGATGGAATGTATATTATTTTGTTTTGTTATTATAAGTCGTCATCCTGCCAAAAAATGGGGACACTGATTTTTTTTTTTTTCCTTCCAAATAACGAAACTTCAATTGATAAACATAGATTTGTTGGAATTTCGGTGAATTTTTGTAATCAAAAGGTTATAAAATTTCCGTCGGCCTTTTCATCCACTTCTGCATTTCTGTAAACGGAACCATCCGGCCAGTGTTTTTTCAAATGTCTGCCTAAAGGAACAATCTTTGCTTAACCGACTAAGAACTATTTATTGACCATAATAATTGCCTAAAAAGGAACAAGTTCAATCGTGCCTCACCAGCAATACTAGGGTCCAGATCAGCCTCGTTGGCCGTAGCCGCAGCGCACGAAACCCTAGGAAAACGGAACAAACCAGAGACCTCTGATAGATCCTGCTTAGTGACATCAGGGAGCGAAAAGCGCCTCACCACTTTTATACTCTCTCCGACAATATAGATTTTGAAAACAACACCACCTGAAAACAAGTAAAATGTAATATAAGTTGCAATGTCCTACTAAACTTTTCGGGTCGATAATACATCGGAAATAACAGTATACCGTGGTTTACAAACTCTTGTAGGACCAAGGGAGGTTTTAGCTCTTGGAGAGAGAATTGATCGTAGGCGAGAAATAGTTCATGAGACTTGGCTGTTAACGGCTTCGCAACTTAGGTGACAAAACGAAGAAAGAAACATCAAATAATTTAACTTGGAGCAATTTTCTCATGAATTTAGCACCTTAAAAGCCCTAGATGATTCTCATGAATCTAACACCTTAAAAGCCCTATTTCATAAAGACCTTAAGAACCCCAAAACCATACTAAATAACCCTCCTGACAAGAACTTTTGTAATTCAGTTATAAATGATGTAAAAATACAAAATACAAGAGAACGTAGCATACCTAGTGGTAACCGTAAACCGGCTTTAGTAACTTCGTACGGTATAGACATTGGGTCTTTCATGACTACCAATTGCCTCGGGACGCCAACTTTACCTGCATTATATCTCGAATTAAAAAAAAGACTCTGTAAATCAGAAGAAACATTTCAAATGATTCCCACAGATAGTCAAAACATATTATTATAACTATTATACCGTGGTAATCAGATAAGTCTAGATCAATTACACCCTGAAGCATAGACTGGCGATTATGCAGATGCTTGATTGCCTTTGGCGGATCAAGCACAGTTACTTCAGGATGCTTTTGCTTGTAATCCTACACAAGAGAAAGAGAAACATTAGAAATAGAATTGAGATATAACAAATTCCATCACGTAAAGCATTAGGCTTTCATACAAGAACAATAAAGGATAATTTGTAATCAACTCGACAAAAAATATAATGACTGAGAACCAGATAGTCATAAGAAATCAAATTCAAAGAAGAGCATAACCATTAATGACGAATCAGTCAAACATATTTAAATTGAACCCTATGTACCTGATGTTGAACTAGATATCAGTGGTAAAATCATGCCTCCAAAGGTGAATGTATTTTATTTTCCCCGGAATGTGATTACAAGCAGTATTTGTACTAAATTTTCAGATCATTACTAAAATACCCCTCCTGAATAATATCATAACTACCTAGTAAAGAAACGTAATTAAATCCAAGCCATAATACTAATATATAATTACTTAAAAAACAATGAATTCGGTAAGAGAACTCAATACATCTCAATGTACTTGCTCAGAAACACCTATACAAGATATCAATGAAACTCTTGTTCAACATTCGTGTGAGCGATCAATATTCATGAAACCAAGAACACTGCAACTTATGTCAATAAAAAAATAAGTTTTGAAAGGGTTAAGAGGTTTTTCCAGCAGCCAATCCGGATCATTACTACACAATACACATATCATCATAATAGTGTATACAGCCAGAAAGTACGACTACATTTTCAATCAAAATGAAACAAAAAGAGGAGATGTGTCGTTGAGCAAGGATTAATTCTTACGAACCTCAATCAAGTCGCTCCATTCATCTCCTGACAACTGAGAGAAATAAAGAGTTCGTCAAAGATTGTTTAAACTGAATATGCAAGCGAATACTGCGAGCGTATCAAGAAAGTGTTGGGCAGCCCTTTGCCTCACAGTTTTTAGTTTCAGATTTCCCTACTATTTCTTTGACTTTACCTTCTTTACTTAATTTTATTACAGTTTCTCTAGTTAAATAATAAAATCAATTCATTGAATACGAGACATCGAATACAAATTCTAACCTTATGCAGAAGAATGTCAAAGGGACCTTGATCCGAGAGTGGCCTATTTATATCAATTGCAACAAAGAATATTCCCTTGCTCCTGCATCCAAAAATTATATTAATTTAATTATTTGCACGTGTAGATCTTCTCAGTAGTCTGCAAGTTAAGTCTGTTTAATAAAACATAATAAACCAAATTATAAAACTTGTTTCATCAAGCTTAAAACAGATAGCTTGAACATATGTTAAAGCTCCCATCCAGAAGATTTCTACAGCCGAAATTCCGATTCCCGTTTCACAATCTCAATTGAATATAACCATGTTTTTCTATAAGAAAAATATTTTTCACATTTCTCAAAGGCTTCTTGTTAAACTTCCATACAGAAAATTGGGGGAAAAATATTATTTGTTTAAAAAATATCATTTTTATACATCAATTGCTCAGGAAAATGTTATAAGCAATTACAAACTAGTTCAAGAACAAGAATGTAAAATTGCTGAATGATGTCAAAATAGAACTACCCACAAGAATTGACTTTTAGTTCCATAAAAAGGCGAATGTCCAAAGGGTAATTCTGGAATATGGAATATTCCCATAAAAGAAAGTAAGGCAAAAACAATAGATTCCAATATACCCACAACAGATTCTAAGCAAAAACAGATGACTCAAAAATCCAAAAGCCAAAAACAGTAGGCAAATTACCAATCTTTTGGAGAAAGTGATTTTTGTTCTTTCTATTTTTAACTGCTATAAACAAACAAAGCAATTGCTACAAAATTTATTGTCTTTTCTTACCTTATTGGCCAATAAATTTATAAAAGCATAGCAACAACCAAAAAAACCTGATAAACTACAAAACAAATAACGAAAAAAATGTCGAACCAACCTATAAAAGGAAAATTACTCAAAAGCTAGGCAAAGTTGATTTTTTTTTTCCCGTCACAAACACACACAAAATCACAGAGCCATAACCATAAGGACTAATTATAGAGGAATATATATGTATATATGCATATTGTGTATATGTATATACAATATACCGAGCCAAGAATAAGAGCTTGGGCTGTAGAAAGCTCTTCTTTTTCTTTGAAGTGAGAGCATAACCAACGACAAGCTTGTTTGGATTGTGAAGCCCAACGCCATGGCATATTACCGAATAGCTCTGTTCTTCTTCTTCTTCTTCGTCGTCGTTGTTTTCAATAATTCGAATCTCACCGTTAAACCTCATATCAACCAATTCCACTAGAAAGGAACGAAAAAAAAACCCTTATGCTCTGATCGCTTCGGAAATGCGATTCACGAAAGAAAAACAGACTAATGAAATGGGTACGGCAGAGAAGAAGAAGAAGAAGAAGAAGAAGGATTTATATCTATACGCGCGAGCGATTGAATATATAGCAACGTTGTAATGAGTGTATATATACGTGTGCTTCAAAGACGAGGAAAGAGATGAGAAATAGATGAGGCCATGGATTTCGCAGCGAATATTCATCTTTCCTTTATTGTTATTATTATTATTTTTAATTTGAAGATATTGATATGTATTTGTCCTTTGTATTGTATGCATGATCCAATAACTTTATTACAGCATAAATAACTGCCCCTTCAACTATTTGAAGAATTGCGATATCATCCTTCTATTTTTTTCCTTTTAGCATATCAGATCCAGATTGTCTTTTCTCGTGCACAAAACGTCAAAATTTTTTAAATTATTCGCACGTATTCACTCTATCTTTTCCCAACAAGTTGCACTCCTTATTTTCCAGATTGTCCGAGAACTTGCTTCAACACAAATAATGAATAGATAACAAAGAGTACGAAAGAGTAAGAGTCACACAAATTGGTTACTCAGCTCGGTGCAACGTCACCTACGTCTGGGGGCTCACAGCCAGTGGAAAATATTTCACTATAATGTAGTCAATAGTACAAATAGGACTTATATGAATACAACAAATATCAATGCCATAGAAACTATTACCACGAGTGATTACCAAGAACAGGGACTCCCCCTGACTTTGAGATCCCTCTCAGTTCCACTCTCCAAGCACTCACCTTGCTTGATTGGCTTCAATCTCATCGCACGTGAAAACTTCAATCACGTAGACACAAAATCCAAATCTCACAAACACTCAGTCTTCTGGAATAGTGTTTGAAGAATAACACCGCTCTTAACCAAAAACAATTAGTTTTCCAATTCGCCGATCGTGCTCGTCTAGGAACCCTAATTCTTTTTGTTAAAGCGTCAAGACTGCTAAGGGGGGAGCGCACGGCTTTTATAGCAGTCATACATCTCTGGAAGTAAATCTAGGGTTTCCTTACCCATACACGTGAGAAGATCACCAAGGAAAGTCTTATGCGAAGCAATCTGGCAAAACAGGAAACTTGCCAGAAAAATAGTCTGCGCACAAGAAGAAGGATGTCTTGACAAAAGCTGAAGCATGAAGATCGACATCTTTCCTCAACAACTTGCACTAAAAAATAATGCCAACTTGAACGTACCAACAATCTCCCCCTTTGGCTATTTTTTAGGCAAGCACTTCTAGAACAGTTTTCAATCAGACAACGTCATGAGTAGAACATGTCAAAATACATGACCACAAGACTACCTCTCCCCCTGATTGCCTCAAAAACATACCAAAGGCAAGGAAAGACCAGACAAAGAGAGGAACCAAAAAGTCTAAGGCATAGAGATCAGAATTGAAACAGCAGATAAACAACATACCACAATCCGATCATAGTCTGAACAAGTACATACCAAAGTAGTAGAAAAAGCTGAACACAAAAAGCAGTCAGGGTGTTCCAGCCAGAACAAACAAAATATACGAGCACAATTCAAGAAACAGACTATCATGAAGACAGATTAGGCAGCAACAGTTTTGGAGGAGTCGTCATCACTTTCTTCTTCAAGCTCGTCAGAGTCACTGTTGCCTGAAGCTCCATTCTCTTCATCACCTTCAGCATCCTTGTCCTGACCATGCTGCGAGGTAGACGCTCCATCTTTTCCAGACGTCATCTCTTTCATAAGTCGCTCACAAATGGACTTCCTGCGAGATGAGGTCTCTATGATTTCCTCGAGGGCATCAATCTCATCATACGGTCCCTTCAAGAGATTACTTTGCATAACAATCGAGAGATGACCTATCTTCAGTGTGCTGTCTGAGGCGAAATATGTCGCGGTAGAAGGCCTGACAAGGTCACATGCATGTTTCCCTTCGAAGAGCTTGTGGCTAAAAGAAAGAACACTAGACTTTTTCCTTGCTATATCCGTACTTCGCAGAATGTTGTGGTTTTGCTTGAGCAAAATGCCAGTGATGATAGATGGAAAATCGATGGGAAGCTTCACAACATATGACTTGGCATGTTTTGCCAAGTGATAAAAAAAAATTCTCCAAAATCAAAGGAGGAGCGAGTACATATTTGGTAGATCAAGCAGGCCAGCTCTGCCTTGATGCTAGACCCATGCGAGGAGAGAGCCCAGATAGCGATGCGATAGAGCACATAGTACTTTGCAGAGAGATCAGAAGACGGCAAAGTACCTTGGAAGGCCAAACTTTGGTATGATCACCAGTAATTTCTTTAGCAATGATGTCCAGGGAAGAGACTCGGTTAGCAGTTATGATTTTTCTTCAACTAAGGAAGTCGTTAATAACATCAAGAGAAATCTCAAAACAATGACCTCTGACATACACTTTTATGAATTCAGCATCATCAGGAACATCAAAGGACGAGGAGAAATTTAATATGAATTCCTTCACCAGACTGGGGTGGTAGACTCCTATGTCAGTGACCGTCTTGATCATCTCAGCATCATGCATGAGTTCCATGATGATTCAAATCTTTAGAGCTTTGCTAGACAACTCTTTCTCGGGAAAGATCACACAATGATACACAAACCGCCACTTAAGAACCCCATCTTCCTTGTGAAAAGAGACATTGTCCATGGGAGCAGACGAGACATTCTTTGGGAGCTTCTGTCCTCCCACAAACCTTCTGTTCTCAAGAGAGAGAGGCAACGAAGGAATCTCCTCTTCAATGTCAGCAGAGCTGTTGACTACTTCTTCCACCACTGGTTTCTTCATCAATTTCTTATTGAGACCGACCTTGGCCTTCTTCTTCTTTTTGGGCCTGACAACAACATCCTTAGGCTTGTTGGCCTATGAAATCTTCCTCTTTCTCTTTTTCTTTTCCGACAGAAGAGTAGCAATGCACACATCATCATCATGAGCAACCTTTTCTTTTAAGGAGGCAGGAATAGCCTCACAAGTGGTTTTCTTTTTCTCAATATCCCCTTCAGAGACAGGGGAAGAAGATGTTGGAACAACACTTTCGACATGTTGACCTAAGCCTAAAATTCCACCGATCACATCCACATGTAGGGGTTCATGATCCACAAGAAGTGATTCCAGGTTCTCACTATCTTTTAGGTTCTCCTCTACAAGATCAGGCGTGTGAGAGGAACATGATTACCATGAATCAAGATATGCAGACTTTCAAGAGGAGAGACATTCGCGAGAACTTCTTCAATGACATCGATAGGATCATCAGTCCTTTCTTCTGTGGAACTGCTCGAGCTAACATCTCCAGTGATGTCAGCGATGGTAAAGGTAGATTTCTCGAGCATAGCTTTTCTGGCGGCGGCGAGGGAAGGGTTTTCAGGTGGAACTGAAGACCAAGCAATAACACCTCCGGAATTACCATCGGTACGATTATTAGGTCGCATTCCACGAACTCGGACACTATTGTCGCATGAAAACGAACAACGATTTAAGACTTCGGGCGGTTCGATCCAAGGCCGGACCAAGTGATCGCTCCCGAACCAAAGTGTGAACTCGAAGACCGAGTTGCACCCTCCAAACCCGAAGGTGTGTTTTGGGAGGTGTGACCGTACCAAATGTTGGCTGCCTACATACCCGTAGCCCGGGATCAGGTCAGAACGTAGTTCAATGTAGGGGTTGTGGCTATCTTAGACTCGGAGGTTAAGAACTTAAGACTTTAGAGAAGGACCTCGCTCGTAGCTTCCTGTGAAGACTTTAGAGGGGTCGCTTGACTCGTAGCTTAGCGCTCTGACTAAAGGGTCAAGAAGCGAGGGCACAACGTGTGCGTCGCGAATGCTCGGGTCTCAGAATTGGAACGCGCTACTTGTTGTTGAGGGGGGTTCTCGGATTTCTAAACCGAGCCTGGAGAGGAGAAGAGAGCTCTTGGAATATCACAAGAAGAGAGTAGAGAGAATGGCCTCAAGAGAAGAAATTTTTGGTCCCCCTCAAGTGAAGACGGGGGTGATATTTATAGAGTTTGGAGGAGGCTATGGGCCGGCCTCTTGGGGGCCCGTAGGACGGCCGGGCGTGGGGAGAGAAGTGCGCGCGGGCAACAGCTTTGGCTAGGGCGCGGGGCTCGCATGGGCAGGAGGCCCGGCAGGGCCGTGCGTGCACCGGCACGAGCATGGGCCGGGGGCCCAGCAGACGATCTGGTCGGCGAAGTTTATTAGCCCCCCATGTTTATGGCTCGTGGATCACGAGTCGTGAAATTCAATCTTGAGGGCGTTTGAGGTTTTCCCTCATTTTTTTTGGCAGGGGTCGGACCCATAGTGGTCAGACCGCCGGGGTCAGGCCGGTATCTAGCCGACCGGCTGGACCGCAAGACCCGCGGGCCGCGCGAGGCATGCTAGCCAGCGGGCCCGGGCGCTCACGAGGCCAGGCGCACGGGCCGGGCCTTGCGCGCACGCATGAGGGGGGGGGGGGGGGGGTTAGGAGCAGGTCTCATACTCTTTCCTCTCCTATAAATAGGAGAGCCCCCCCTCCCATTTTCTTCACACCTGGCAGCCTCAAAAATTAAAAGTTCATTTTTTGAGTTGAATATTTTGGGACTTGCCTATTTTTTCCATCCTTCGATGGGGAGTGAGTTCTTTTCCCAAGTCGATGGTCCCGAGGTCGACCTTTCCTGCCCTTCTCAGGATTCTTGGAGGGCGGTAAAAGGCCCCTTTGAGGAACTTGATGGGATTCCGATTTATGTCGAGGAAGATTCTCGCGTGGCCGATCAATGACTCACTGAATTAGAGACTAACGCCGTGGCGGTAGCCGAGTTGGCGGAACCCAGGAGCGGCCCTCCAACTAAGTGTGGCCCCGATAGGGGAGGAGAGGGCCCTCACGACGCACGCTCTTCGCGCTTAGTAATCAACTTGGTTGCCCGTGAGGCGTCCTTTGATGCCCCATCACCTAAGCAGCGAGATGAGGTTGCCAAGTCTGCAAGGCTTCCCCGGGTGCCTGACTTAGAGGCCTCGGGTGTTGAATCTGTGATGGCTCCGTCTGAGTCGTTCTTGGATGAGATCCACTTCGATGACCCCCTTGGGTCAGACTTGGAGGGTCCTGGACCTGGATGCCTTCCGTGTGGCGGGGATAGTGGAACGTACTGGGAAAGTGCTGGGATGGCTAAAGAGGTCTTTCTGTCCGAAGGATCGGTCCTTGGAGAGGACTCGTTGGTGTAGAGTGGGCGATTCCGTTGCCCCCGAGGGCTTGGACTGCAAGGGGGTCGATGTTGCAAGCACGCTCACCACCCGAGTTTTCAACACACTTTGGGAGACATACAACATCCCTTCCTCGGTGGGATTACTTCGGCCTGCCCCCGAGGACCGGTCGACCCGCCTGAGGAACGGGTTTGCCGCCGTCACAATAGGGAGTCTTGTTTGCGGGTTACGCCTCCCTTTCCCGCCTATTGTTCAGCACATTCTCGTTCGATTAGGAGTTCATGCTTGCCAGATGAGTCTGGCGTTCTATCGCCTGCTGGCGATGAGTTTTATGGAGTGGCATTGTCAGACTCAACGTGCCATGACTGTGGATGACTTCCGTAATTTAGTCGCCGTATTCCTGGCGCCGGGGCAAGCGGGATTTCACATGGCCCGTGCCCGCGAAAACACGAGGCTGATCGACGACAACGACCCACCTAGCCCCAGGTCGTGGGCGTGGGTTTCAACGGACGCTTTTGGCGAAGCACCCCTTCGTTTTGGTTGCATGGCGAACTTCCTGGCGGACGAGGGAGTGACGGAGCTCGCATTTGTGAGGGAGATTTTGGGAGTGTCTGAGGCTCGTAAGGCGGGCGAACGGTTTCGCTCTCCTGAGTTGGTGGCGCTGACCAAGTAGTTCCCACCTTTCACCCTAGGCTCCGAGCAGGCGCTCCGGGTAGATAGGCCGCCTAGCCCTGAGGCCAAGCTTGCTACCCCTGTTTCTCAAGGTAGCTCCGTTATTTAAGATTTCTTGTATTAGTTGAAACCTTAACGTTCATGGTTTAGCGGGTGCAGCTGCTAGGAAGAGGGCTCGGAGCCTGGCTTCAGCTTCCTGGAATCCCGAAAGGATGACGAAGATCCGTTCTAGAGTTGCCGACCGCCGGACAAGAGAGGACCGCGTTGGAGCTACCCGCTTAGTTGAGCAAGAGTCCCATGCCTCGCTGAAGAGGGCCTCTGCCTCGGTGCTTTCTGATGAACGTACTGAGTCCAAGAGGGTGAACTCTGCAGTGGAGATAGAGGCCAGGGAGTCTCGAGCCGAATGTTTCCGACATCTTGAGGAGTCTCCCTTATCTTGGTGGAAAGGCGTGGTGTCAAAGAGTGACATCGCCTTCTTCCAGGCTGGGGTTACCGACACTCAGAGGGTCAGTACCTTTCTTTATCTTCCGATATGCAGAGGTTCATATTTGACCTTTGTTTTTGTTTTTTGCCATAGGCGTATGCGAGAGCCGTGCGGAGTGACAAGATTTTGCACGACTTCATTCGGCGCTTGGGAGCTGCTCAAGAGGAGCTTGCTCAGGTGAAGTCTAGGCTGGCCCAGGTCGATCGTAGTTCACACTCGGGGGTGGAACTCGAGACGCTTTGGGACCAACTTCGGGAAGCTCAAGTGGAGCTCTAGGTCATTCAGGATCGGTGCGATAGAGCTCAGACGTCGGTCGCTAAGATGGCGGGAGAGCTGACTGAGGAGCGTCGAGCTTGTGAAGTGGCATCCCGATCGACAGAGATTTTTTGGACCAAGGCTACCAAACTCCGCCAACAGCTGGACGCCCGGTCAGACGCCATGAAGACTTCTCACGGCCAACTTACTTCGAGCAAAGCAGCGCGTGTTCGGGCAGAGCGCGAGCGCGACTCTTTGGCGGAGGAGAATGCTCGCCTTTCTTCTCTGCTTGCTGAGGCAGAGCGGCGGGCATCCGATCTGTAGGACGACTACAACATTGGGGCCGAAGAAGCCCGCCGTGCCGGGGCGATGGAGTGTCGGGAGGCGACCGCGGCCGAGAACGAGACTCAGTTCGACTTTTTTGATACCTTGTTCCCTCCTCTTAATGAGGACGAGTCGTGAGCCGAATGGCTTCTTTATTTTTATAGCACGTATGTCTAGTGCTTTTCTTTGTGGGATTTTTAGAGCAGTTGCTCTTTTGTTTACGAGACATCTATTTTCTTTCAAGGTGAATGATTATCTCTTTGTTGATTGTTTGAACAATTTTTCCTGTACGTGCCTCTTATTTGAGCTGCCATAGCATATCTCAAAGGGCTTGTAACTTTGTTAATAGTTTTGACAAGTTTGCATCCCTAGTTGGGATTCAGCCTCCACTCGTTTAGCGTTATGAATCATCATCACTTAGCGTTCGAGGTGGGTGACATTCGTGCCTAGCTAGGCATTGCTCAGCTTTCATTGCTAGATGCGACTCGCTGCGGTCAATTGACCCATCTTGTGTGGCGATATCGGTATGTCGGGTTAGGCCGACAGTTTTGCGTGCCAAGTTTTGGCCATCGCGTTGGGAGTGGTCCAACGACTTTGCTTTGTACCATTTGGCGACCGAAGGCGTGGCTCAGATTTGGCCGTTGCGCCGAGAGTGGCCCAACGACTTTTGTTTCGTGCCATTTGGCGACCGAATATGTGGCTCAGATTTAGGCGTTGTGCCGGGAGTGGCCCAGCGACTTTGGTTTCGTGCCATTTGGCGACTGAATGTGTGGCTCAGATTTGGCCGTTGCGCCGGGAGTGGCTCGACCAATTTTGTTTCGTGCCATTTGGCGACCGAATGTGTGGCTCAGATTTGGCCGTGGCGGTAGGAGTGGCCCAATCGCCTTTACCTGGGCCTTTACACGACTTACGGCACACCAGGGTAGGCCGACGATTTTACTCAAACCCGTGTGTTTCGTGCCATTGGCAACATGGCCTCGTTGTTTTCTTCCTCGTCGAAAGTGTCGACTCGGTAAGTGGGGACCTCGGTTTCCACGGGGACTACCATCTCAATCCCGTAAGCTAGGGAGAAGGGGGTCTCTCCAGTGGCGTTTCGAGCAGTTGTCCGGTAGGCCCATAGGATGAACGGTAGCTCTTCAGCCCAGGCACCCTTCTTGGCCTCGAGCTTCTTTTTGAGATTGCTCTTGATCGTCTTGTTGACATCTTCCACTTGGCCATTAGCTTGTGGATGTCGCGGGGACGAGAATGTGTTGCTGATCCCTAGTTGGGTGCAAATCTCTCTAACCCGGTCGTTGTCGAATTATGCACCATTTTCGGTCACAATTGATGCTGGGATGCTGTGTTGGCATATGATAGACTTCCAGATGAAGTTTGCTGTATTGGCCTCGGTGATTCTGGCTAGAGCCTCGGCTTCGACCCACTTAGTGAAGTAGTCGATAGCAACGATGGCATATTCGTATTGCCTCGGAGCTTTAGGAAGCTTGCCGATTATGTCCATGCCCCATTTTGCAAAGGGACGCGACACAACGATGCTGCCCAGGGGAGATGGCGGTTGCCGTGGAACGTTAGAGAAACGTTGACACTTGTCACACTTTCTCGCCCAGTTGCAGGCGTCTTTCTTCATCGTGGGCCAGAAATAGCCTTGTCGGAGCGCTTTGAGCGCGAGGGATCTCCCAACGGAGTGGTTCCCACAGATGCCCTCGTGAATTTCGTGGATGACCTTAGTGGACTCTACACTACTGAGGCATCGGAGCAGTGGGGGTCGAGTACCCATGCTTGTACATGACTTTTCCTCTTAACACATACTTAGATGCGAGGGCCTTTAGTTTTTCGACTTCCTTGCGGTCTTCGGGGAGTATCCCTCCTCGCAAGAAGTCTATAATTGGAGTCATCCAAGTCGGATGAGCGGTATTCTCGATCGTCCCAACCTCGTCTCGAGAGACGGATGGTCGCGAGAGAGACTCGACCGGGATAGTCCCTAACCAGTCTTCGGTGATGCCAGAACCGAGGCGAGCAAGAGCCTCAGCCTCGGTCGGTGTTCTCCTCCCTTGGGATCTGGGTGATCTCAAACCAAGAGAAGACGTCAAGCTTGGCATTTGTCTTTGCCAAGTAGGCAATCATGTTAGATTCTTTGGTGATGTAATCGCCCTTGACCTGGTTTACGATCAACTGCGAGTCACAGTGTATTCGTAAGTTCTGTACGTTGAGCTTTTGAGCGAGCTGTAGCCCCACAATGAGGGCTTTGTACTCGGCCTCGTTGTTGAAGGCTTGGAATCCATAGTGGAGGGCGTAGCGTAATTTTTTCCGATCGGGATTGGTCAAGATTACGTCGGCGCTAGCCCCTTGAGCGTTGGACGCTCCGTCTACGTGTAACTCCCAGATGGGACCTGTAGGGTCAACCTTTCTCTTTCGAGCCGACAAGTTGTCGGTCGAGTAATCTTCCGCTCTCTCCATGTCGGGAGTATAGGAGAATTCTGCCACGAAATCAGCTAGGGCCTGAGCCTTTATTGCCGGTCTCGGGTGGAACTCAATTCCGTACTCGCTCAATTCTTGGGACCAGATCGCCATGCGAGTCGATGTTCCCTTTTAAAGAGCTTTACCGATGGGGTTTTAACGAGCACGTCGTCCACGTATACTTCCTTAGTCTTGCTGATTTGATCGGCGAAGATCCGGTTTACCAGTAATGGTAAGTAGCTCCCGCATTCTTAAGGCCAAAAGGCATGACCTTGTAGCAGTAGAAATCTCGATCAGTGACAAAAGTTATCTTTATCTGATCGGGCTCGTGCATTTGTATCTGGTTGTAGCCCGATTAGGCGTCCATGAAACTTAGTAACTCATGTCCGGCCGTGGCGTCGACCAGTTGTTCGATGCGCGAAAGTGGACAACAATCTTTTGGGCAGGCTTTGTTAAGATCTTTGTAGTCTATACAAATGCGCCACTTCCCATTAGGATTTTTACCTAGGACCACGTTGGCCACCCACTTGGGGTACTTGGCTTCTTGTATGAAGCCAGCGGAGAGAAGTTTTTCAACCTCTTCGTTTATTGCCAGGTATCATTCAGGATTGAACGCGCATCTAGCTTGTACTTTTTTGGCGATACTTTTGTCGTCATTCAACTGGTGCACTATCACATCGGGGTCTATTCCAGGTATGTCTGCATGATTCCATGCAAAGACATCCTTAAACTCCCGAAGGAAGGACGCTAGTTGAGTTTTGATGGCGAGAGGGAGTTGTGCACCGATCTTCACAACGTGGTCAGGTTTGGCTTCATCGAGAACGATCGAAGTGAGATCATCGGGGGTGTCAACCTTCAACCTCCCGCTCTCATCGGGGGGGATCTAGGTCCCCAAACTGTCGTGCGTCTTTTTTATCACGCGGGTAGTCGTCTTACAACTGGTAGATCGTGTTAACCCTTTTTTCAGCGGGCTTGCCATCCACTCCTTGGACGTAGCGTATCCTCGCTTGGGTTTGATCCCCAACCATGACGCCAATTCCCTCTTCGGTGGGGAACTTCACCAGTAGGTGATATGTGAATGTGATGGCCCTTAGCATGTTCAACGTGGGTTGCCCAATGATAACATTGTAGGGCGACTCCTGGTCAACCACAAGAAATGAGACCATGTGAACGACTTCAATACCTCCGGCAGTTCCGAAGGTGACCGATAAATCGATGATTCCTTCGGTCATGACCTTTTCTCCCGTGAACCCAAACAAAGGTGTTTGGGTCGGGACGGGGTGGAGCCCCCCGAGCTTCATGCGCTCTAGGGTAGTCTTAAAGATTATATCGGCTGCGCTGTCGTTATCAATAAGGACCCATTTTCACCAAGTTGTTAGCCACGTGGGCTTTGAGGACTATTGCGTCATTGTGTGGATGCACAACTCGCTTAGCTTCCTCATTGGTGAATTGTATTGTCTCGTATGGTACGGACGGAGACTCCTCATAGGTGAGGTTAACCTGCCCGGCAAGGCCTTCTTAAGAGGCAGCCCTCAGGAGCTTTTTTCTTTGTTGGGCTGAATCACCGTCTTGCGGACCACCCAGTATAGTGGCAAGGACATGGAGTTGTGTGTCGGCTGTGACCGCGACCGTGGAACAGTTAGCGTTAGTGTTGGTTCCTCTATCCTTCCTGGAATGTTGCCCGTTAGTGGTGGGGACCGCAACACTTATCATTCAGAGAACGAACTCTTTGAACTCGCCTCTTTGAATCAATGCTTCAATCTGCCTCTTGAGCGCGAAGCACTAAGCGGTCAAATGACCATAATCCTGGTGAAATTCACAATAACGGAACCGGTCGCGAGATACGGGGTCTCCCTTCATTGGAGTAGGAGTGGTGAACTTGTCACGCGCCACAGCGTAGATTCGATCTACCGGGGCTTTCAGTGGAGTGAATGGTGAATAGTCTCGGAAATTGTTTGCAAGACGCGGTTTCTGATACATAGGGGGTCGGCTATCCGAAGCCTGACCTCCCTTGTTCACTATCTTTTTGGGGTTGCCCTGCTCGTTGCCTGGCTCATCTCGACGATGGGGGTTTTGGTTCTTGCCCCTACGGCTGTCAATGTAGTCTTCGACTCCCATGAAAGTCTTGGTTCGGTTCATTAACTCGGCCATTGTAGATAGGACCCTGTCTACGACGGACTTTAGGAAGTCTCCAGTGCGCAAGCCCTCGATGATGGCTGTTATTGCGTCACTATCGTCGAAGCGGTCGACATTGTTCGATTCCCCGGTGAATCGAGTGAGATATTGTCTCAAGGACTCATTATTCTCTAGCCTGAATGACCATAAGTACATCTTAGTTTTCTTTTGAACCATCGATGTAGCAAATTAGTGCGAGGAACAAGTGCTTTAGGTCTTTGAACGACTGGATGCTTCCTGGTCTTAAATTCTTAAACACTCAAAACCGGGTCCGGTGAGGGTAAAACTAAAAGCTTGGCATAGAGCCCCAAGTGCAATACCCTGCATCGTCATCCAAGTTTCGTAGTGTTGGATGTGGTAAGTGGGGTCGGTTTTCCCATTGTAGAGAGGTAGATTCGGGAGTTTAAAGTTTCCCGTGCATACCTCAGCCAGAATTTGGGCGGTGAATGGCGAGGAATGTTCTTCTACGACCCCATATTATCACCGGCCAGGCCGTCCTCACGTAGATCGCGTACTTCATTGCAAAGATTGTGAATCATGGTGACGACGTCGAGGCCAGTCTTCGGAGTCACTCTCTGTTCGGGAGGAGTCACCTGACGCCTTTCATTCAACCCTTGTGCCGTGCGGGGATTCCCATTGATTGGGGCCGCATGATTGTTGCCCTGACGGGTACTCAACCTCTCTCGTAGGTCTTCGCCACGACTATTTCATTGGGCGGTAATCCGATCCCTTAGGTCTCGGTCAGTGGCAGTGGCGTGAGTTTTGAGTAACACGCCTCACTCGCCAAGTTTCCTGGCCTTCCCTGACATTTCCTCTTTGACCAAGTCGGTCATGGGCTGAACGTCGGGAAGTCTCATCGTGGGAGGAAACAGATATTACTTTTTTCTCAGGTGGCGGGTTCAATGTACCGGCTTCAATCTCTATGGGCAGTTCCCCGTCTTTAGTGAGAGAAGTCTTGATATCTGCCAAAATTTCCAGACCTTCGTAGTTAGGATCATAGTCATGTCCTTCATCTACGAGGTCCCTGGTTCCCCTTGCGGAATTTCTTGCATAGGTCCCTTACTCGCCAGTTGGCGGTGGTACCTTGCGTTAGCCGCCCTTAGTTGGAGAATCTTCTCCTCCATATTGAGGATGCGGTTATCCCGGCTATCTTGAGGCGCAGATGGTGATGGAGTTTGTGTTGGAATTGATCTAGGGTTTAAGAAAAAGTTTAACGCTTCGGTAAGCGGCGGAATTTTAAAATTTTTCTTTTAACAAGTAAAACGATTTTACTAACCTAGACAAAGAGCAAGCACACGTAAGTAAAAACTATTATGAGCATAATTAATTTACTAACCTTTTAGAAGCTTGAACGTTGATGAGCCTTCGGAAGGTTGAAAACGTTCGTCTCGCTCGCAGCACGTCTCTCTTCTTTTCCTCGTTAACTCGAGCAACCACGAAAGTTTCTATCACTAAATCACTCAAGATGAAAAGGAATTAGTGTGTGGGTACTTTTAAACACTACGACTTAAGAACGAGTCTTGAAGTCGAAGAGCTAAAGACTAGGTCAAATGAGGACCTAGGTGCCAAAACAAAAACCGAAATTGAATAGAGAGTGAGAGATGAGAGGGGCGGCCAAGCTAGAGAGAGAAGCTCTCAATATCTAAAACTTGGGAATGAATGAAATGAGAAGAATAAGGCCCCTATTTATAGGAGAGGCTTTACCTTCAATAAGGTAGTTTCCTTTTCTATAGAATATCACATATTCATGAGGAAATATTCCTTATTTCCTTTTCTCATTTGGGCGTGTAAGCCTTGGCATCTAGAAGCAAATTTGTTTCCTATTTTGCTTGCCTTGGCCGCCCATGTCATTTCCTCCTTGAGGAAATTTGTTTCCTCTTTTTCTTTTGGCAAGTATCTTCATACATTAATGCACAAAATAATCTCTCTTTCACACTAAGGGCTGCACGAAATTTGGTCTCCCATTCACTTGGGTTGGACGGCCAAAAGCCTTCTAGAAAGGCTTTCTAGGTTTTTCTTTAATTGTTCATGACAACATAAGAAAAGCCCATTAAGAATTTTCAAGTAAAATTCTATGAAATGAAATTAATTCACTAGACCCAATGAACACATCATGGCCGAGTGATATAATATCATCATATGACTATGTCAAAAAATTTATTGACATTCATTTCATGCCATGTCCAAAAAGACAAAATTACCCTTTTGACAATTTTCGTAAAACTTGTCTCGTTCTTGTTTTGACTTAGCTTGTAGTTTAACTATTCCTACTTGATGTGATTTGTGACAGTGACCTCATGGATCCTAATGAACAAAGCTTGAGCTAAACACTTGGACTCAAAAGTACACAAACCTTTTCCAAGTTTAGCTTAGTGTCAACTGACTCCACTAAAGAGTTGACACTGAAAATCTCTCGGTTAAAATGAATTTATTTTCTACTCAAGAATTCAACCTAATTGTAATGAGTGGATCCACAGAATATTATCAGTGTTTACCCTTCATGAATATCATCAGCTAGTCGGGATTTACGAAATTACCATTTTACCCTTCTAGCTGTTATTTCCTCAACTCCTTTGTCGCTTGTGAATAAGTTAGAAACAATGTATTGACGAGGAGCTAACAAGTCACATTGTTTCATCCAAAAAGAGTCAGAACTCAATTTGGACACTGGCCAGTTCATTTATTCACACTCCAAGGAACAAAGCATGAGGTGATATACATTGCATTTCAGCAATCTTGTACATTAATTCCATATCTATGAGAACTTCACAAAGTTACTCATGACATTCTCACAACTTATTACTTCACCAATAGGCCCTGTTCGGAATCACATAGTGAGTCCGAACTCTGACTTTCTCAAATGAGAATACGTAAGCTGTGAAATGGCATGTCTCATTTCAGGATTAAGGTAAGCACGATGCAATTCATACGTAGTGACTTCGAGACATAAGAGGTTAAATGGTTTGTTCTTATTTTGTCTCTAGAAGTGCACTGATCAATTCAGTACCTTCAGAAGATACCTAGAAGAACTATAGAGTCTCCAACTCTCAATGCCCCATAACCAGACATCATAGATTCTCCTAACAATCGTACTGAGGTCAATAGTCCTTTGACCCTTAGATTGCGAATATTTCGTTTTAAGAAAACTACGAAGAGTTTGTTCATGCAAATCTACATTTGTCTCTTCGTAAGTTGTTTAGTTTGTTTATGGACTAAAGACTAATGTTTTATCATAAAGCTTCAAACAGACAAGGAGGAATGAATGAACGTTTCAACTATTTATTAATGAATAAGCAATTACAAGCAAGAGTCTTCATGAGACTTTATTACATCAAATGTAAAATATAAAGACTACAACTCTTCTTGTGGGCACCATTGACAACAGTTTGACTCTCGTCTTGGAGAGATTCCTCATCACCATGCACTCAGGAGCGCAAGAAGTATTTCTTCACTCGGGTTGCATTATCGGGGTTGTTCACGCCCTCAGAACGAATGGGTGGTTGGTCGTTCATATCTTCCTCAAGTCTAGAAAGGGAAGACTATGATTGTAGAAGTGATCTCGGGCTGTATAAGTCGGGAAGTCCCTTCCTTCTAGCGCCAAAATGTTTGTCGCACAAAAACGGACAACGATTTAAGACTTCGGGCGGTTCTATCCAAGGTCGGACCAAGTGATCGCGCCTGAACCAAAGTGTGAACTCGAAGACCGAGTTGCACCCTCCAAACCTAGAGGTGTGTTTCGGGAGGTGTGACCGTGCCAAATGTTGGCTGCCTACGTACCCATAGTCTGGGATCAGGTCAGAACGTAGTTCAATGTAGGGGTTGTGGCTATCTTAGACTCGGAGGTTAAGAGGCGAGGGCACATCGTGTGCGTCGCGAATGCTCGGGTCTCAGAATTGGAACGCGCTCCCTGTTGTCGAGGGGGTTCTCGGATTTCTGAGCCGAGCCTGGAGAGAAGGAGAGAGCTCTTGGAATATCACAAGAGGAGAGTAGAGAGAATGGCCTCAAGAGAGGAAATTTTCGGTCCCCCTCAAGTGAAGAGGGGGGGGGGGTGGTATTTATAGAGTTTGGAGAAGGCTATGAGCCGGCCTCTTGGGGGCCCATAGGACGGCCAGGCGCGGGGAGCAGCGTGTATGCAGAAGGCTGGGTGCGGGGAGCGACGTGCAAGCGGAAGGCCGGGCACGAGGAGTGACGTACGCGCGGGCAGCAGCTTCGGCCAGGGCGCGCATGGGTAGGAGGCCCGGCCGAGCGCGGGGCGCACGTGCGGGCAGGCGGCCGGACGCAAGGCGCGCGCTGGCACGCGCATGGGAGATGGGCGAGAAATCAAGAAACGGAGCTTCAGCAAAATTTGAAAAAAGAGTAACTTCCCATGCTTTCCCGAAATACAAACCCTCTATTGCATGCTTGAGGAGTTGACGAAGATCAAAACGTTGCTGAATAACCAAATCTTGGTCCATTCCCAGCCCAAGTGAGAAATTAATGGCATTGTAGCCCTTTAAACATGTCGAATGGGCCAACCAGAAACATGGGCCCATGAGAGAAAACTTTCGTGAAACAAAGAAACACGAGTCAGAAAAGTATCACCACAATATAGACGAGACTCACGATTATACAACTGCCCACAGCCCTGTAATTGCTATTGGTCAATAATGCATAGACCCAGGGAAGATTAGAGACTCTCAAACCGGCTTGCATCCAATGCCTTGGTAGAGATGTCAGCTAGTTGTTTTTAGTGTGAATGTATTCTAGTCTGATCTTCTTATCCTGCACCAGATCCCGAATAAAGTGGTGTCTGATTTCAATGTGCTTAGTCTTTCTGTGTTGGACATGATTTTTAGAAATATTGATGGCACTGATGTTGTCGTAAAACAATGTCACGACATCTTGTCCGACACCATACTCATCCAGCATTTGTGTCATCCATAGCAACTGAGTGCAACTGCTTTCTACTGCAATATATTCTGACTCAGCAGTGGACAAGGAAATGCAGTCCTGCTTCTTGCTGAACCAGGATATAAGATTGTTTCCATGGTAGAAGCATCCACCAGATGTGCTTCTTCTATCGTCAGTGCTTCCTACCCAATCAGCATCACGATATCCCATAAGAGTAGAAGACGTATCAAAAGTATATAGTAGCCCAAAATCAGCAGTTCTTGATATGTACCTCACAATATGCTTAGCTTGAGACAGATGACTAGCTTTGGGAATGGCTTGATATCGAGCACAAACCCCAAAAGAGTAAGCTATGTCTGGATGACTGGCCGTGAGGTAAAGAAGGCTTCCAATGATGCTCTTGTATAGACTTTGATCGACAGATTCACCAAGCTCATCCTTAATGAGTTTCACATGAGTAGCAGCATGAGTTCGCTTATGAGACGATTTTTCCAGCCCAAACTTCTTTACAATGTTCTTGGCATGCTTACTTTGAGAGATAAATATACCATCATCCATCTGTATGATCTGAAAAACCCAAAAAGAAGTTGAGCTCACCAACCATGCTCATTTCAAACTCAGATTGCATTTTTCGCACAAAAAGATCCATCTCTTGTTCGACATTCCACCAAAGACAATGTCATCAACATAGATTTGTGCAATCATGACATTCCCTTCATCCTTCTTTATGAATAGAGTTTTATCGACTCCACCTCTGACATATCCATTCTGCACAAGAAACTGAGTTAGCCTTTCGTACCAGGCGCGAGATGCCTGCTTAAGCCCGTAGAGAGCTTTCGAAGTTTGTAAACATGTTGAGGCGAACTGGGATCCACAAACCCTTTAGGTTGGGCAACATACACTTCCTCATTCAGGTACCCATTTAGGAAGGCAGTTTTGACACATCTGAATGAGTTTGAAGTAGAGATCAAGAAATGCCAAGCAACAATCTGATGGCTTCGAGGCGAGCAACAGGAGCAAAAGTTTCATCGAAATCCACACCTTCCACCTGAGTATAACCATGTGCCACAAGTCTAGATTTTTTTTGAGTTATATTGCCACCTGAGGATCTCGTATGCTTCTTTAGCGCTCATGCAGGTATTTATAAGCCTGAAAACATTTTTGTCAACCTCATTAAAGATAACATTGAGAGCACGAGAATTACCCAACGCTGCTTCATCTTCTGTAGGACTCCAGTCTTTCTCAGGTTTGTGGCCAGTTTCTGAGCCTTTATCGTCAACATGACATGGGCTTCCCAACCGTGAATCAAGCTTTCCAAGTCTTGTTGTCGAGGGACTTCATAAAGGCGCCCATACGAGCTTTCCATTAATCATAGTTGGTCCCATCAAGTACTGGAGGACGATTTATGGATCCTCCTTCGCTTGAACTATCCATCACAGCCAAACATAATAAAATAGCCAGGAAACCACCCTAAGATCTGGGTGCCCGCTCTGATACCAATTGAAAATCTGTTTAGCAAGGAAGACGAGATGTCGCTCACAATGTTGAGTCAATGTGTCCGACAACTTGCTTTAACACAAATAATAAATAGATAACAAAGAGTACAAAAGAGTAAGAGACACACAAATTGGTTACCCAGTTCGGTGTAACGTCACCTACGTCTGGGGGCTCACAGTCAGTAGAAAGGATTTCACTATAATGTAGTCAATAGTACAAATAGGAGTTATATGAATATAACAAATATCAATGCCTTAGAAACTATTACCACGAGTGATTACCTAGAACAAGGACTCCCCCTGACTTTGAGACCCCTTTCAATTCCACTCTTCAAGCACTCGCCTATGCTTGGTTGGCTTCAATCTCTTTATACGCGAAAACTTCAATCACGTAGAAACAAAACCCAAAACTCACAAACACTCAGTCTTCTGGAATAGTGTTTGAAGAATAACACCGTTCTTAACCAAAAATAATTAGTTTCCCAATCCGCCGATCGTGCACGCCTAGGAACCCTAATTCTTTTTGTTAAAGCGTCAATACTGCTAAGGGGGAGCGCACGGCTTTTATAGCAGTCATACATCTCTGGAAGTAAATCTAGGGTTTCCTTACCCATACACGCGAGAAGATCACCAAGGAAAGTGTCTGCGAAGCAATCTGACAAAACAAGAAACTTGCCAGAAAAACAGTCCGTGCACAAGAAGAAGGATGTGTCGACAAAAGCTGAAGCATGAAGACCGACATCTATCCTAAAAAACTTGCACTAAAAAATTATTCCAACTTGAATGTACCAACAATTTGGTTGAGAGAGAAAGGGAGGGAGGAGAGAAGAAAAATCGTAGAAGAGAAAAGAAAATCGTAGTCTCGAGAGCTATTAATATATTTTCTGAAAACGCTAAGTACCGAAAGAAAATGAAAGAAATGCTATGCTAACCCATTATTTCGGAGGTTAAATACTTATTATGGCTTCATAAAAAATACTTATTATTGGGGCGTTTAATATCTATAACACAAATCTTATAAAGAACTTCATGTAGTTGACTGATCAAAAAAATTATTTTCTATCAAAGAAAATGTTTATAATGCTTTAATTTTTATTATTTTGATGTAATTCGTAAATTAATGGATTGTATGTATGGGGAGTTGCTCTGTGTGGAGAAGAGAGAGAGAGAGAGAGAGAGAGAGAGAGAGAGAGAGAGAGAGAGAGAGAGAGAGAGAGAGAGAGAGAGAGAGAGAGAGAGAGAATATGTGTAACAGAATTCTGTTATTGAATGATTATGATTGCTTAACGATGATACACGATTAGGTGGACTTATATAGTCTATTGCCACATCAGCTATAATACATTATATGTCTGTACATTCACATCCCCCCTCAAGCACAAGGGCGAGGAAGCACGAAGAGCTTGGTTCGTAGATGAGAGAACGACTGAGTAGCAAGAGGTTTTGTCAAGCCATCTGCTAGCTGATTAGCTGATGGTGTGAACTGAACACGAAGTGACTTGTTTTGTACCTTTTCACGTACAAAATGGTAGTCAATTTCCACATGTTTTGACCGAGAATGTAGAACTGGATTTGCTGCAAGATAGGTAGTGCTGAGATTGTCACAGAAGACAGTTGGCGTGCGGAAGCAGGGTTGACATAGATCACGAAGCAATGACTGGATCCACGTCAATTCACATGTGGCAACTGCAACTGAACGATACTCTGACTCAGTGCTAGAACGAGACACTACCTTTTGTTTTGTTGATGACCAGGCTATGAGGTTTGACCCCAGAAACACGCAATGACCACCCGTGCTTCGTCTATCATCAGGACAACTGGCCCAATCAGCGTCTGAGTACGCACAGAGATCAAGGGAAGTACTGTTGTGTAGAGTGAGTCCAAGATGTGCCGTGCCTTTTAAGTATCGTAGTAGTCTTTTGGCTGCTTGCCAATGGACATCAGTTGGTTTGTGCATAAACTGACACAGCTTGTTGACTGCAAAATTGATATCCGGCCTTGTGATGGTGCAGTACTGTAGACTTCCAACTATACTTCGATACTTTGTTGGATCCTGCAAAGGAACTCCATCAGTTGCTGATAGTATAGGTGAGGTGACCATCGGAGTTGCACACACTTTGGAGTCTGAGAGCTCAGCTTTCCGAAGCAGTTCATGAACATGTTTTGTCTGTGTGAGATGCAATTGAGACGTTGTTTTGGTTACTTCAATACCCAGAAAGAATTTCAGTTGGCCGAGGTCTTTCAGTGCAAACTCGGAGTGTAAATCCTTGACTAACACATCAATTAGATGATCATTATTTCCTGTAATAATGATGTCATCTACATAGGCCAGTAGTATAAGTTGTATCTTGCCCGACTTGAAGATAAACATGGACGTGTCAGCTCGTGATTGACTGAAGCCCCACTGTAGTAGTGTTGAGGTGAGTTTCTGAAACCAGGCTCTTGGAGCCTGTTTGAGCCCATATAAGGCTTTCTTCAGAAGGCAGACGTGGGATGGTTGTTGAGGATCCTTGAAACCAGGTGGTTGCTGCATGTAGACTGTTTCTACAAGGTCCCCATTTAAGAAGGCATTATTGACATCTATTTGCCTCAATTGCCAATTCTTTGACACAACAATGAATAGAACTACTCTGATAGTAACTTGTTTGACAACATGACTGAATGTGTCAAAGTAGTTTAATCCAAATACTTGATGAAATCCCTTGGCTACTAGACGAGCTTTGTATTTGTCTAAGCTACCATCAGAGTTAAGTTTAGTACGAAATACCCATTTGCATCCAATGACATCTGAGTTGAGAGGTGGTGGTACAAGCTCCCATGTCCCATTGAAGTTTAGTGCTGCAAGTTCTGTCTGCATTGCCTGTGTCCAATGAGTGTGCTTGAGTGCTTCCATGTGTGTGTCAGGGTCAGTCACAGATGTTATGATCTCAGTGATATAAGCCTTTGGTTTCAAGTGGCCTGTTTTGGATCTCGTGGTCATTGTATGTGTTGAGGCTGATTTGTTTGTAGGGTTGGTTGTGTGAGTTTTAATGATGTCAGGTGAAGTTGTAATGCTGATATTATTGGTAGGAAATTGAGGGTTGGAGTTACTGGTTTCTTGAGTTTGAGGATCAAGAATGTTAGCTTGTGTTTGGATATTTTCCTGAGGGTGGGGATTGATGATATCAGCCTGTGTTTGGGTATCTGGGGTTGGGGACTGTGTGTGAGGATGTTGAGCTGGTAAGTCTGGTAATGTGGTGAGGGTCGTGGTAGTTGTAGGTAATGAAATTGATATTGTGGTTGGTAACTCTGTGGTTTTTGGTGTGGTTGTCAGTGTTTGAAGGGATTTGAATGGGAAAGATTTTTCATTGAATATCACATGTCTTGATATATAGAAGCGTCGAGCTGGTATATCTAGACATATATATCCTTTATGTTTGGTATTGTACCCCATGAAAGCACAGTGAATAGACCTCTCTTCTAGTTTGTACCGATTGAATGGACGTGTGTATGGGAAGCAGGACACTCCAAAGACCCTGAGATGATCAATAGTCGGCTTCTTATTGTACAGCACTTCAAATGGACTTTGTTGATGCAGAACTGGTGTTGGCAGCCGATTGATCAAGTACACAGCTGTTTGAAATGCATAAAAACAGAACTCAAGAGGCATGTAGGATTCTGTGAGCATTGTAAGTCCAACTTCAACAATGTGTCTGTTCTTTCTCTCAACACGTCCATTCTGTTGTGGTGTGTATGGACACGATACTCTATGATTGATTCCACAATTTGCCAAGTAATCAGATAATGGCCTATACTCCCCTCCCTAGTCAGTTTGTAGAGCCTTGATAGTAGTGCTGAATTGTGTTTCAACTAGAGCCTTGAACTTGAGAAAATGAGCCATGCATTCATCTTTTGATTTCAGTAGATACAACCATGTAAATCTACTAAAATCATTTATGAAAATTAAGAAGTATCTGACTCCATTAGCTGTATTTACTGGACTAGGACCCCATAAATCCGAGTGTGCTAACTCAAAAGGTACTTGTGCTCTACTATCAGATCTAGTAAAAGGTAGTTTATGACTTTTAGCTAGTTGATAGGAGTTACAAAACTCTACAGAGCTACAAGTATTCAGGTTGTTATTGGATAGCACCCTGGACATTACAGCTGTTGATGGATGACCAAGCCTTGAATGCCAGTTTGGTCTCTTATTGTCTTGCACTGAGGATGAGAAGCACTGCCTTCTTGAACTTCTTGACGTGATCTGGTGTTCTGCAGTAGGAAATATGTAGAGTCCATTGCTAGTTGGGCCTTGAAGTAGAACCTGTCTCGTAGCCTTGTCCTTCACAGCAAAGCAATCCTCATGAAACTCAAGTATTACATTGTTATCAACACAGAATTTGTGAACACTTATCAATTTCTGTGTTAAGCTAGGAACATGCAATACTTTGTTCAGATTGAAAGGTTGATCTCTTCCTAGTAGCTCAACTTTTCCAACAGTTTTGATAGAGAAATTATTACCATTACCAACAGTTACTTGATCTGAGCCAGTGAAAGATGTGACTTCGTTCATCTGTGACGTATCATTTGTAAGATGATGATTAGCTCCAGAGTCTAAGTACCACGCAGAGTCGCTAAGAGTTGTTGGCGATGAGTAATTTGTGAACATTGCTGCAACTGAATTTTCTGAGTAGTTCTGATCAAAGAGATGGTAGCATTTGATGGCTGAGTGTCCATACTTGCCACACACTTGACAAGTTGGCTTATTTGAGTTGTTGTTGTTGTTGAAGAAGCCTCTTCCCCCACGACCACTGTTGTTGTAACTGTTTGGCGTTGAAAGAATGCCTCTTCCTCCACCTCTTCCTCTTCCAGGATTGAACTGAGGTGAAGATGACCAGTTGTTGCCGGAGTTGAGATGACTGTGGTTGTTGTTGTTGAATTGTGGTGCTTGATTGTTATAGTTGTTGTTGAACTTTGGTTTTCCTTTCTTGTTCTGACTGTTGGAATTGGCATAGTTTGCTTGTATCACCGAGTTGTCATCTGCAGATCTCTGCTGCTCAAGTCGATTCTCAAATGTCATGAGTTGACTGTAGAGTTCATCAATCGAAGGAAAATCTCCTCTAGTGGTGACAGATGTGACTAACGAGTTGTAATCGGCGCCGAGACCGCCAAGTACATATAGAACTTGATCTTGAGGAGAGATTGTTTCTCCAATTGCAATGAGATTATCCGCAATCGACTTGATTTTGAGAATGTACTCTGACATTGATGTACCTCATTTCTTTGTTGTTTGCAGTTGTAGACGAAGCTGAAGGATCTTCGCCTTTGAGGACGATGAAAAACTTCGTTCCAGTGCCGTCCAGATCTCATAGGTTGTCTTGAGACCGATGATCTGAGACATGACGCTTTCAGTCAGCGATGAGTAGATCCACTCCATGAGAAGCCGATTTTGTCTCTGCCAGAGGATATACTCAGGATTGATTGTGACCTTGTCTTCGAAATACTTTCCTGGTCATGAATATCCTTCAGTGAGGTAATCGAGACCATTTGCGATAATCACATTCTCCAATTGTGTTTTCCATAGAAGGTAATTCGAGCGATCTAGTTTGTCTGATAGTGTTTGGTTGAGAGAAGGCATTTGTAGATTTTGGTAAAAATTTGACAAAGCAGTGTACGAAGAATTTGGGGATTGGTTGATTTGATCTTGTGGAGAAGAGGTATTTGATGGATTATTTGTGGTTTGAGAAGGAATTTGCTGGTCCGCCATCGAAGGATCTAGCTCTGATACCATGTGGAGAAGAGAGAGAGAGAGAGAGAGAGAGAGAGAGGGAGAGAGAGAGAGAGAGAGAGAGAGAGAGAAAATATCTGTAATAGAATTCTGTTATTGAATGATTATGATTGCTTAACGATGATACACGATTAGGTGGACTTATATAGTCTATTGCCACATCAGCTATAATACATTTTATGTCTGTACATTCACACTCTGAAAGAAATTTTATTTTATACCTCACATAATTAGTAAATAATCGTATATATATATATATATATATATATATATATTTACACTTCAATAACTGACTTTTGTCATGTTTGACAAAAATGACCTTCTAGAGTATGTCATTTCAAACTCTTTTTTCTCATTTTCTCACTTTCTCGCTTCTCTATATTCTCTATCTCTATAACTATCTCCCGGTTCTCAGTCCTCACCTTTTCGTTTGACGACATTCGATGATCTCCAACGAACACACACATAATAAAAAGAAATTAATTTTTTTTAACTCTATGATTGAAGAACATATTGAACTTCATAGAAATAAACTGAAATTAATCAGAATTAATCGGAAGTAATCGAATTTAAGGGCAATAACAAACTTTTTAGTGAAACAACGACTCTAATAAGAATTTTCGTTTCCTTTAGATCTGATTAATTCTGACTAAATTCAAGAAATCTAATATATTTTCTTCAATGATAGAGTTCAAAATGAAAAAAAAATTATTATTTTTTTTTTTATCATCCGTGTGTTTGTCGGAGATCGTCGGAAGAGTTAGAGAACTGAGAATTGAGAGAGTTAGAAAGTCAGAGGAGAGGGAAGTGAGAGAATGAGAAAATCGTTTGAAATGAGATATTTAGTCTAGAGGTGGTGCATTGAAAAAAAAATGACAAAAGTCTATATTTGAAAATATAAAAATAAAACGTCCATACACAATTATTAGCTACTTAGTAGGTCTAATATATATAAATTCTCTTCGTGTATTGGCCCGACTCGTGAATTGGTCTAATATATATCATATTTGTAACCTGCGATTAATTATGTAATAAATTTCCAATTACACAAGGTTTTACATTGCATATGTTTTTTTAATGGGTAATTTAGTAAAATAGCCAATTTAAACGTTGATAATTGCTAAATAGCTAAGGTTTGGTAAATATTAGGTAAATAACCAATTCTATATATTTACAAACGTAAATATTAAGTAAATAACTATTGCCATATTAAGCCACGTAATCATTTATGGCTATTTATATAATATTTACCAAACCTTGGCTATTTAGCAATATCAAACGTTTAAATTGACTATTTTTCTAATTTTTTGTATTTTAATTGTTAGTTACACGTTGTAATTATTTTTGGTAGCCTTTTTTTATTTTTTATTTTTTTTTTGCAAAAATAGCGTGTTTAAATTTGTTTTACTGTAAAAATAGTATTTCAAGTTGTAAGCAGTCAATTTTTTTTATGTGTACCGTATTTTTTTTTTCTTTCAAAAAGTGCTTCTATTTAAGTTTATTTGTTGTTTAGGATTTTATTTGTTAGGAAAATAATTATTTACTGTTTGAAAGAATGCTATTTTTAAAAAAATAAGTTCAAGGGCCATTTGACAAAAGTATGGAGTTTCTGTATTGCAAACTTGACCTTTTATTTAAGTTTTGCTTATGTGTTTTGCTAGAACAAATTTATTATGTGAAAACAAAACAAATGAATAATATATTGACTCGTATAATAATGTGGTCGCTTCACCATTTCATGCAAGTCAATGCTTTCAGTAGTTTCACAGCTCAATATCATTCTCCGAGAATATCAATATTCAATCCAATATAGTTCTTTTATGGACTATAATCAATTTATTATTATTATTTACAAAATAATTTGTAACCAATCACTAGCATGCAGTTAGGATGGAAATTGGCATGCAGTTAGGATGGAAACTGGGATTATTCCACTGGCACGAACTTCACAATAATTTTAAAAATTCCTAAAATCCTTAAAGATTTATTTACATCTATGCTATTAAATTAACTTAATATCAATAAATCTTCAAATGAATTTTCAAATTCTTCAAAAAAAAAAAAAATTCAAACAATTTTATAAGAACGAAAGGAACAAAAAAAAAAAAAAAAAAAATCAACCAGAGAGAGATACAGAAGAAGAATAAGAAAATTATTAATAAAATAAATACACAAAATGAATAATCATATTTTTAAATTAAATATATATTATTAGATTTTAAGTGTAAAATTATTGGGAAAGTTATAATTGTGTATAATCCCTTGGAAATTTAAGTGGTCAACGGACCTTTCTTTGTACCAAACCAATGTCGTAAGTGACTTTCCAAATTACCTATAAGTTATCATAGAAACACAACATTTTTATTTCTAATTCAACTAAAACCGGTGGTCGAATTCCGGAAATATGTTACAAACTATAATTTCTTTTTCTAATAAATTCGTAAGCTTTTGATCAGAAATGGTGAAATACTCAAAAGAATAGAAAGTCTATGCCTTAAAAAAAATGCTTATTTTAATATGCATACACAAAAATTTAAATATAAAAAATTATAAAAAAATTACCGAAAACAGTAGATGGCAACTATTTTATATCTAAAACCCAACACAAAACTAACAATTCAAACAAGCAATAAACTAAACTACAAACATTAGAAAATAAACGCATGAAGACTAAATTGGAATAAAAACAACAATGGATAAAACCGTTGGCGAAATCGACTCATCCTTTCACTGGAGTCGCCACATTAGATATGGCTTGTGTCGAGTCAATAATTTTTTTATTTTATTTTATTTATTTTATTTTATTTTTTATAACTTTGTGCTTCAACAACTTCACCGTTGCTCCGATTTTTTGAATAAATTTAACAAAGCATTTTAAGTTAGAGGCCTAAAGCAATGCCTACTTGGAGAGAATCACCAATCCTTCAATGTGGCCGTGCCCTGTCTCCACTGCGTCACATCTCTCTCCATCGTCGATCATGACCAAACATCGAGTTGTGTGTTTTTTATTTATGTATTATATTATTCTGACTAAACACATAATAAAATATAAAATAACCTGAGCCAGAAATTCATAGACATAGTTAACTAGGGACCACTAACATAGTTAAACCAGAAATTCATAGATTCCGTATTATAAAAAATTTAAATTACTTCATTATATATTTTTCTAATTCCTTATATATGTTTCACGCCATTTAGTAGATTATAGAGAAATATCACAAAATCATATACAACAAATATATTAACAAAATAGCTATCAATATTTTTTTTTAAGTACACTAATGACTTCAGTGTGGTTTTTATAAGTATATATTAGTGCGATTTTCTTCATTTAAATTAGGTAGCTGTTTCACAAACGTGAAACTTGACTATTTTACAAATTTAAGTTTTCAAATAGTCATGTACGTTTAGGATTTAACTAGAATGCCCTAGATTCAAATAGTCACTCCATATTCAATAAAAAAGAATTGGCCATAAGGCTCAGATTGTTCATGCTATAGTAGATTAAATTTTAATAGAAAAAAATAAGAGATTAAATCCTAGACATAAGTATTATTCATTTTTATCGATTTTTTTTTTGGTTCAGAAAGATAAAAATATCTTTAAAAAATTTTAAATTCATTTTTTTCAAACAGATATTTTTGGATATATCTCTATATATATTTTTTTTCGTTCAGACTAAAAGATATTAATTATTCCGCTGTAATGCGCGGAACATAGTGTTTTTTTTCTCTTTGTTTTCTTCTCACTGACTTTGGAAAAAGACTCTGGAAAAAGTCAAACTCACTGACTTTTTCTCTTTGTTTTGGGTCTTCTTGCCTGTGTGACTATTAGCCAATTGCTAACTTTCTAGGATGATGAGAAGCACTATAGTAAGGACCAAGAAGAACACGACGGTATTAGAAATTACAAGCAAATTTATTAATTATCTAAAGCCAAATTCTTCATTTATCAATATGGAATAATTCAGGGGATATACTATTTTGCAAACCACATAATATCCCAAGCTATTTCGGCCTACTTGATCCATGAATATAGACAGATTTTAGAGCAAAATTAAGAACCTCAATTGTATATTTAATTATCAGACCGGGCTTAGATTATCATGAAATTGAATGTACTGTGAAATTACTAAACGTGTACTAAGAAGGTAGTTCAACTATATCAATTTGAATAATTTGTTAAACAACTATCTACTGGTGCAAAAACAATTAAGCAAGCAATTAAACAAGCAGAAAATAGTAAAAGACACACGAGATTGGTAACTTTGATCGGTGATAAAACTACTACTAAGGCGGACTAATACATCCGGTGATAAAAAGCAATCCACCATATCAATAATCAAATGTACATGGCTTAGGTTTGCATACTCTCTTTCAAACGCCTAACTTCTTTGACTTCTCCAATGGATGACAATCTAAGCTCCCCTTAGAATAGAGAATATCTCTCTCTTTTATGCGACTCTTCCTTCCGAAGATCGCACAATCCTCTTCCGAAGATCTTCTCAGCGTATCAATGTAAAACATGCACTCACAAACTATGTACATATAAAGCACAACAGCATCAAGTTCATTGAACCAGTTGTCGATGAAGATCTCCTAGTGGAGAGACTGATTCTAGGTTAAGGTCGGCGTGAATTGACCTAAAGTATCAATTGACCTAATGAAACCCTAACCAATTTTTTATTAAAGTTAATAACAAATCTCCGCGACTCAAAACGATATGGAAACCAAATCCGATCGTATTTCCATGATTTTTGGACCTAAAAACGAGATATTTTAGATCAGTTTGCATTGGAGGGAAGTGACTTTAAGTGTCCCGGGTCTTGAACAACTTCTTGCAACTTGTCTTGAATAATTTTGACAGAATTTGTTTTGCCAAACTAAATCATGCCATAGAGGAACCAACAATCTCCCCCTTCCATTTTTGGAAAAACAAAATGGACACCAAGATTATAGCTAACCTGGTCCTCATTTGCAGCAAGACCCTATTCGACGAAAAAAAATGGACACCAAGATTATATTCTTATGATACATTTTCAATGATGGGTTAGGTGCTTCAACATGGTTAGGATTCTCAAAATGATCCTCCCCTGAGTTTCAAGTGCATGATCTAGCACTTCATCAACAATCTTTGAACCCATCATAGGCTCATAGACAACACCATAACCATAAACAAAATGGACACCAAGATTATAGCTAACCTGGTCCACATTTGCAGCAAGACCCTCTTCGACGAAGAAAAGATTCTTAAAAGTCTTCTTAATATTCTCAATGGCAGTGGCGTCAGTGATAATAGTCAGAGGAGTAACATAAGCGCTTCTGAACGAGGTTGAAACTCGACTGTAGTATGTTCAAGTGCAGAGGTGAGCTTTGATGAACGAGTAGCAACCATTTTTTTTTTACAGAAATCAACAACGATCGAATGAAAAACGCAACAGAATATCAATGACACGAAAGAGGGTTTTCTGCGAACAATTTCTTGAACAACAGAGAGAAAGTAGCGAACACGGCAAAGATAATAAGAATTTTTCTTTTGGAAGTGGGCACTTCCCACAATGCCACGTGTAATAAAGCTGAGCAACTTATCAAATCAAGTTAAAACCTACTTCTCCCAATATTCTTGAGTAATCTTCACATACGTATTCAATAATAATTATCGTGTCACTCTCCTTTATTTCCACATCAACCTTAAGAAAATAAATCTTGTATTAGCACTTGGTTGACAAACAAGCAATGAGAAAATTAATTCTCCATAACACAAAGATCCACGGAGGACCCAAGTGTTCCAAAAAATGCTCCACCAAATTATGCGAACTATCATCATAATAGATATGAGCAATTATAAAGTGTGACAACATGTGTTTCAAAACCAGAGTATTCTTATTTTCTCCCCCTCGAACATAGCCATGGTTGATTAGAAACATGGCAAGCTTCCCATACCACACGCGAATCGCTTGTTCCAGCCCAGATAATTCCTTATGTAGGTAGGCTTGGAGAAGTATGTCCAGAATGATCCTTGTTCAAGTCCTGTACGAATTCATCATCTGATGAGCCAGGAAATTTATCTTGAACGTATTCATGAACATTAATTGCAGATTAACTACGCTTAGTTTGGAATGCCTCATCACACTTTAGTCGAGGAATGCCTCTAACAACTTTTTTCATAGTCTTCATATTCAGGTGCCTCATTCTACTGTGCCAAAGATTCATCTCATCATACTTGCCCATCAGAAAGTTGTACGAGAAGTTATTTGACCAACTCCTAATAGATCACAATTGTTAGACGATCAGTTCTCTTCAATCGCACACTGATCACACTTATCAAAGACTTGGTAGGTTCCCTGAGTGAATTTCACATGATGATCTTCGTCACACAGTTGGATGATGCTGATATGCTGATAAGATTTTCTTTCAACCCATCAACGAGAAGAACATTCTCAAGTTCTGAAAAACCTTTCCCCTGAGGTGTGCCTTTGCCAATAACACTGCCTTTTTCACCATCATCAAACATCACAGTATGTGTCATGCATCATATTAGATTGGTGAGACAGCTCTTGTCACCTGTCATATACCCTGAGCGACCACTGTCGAAATACCAGCTTCATTCTTGTATACTCTTTGCAGAACTGTAAACCACGAGACACATCTTCTGCTTGAATTTCCACTTTTGTCTGACAGGTTCCAATTTCTTCATTTTCTTCAGTCTTAGATCAGTCAGGAACTTGAAACAACAAGGCTTGATGTGACCAACTTTATCCCAATAGTTGCAAATCCACTTCTTCCTACTGGTGGTGAGAATAAGTTTTTTCTGGAGCTGCTGGAACATGTTCTTGGCCGTAGAGTTCTTTATGCTTTCATTATCTTTTACAAACATGGTTTCAATTTGTGATGACTTGCTATGGAATCCATGTCCTCTGTTGCCAATACTACTCCTCTTTGAAGCAAGGATGGAGTAAAGATTGATGGAACCAGGATTCAACATCTTCACATTCTTCCTTAGTAGACCCAAACAGACCACACTCTGTATATTGAGTGACCCGCCCTGATACCAATTGAAATTACTAAACATGTACTAAGAAGGTTGTTCAGCTATATCGATTTGAACAACTAGTTGAACAACTATTTGCTGATGCGAAAACAATTAAGCAACAAATCAAAGAATCTAGAAAACATAAAAGACACACATAATTGGTATCCTTGTTCGGTGATAAAGCAGTGCTGATACATCTGGTGGTGAATCAGGCTCGCATCAGACACGAACGATCGCTCCGATGCGAATCTTTTAATATGATTCCACCATATAACCATATTAATGCGGAAAAATAATTAATTACGCTGATCATAAGCTAATTAAATTATGGTTATAATTAACAAGATCCAGTTATGTTTAATTAATTTAATTCACGAGAGCATATTTATCAAGCAACCGATTATAAGAGTAAAACGAATACTTACAGTTTTTGGCTCACGAACTGAAAGCTTTCACAATCCGTCTTCGTCTTGATTTTTCTTGATGAAGGACTCGAGGATGACACCGTAGTCTTCCGAAACGTAATCTCCGAGGCGAATAAGAAAGATGAGTGGGCACAGTCTTTATCTCACTAGATCACAAAACTAGGTGTTTCGAGATCTCGCTCTTATTTTACTAAGAATGGAAACGAATTTTCCGAGGGGAAGAGAAGCGAAGTGCTCGGCCAAGGTAGGCTAGAGAGCACGAAATTTTCACCAAAAATTGCTTCAAATAATTGCTTATTTTTGCCTTCTCATGAACCCCTATTTATAGTAGTAAAAGGAGATATTCATGGAATCTTCCAGAATATTTTATTTCCTTTTATTGTGTTCACACTAGAGGATTTAATCTAGGCCCTTGGATCTTAACAAGTGAATCCTACTTTTTCTCTCATCCATCAGATCAATATCTATGGGATATTATTCTTTTATTTAAATAGAGAATAATTTATTTAGTGAGATAATAAAGGAGAATATATTATTCTCCTAAATCTTCTCCTAAATACTTTCCTTTAAATAAAGAGAAAATATAGGACAATATCTTATATTTTTCTCTCTCCTTTATTTAAACAACTAAAGAGAAAATATTGGTAAATACCAATATTGAAATTTCGAACTTGATGGCACACGGCCAAGGAGATTTGCGCAAACCCTAGTGCCAAATAACCAACTTCGAATTTTCCATGTGTGCAAGGCCCAATTGCTTAAAACCCAATTAATCATTTATTTACTTGGTCCAACAATAAACAAATAATTAATAATTGTTTATTTACTTGATCAAACAATAAATAAACAATTCTACTATAAATATTTATTTAATTCTGCGAATACCCGTTTTCCAGAATTAATGCTGTCAATCACAATTACAGCAAGTGAGATTAATAATGATAGACATTATTATACGAAAATTCTTATCCGCCTTTATCAGAGCCGAATCGGGGACTATGGACCTAGTAATAGAAGCTTAACAAATCCGATGAAAAAGACGAAATAGTCCTTTCTCTTTTGTCCATCGATTCGTCTAATCTTGGTCAAATACTCCACCTTGTAAGCCAAGACTGAACTCTCCTTTATACTAGAATTATATTTACTCATCGTGACGAGTGTCCACTGATATAGTCAGTTCGTGATCAAGATCCTCCAGGTTCAACCCGTGTCAAGAGAAGTCAATTTTTCCGTTATACTTCTCTTGATACATATCAGCCCTAAGCATTGTTGCTTCCCCAGCGAAAGATTCTTTCGAACGTTACTTACTTCGAAAGTGCTAGCAATCTATCGGTTCTGGAATCAACCCTTAGGTGAGTGAACATTAACCTTCTTTCAGGAAGGCTGGATTCCGTATCTGTAAATCAGTTCCCACTCGAATTATGCTCTGAGAAAATTCCCAAGACATAAGCTGTGATTAGCATGAATAGCCTTTTAGCGAATGAGTCAAAGAGCTCAGTAACATAACCCAGTGTCCATGATCACTTCAGGATTTAGATCAAGTCTCACTGTGACCATCATAGTGGCCTCGGTTAGTGTGTCGTAACGGTCCTTAAACGACACATCTACACCAAGACCTGTCCAGGTCGTACACTTACCACAAGTGTAGAATGCTCCCACATAGTGATCAGCCTTCACCTATATGTTCCACATATATGACTTTAGATATAGCTTTCCAGGCGTATATCAGTCATCGACCATGTTTTAGCACACCGCCCGAACTCAGGTGCCCAGCACGTGACTCAGTTAGATACGGAGGCTATGGAAGATAGTTGTTATTGATTCTAATTGTTTAGAATTCAACCCACTAATCATATAATGCTAATAAAGTAATCTTATTATCAAATTTAGTAATCATTATCTTCAAGTGGGCAATATTCCCAACATGATAATCTTCCACTATTTCTACCTCCAATACTAACTTAGCTTGTTACTAATCTAGGCCCCCCCTATATTTGAGCTCCCCTCACTTTTCACTTTTACAATCACTCGATGTGTCAAAGAACCTCACTCAGTACATACAAGCAGGAGGTCTAATTTTCTTGCTGGACAACACTCACTTGAAAACCAAAGACAAAAACCCTATTCTTCAAAGGTGTGTTACAGAGTTAGCATGGGTAACCATACCAAGGGTTTTTGCTATGTCTTTTATAAGAAACAGACCAAGAGAATGTCCTCTGATCTAAAACAATGCCAGATGGCACGCATCCATTGATAACAGTAAAAAGCTGTCAGCGACGCCATAAAAAGAGCTGACACAACTTGATCAGAAATATGTTCTCTGAGATGCTTGAAACAACATGAGTGACAAAATAAGTGCCTGAACCAAAGAACCAATTTCCTTGTAATAACATTCTCCCCCTTTGGCTTTGAGAAGGCAAAACCTTTCCCAGAGAATCTGAGCAGCAAAAACAACCAAAAAACTTGTTGCGACACTCATGTCATCTTGACTGACAGAGGAGAGAGCACACAAGAACATCTGATTGCTATATCATTCATGTCACAATGACTGACAGAGGAAGGATGACAACTAAATAATAAAAGACATTCGAAAAGCAAGTAGCAGTTTTAGAGTCAGATTCAACAAGGTCTTACTCCCCCTTTTTGCCAAGCAAATACAAAAAGGATAACAATATTACAGACCAGGGGAGGTTCAAGAGGAAAGGAAAAAAAACAAGAACACTGAAAAACAATTTATGTGTTAGAGCGAGATGAAGTAGCAGAAGCAGCAGACAGCATCCTGGTGAGAGTAGGTTCAAGAGAAATTTTCCTTTCTTAAGAAGAGGCGATTACAGACTCAAGATGCTTGATTTCATCCATGATAGCGAGTTCCATTAACTTCCTGACATCAGCTGACAAGGGAGGCATAGAAGGGGCATCAGGATCATTGAAGCGAGCACGAGGCAAGCTAGATTGAGGAGGCTTCCTTATGTCAGCCACATGATGCTTCTATAAAAGTTTGTAGCTGAAGGAGATCTTAGCAGGGGCAGAGCTACAACCTTTCAACTCATCATGAGAAGAATGTCAGGGTGTTGATGCAGGAGAATCCTCGTGATCATTGCCGGGTAAGGGATGGGGAGCTTGGTGTCCTCTGAGCCGGCATGTTTGATGATATGTGAGTAGACAAGCTTCCTGAAATCAACCGATCTCCCTGTGCCAATCATGAACATAATCTGGGCAATAGTGAGAGAAACACCTATTGAGTGCGCAGTAGGGATCCAATTCTTGACGCCTATCTTGTGAAGAATTGAGTATTTGGAGCTGAAGAGAGAAGCTCGGTAAAGACCTTTCTTAGGCCATCCCATATGATCTTTGCCTCCTTTCAGCTCAGAGACAAGCTCAATCCTAGAAGGCATAATTAAGATCTTCAAATACAGGTGCTTCCGTTCCCAAGTAGTCATGAATGACATTGGGGGAGAACTCAATAGTCTTGTTCTTGATCACAACCTTTTGAAAGCTTGGATAAGTGGCATCATCGATTTGGTCTGGGAGATTCACAATGAACTCCCTAACAAACTGAGCATGATACATCCCAACAGAAGTGACAGTGCTGAGGAGACCGACATTCTTGAGCAGATCGATGATGTAAGTGCACTCGAGCGCTTCATTTAAGAGCACACATTCCGGGGCAATCTTTCTGAGGATCACAAACTTCCATCTGCTAGCATTCTGCAGGGTATGGAAGGAAATTCCTGTGATAGGAACATCAGGAACCTCTTGCCTGACATGCTTCTTCTTCTTTGTAGTCCTGGTCCTCTCTTCTTCTTCAACTTCTTCTTCCTCTATAGTGTTTGTGACATGATCAACAACATCTTCTACAACAACCTCCTCTTCTGAGGTCGCACCATCTTCCACAGAATCCTCAGTTCTTGACTTCTTCTCACTCTTCTTCTTCTTCTTAAGCGGCTCACCCTTTCTAGCTTCTTTGCTCTTCTCTTGTCGAGACTTCTTCTTGGCAACCTTCTTAGAGGATCTCTTGGAATTCTTGGTGAGAGTAACAAGAGGACCTTCAACAAGATTAGCAGCAACCCCTTCTAACATGATTCTGTCAAACTCCTCAGGCGAAATCCAATCCTTGCTAGGGAAACTCTCATTGACCTCGTCAGCAGTGTAACCACACCCCTTCAGTTCTCTTGTCATCTCGGCAAGAGTAGGATTGTCGAACTCTGTCTCCCCCTGAACTGGTTCTGCCTCATCAACAGGGTGAGAGGAGACAAGGGTGTCAATGGGGGTGTTCCTGACACTAGTTTCCCTTGTTTTCCCGAGATCCATCATGGCATCTACAGTAGCGGCCACTGAAGCACTTGGTAGGACAATAGATTCAATCGAGACCCCTACATGCATGTTCTTTTGGCCATCACCAGATGATGTGATAGAAGTAGGGAGAACTGTTCCTGTTACCTGAGGAAATGAGGGAAGAAGATTGCAAAGATCAGGAGTGTCGTCCTTCGACGAAGTGTCTCCAGCCACACCATCGACTCTGAAAGACCGAGGCTTCCTGATTCTGACGCCATATTTGTTAACATGACCAAATTTCATCTTGAGACTCGAGGAACCCTCTTCTTTCCCTTTCGACCCTGCCCTAGAAGCGGTCACTGTCCCTTTCCTTGTAGCCACCAATTTTGCGCAGCCCAAAGCGAGAGGAAAAAAACAGATGGGAGTGAAAATGGGTAAAGTTGAAATAGGTCGAGAGGCGATTGAAGGAGAAGTGATGTTCAGAGAAAAGACTAATGACAGTTGAAAAAGTTACGCTTCTTCTTGGGAATAAACCATCACACAAGTTTTGAAAAAATAGTTCCAAAACGCACCGTTTAGCACAAACCTACACAAATAACTTCCCAAAAATGGGCCCTATAACCGCCAAGAAGTAAGCCCAAATAAATCTTGGCCAGCCCAATAATTGCTATAAATCAGGGATACATACTCCCAAAGCTGAGCGAAGTTTTTGAAATTTCAGCACATCCAGGGGCTTGGTAAAAATATCAGCCAGCTGATTCTCAGTATTCACATGTTCCAGGGAGAGAATTTTGTAGTTTACAAGATCTCTGATATAATGGTGACGTATCTCAATGTGTTTGGTCTTGCTATGCTGAACTGGATTTTTGGCAATATTTATTGCGCTGGTGTTGTCATAAAAGAGTGTCACAACATCATGAGGAACATCATATTCTTTCAGCATGGACTTGAGATAAACCAGTTCAGTTCTAGCAGCACCAACAACAATGTATTCTGCCTCAGCAGTAGACAGAGACACACAATTCTGTTTCTTGCTGAACCACGAGATCATATTGTTGGAATCGATCTAGGGTTTGAGAAAATAATTAACGCTTCGGTAAGCGGCGGAATTTCAAAAATTTTCTTTTACAAGTAAAACAGTTTTTACTAACCTAGACAAGTGCAAGTACATGTAATTAAAAACCAATATGAGCTAGAAGTTTACTAACCTTTCTTGAAGCTTGAACTTTGAAGAAGCTTTTGGAAAGTTTGCAACGCTCGTCTCCCCTCGCAGCACGTCTCTCTTTCTTTCCTCGGCACCTCGAGCAACCACGAAAGTTTCTATCACTAAATCACTCGAAAAGAAGGAATCAGTGAGTGGGCACTTTTAAACACTACGACTTAAGAACAAGTCTCGAAGTCGCAGAGCTAAACACTAGGTCGAGTGAGGACCTAGGTGCCAAGACAAGAAAAATCGAAAATAAACTAGAGAGAGAGAGAAGAGGGGCGGCAACCACAAGTTCTAGAGAGAGAAGCTCTCAATCTCTAACTTATGTGGAATGAGAAAAATGAGAAGAATGAGGCTCCTATTTATAGGAGAGGTCTCACCTTCAATAAGGTAGTTTCCTCTTCTATAGAATATCACATATTCATGAGCCAATTTCCTCTTTTCCTCTATGATGCACTCGGCCAAGGTAGGCTTCATTAAGCCTTGGATTTGTTTCCTTTTTTGTTCCTTGCCTTGCTTCTTTCTCAACTTGGACGCCTACCTCTTGTTTCCCTTAGAGGAAATTTGTTTCCTCTTTTTCTTTTGGCAAGTATCTTCATACATTTATGCACAAAATATTCTCTCTATCTCTTGGGTATGTTGGGCGCCTATAGCCTTCTAGAAAAGGCTTCTAGAAGCTTTTCCATTTGTTCATGACAACATGAAAAAGACCCAATAAGAATTTTCAATAAAATTCTTATGAAATGAAATTAATTCACAAGGCCCAATGATCAAGTCATGGCCGAGTGAAACATGCCATAAAATGACCTTGTCAAAAATTTATTGACATTCATTTCATCCTTTGTCTCAAAAGACAAAAATACCATTTCGACAATTTTCGTTCTTGTTTTGACTTAGCTTCCAGTTTAACAATTCCTATCGATGTGATTCGTGACAGTGACCTCATGGACCCAAATGAACAAAGCTTAAGCTAAACACTTGGACTCAAAAGTTCACAAACCTTTTCCAAGTTTAGCTTAATGCCAACTGACTCCACTAAAGAGCTGACACTGAAAATCTCTCGGTTCAAATGAATTTATTTTCTACTCAAGAATTCGACCTAATTATGATGAGCGGATCCACTGAATATTATCTATGTTTACCCTTCATGAATGACATCAGCTAGTCGGGATTTACTAAATTACCATTTTACCCTTCTAGCTGTTATTTCCTCAACTCCTTTGTCGCTTGTGAATAAGTTAGAAACAATGTATTGACGAGGAGCTAACAAGTCACATTTTTTCATTCAAAAGAGTCAGGACTCAATTTGGACACTGGCCAGTGCATTTATTCACACTCCAAGGAACAAAGCATGAGGTGACATACATTGCATTTCAGCAATCTTGTACATGAATTCCATATCTATGAGAACTTCACAAAGTTACTCATGACAGACTCACAACTTAGTACTTCACCAATAGGCCTTGTTCGGAATCACATAGTGAGTCCGAACTTTGACTTTCTCAAATGAGAATACTAAGGTGTGAAATGGCATGTCTCATTTCAGGATTAAGGTAAGCATGATGCAATTCATACATAGTGACTTCGAGACATAAGAGGTTAAATGGTTTGTTCTTATATTGTCTCTAGAAGTGCACTGGTCAATTCAGTACCTTCGGAAGATACCTAGAAGAACTATAGAGTCCCCAACTCTCAATGCCTCATAACCAGACATCATAGATTCTTCTAACAATCATACTGAGGTCAATAGTCCTTTGACCCTAAGATTGCGAATATATCGTTTTAAGCAAACTACGAAGAGTTTGTTCATGCAAATCTACATTTGTCTCTTCGTAAGTTGTTAAGTTTGTTTATGGACTAAAAGACTAAGGTTTTATCATAAAGCTTCAAACAAAGAAAGAATGAATGAACGTTTCAACTTTATTAATGAATAGATAGGCAATTACAAGCAAGAGTCTTCATGAGACTTTATTACATCAAATGTACAAAATAAAGACTACAACTCTTCTTGTGGGCACCATTGACAACAAACTCCCACTTGACTCAAAGAAGGTGTGTGTAGTCCTTCATGCCTAATCCCTCACGATGTTGGTCGAAGACCTTGTTCGCTAGGGCCTTGGTGAATGGATCTGCGAGGTTGTCCACCGTTGAGATCTTCTTCACTTCCACGTCTCCTCGCTGCACGATCTCTTGAATCAAATGGTATTTCCTCTCAATATGCTTAGAGCGCTTATGGCTTCTAGGTTCCTTTGAGTTAGCGACAGCCCCACTATTATCACAATAAAGGGTCATGGGCTCGTCGACGTTTGGAACAACTTCCAAATACTTAAGGAACTTTCTAAGCCATACAGCCTCTTTGGATGCTTCACAAGCAGCCACATATTCTGCTTCCATTGTGGAGTCAGCAATGCAAGATTGCTTAATACTTCTCCACACAACAGCTCCACCATTAAGGATGAACACAGATCCCGAAGTGGATTTCCTGGAATCCTTATCCACTTGAAAATCGGAGTCGGTATATCCCGTCATAGTCAGGTCAGTACCTGAGTATGTAAGCATCAAGTTCCTAGTTCTTCGAAGATACTTAAGAACATGCTTAACAGCAATCCAGTGCTCGGGTCCAGGGTTGGATTGGAAACGGCTAACTACGCCAACGGCGAAACATATATCAGGTCTAGTGCAAAGCATAGCATACATGAGGCTTCCTACGGCAGAGGCGTAAGGAATCTTCCTCATGTCTTCAATCTCTTGTGCAGTCTTGGGAGACTGGTCCTTAGAGAGTGAAACTCCATGCCTAAAGGGTGTTTGACCCCTCTTGCAGTCTTGCATCGAGAAGCGATCCATCACCTTATCAATATATGATGCTTGAGAGAGCGACAAGGTCCGGTTTTTCCTATCTCGAAAGATTTGGATCCTCAGAATGTGCACGGCTTCTCCTAGATCCTTCATATCGAATTGCTTTGCCAGCCAGACCTTAACCTCAGATAACTTACCCACGTCATTACCAATGAGTAGTATATCATCGACATATAGTACCAGAAACACAACTTTGCCTTCGTGTATTAACTTGTAAACACAAGGCTCATCTATTGACTGTTCAAAGCCGAAGCTTTTCACAGTTTCATCGAATCTAATATTCCATGACCTAGATGCTTGCTTTAGTCCATAAATGGACTTAAGTAACTCACAAACCTTGGTCTCTTGACCTCCTTCCACGAAACCGTCTGGTTGAGCCATGTAAATGCGCTCGTCAAGATTGCCATTCAGAAAGGCTGTCTTGACATCATTTGCCAGATCTCATAGTCGAGAGCTGCAGCTATGGATAGGAGTATCCGGATGGATTTAAGCATTGCGACTGGCGAGAAGGTTTCTTCATAGTCAATCCCTTCTTGTTGGGTATAACCCTTCGTCACAAGTCGTGCTTTGAACGTCTCGACGTTCCCATCAGGACCCCTTTTCTTCTTGTATATCCACTTACACCCTACGGGTTTAATCCCTTCAGGAAGGTCTACAAGTTTCCAGAATTTGTTGACATACATCGAGTGCATTTCAACTTTCATGTCGTCAAGCCAAAGGTTTGATTCAGAACAAGCCATTGCTTGGCTATAGGAAACAGGGTCATCCATGTCGGAGACGGCTACAAGAGAGTCTCCATAAGACATGTACCTGTCAGGCTTTTGAGTAGCCCTCCCACTACGTCTAAGTACTACTTGACAAGATTCTGATGAGTTAGGTTGTGTTTCAGTTGGGGTAAGAACAGTTCTTACAGATGAGGTAGAAGCTTCCTCACCCAACTTTTCTTCAAGCACACTTTTGCTTCTAGGTTTCGCATCCTTCATAAAGTCCTCCTCAAGGAAACGAGCATTCGTGCTAACGAAAGTCTTATCGTCCTCGGGACTATAGAAAGTAAAACCTTTGGTTTCCTTTGGATATCCTACAAACAGGCACAATTCTGACCTACTAGCCAACTTGCTAGTCTTTTGCCTCAGCACGTGTGCAGGGCAACCCCAAATTCGGATGCGGCCAAGATTCACTTTACGGCCAGTCCATCTCTCATAAGGAGTACCAGGAACCGTTTTAGACGGAACTTGGTTCAGAATGTAGGCGGCTGTTTCGAGGGCATATCCCCAAAAGGAAAGAGGGAGTGATGAGTAACTCATCATTGATCTAACCATCTCCATTAGAGTTCGGTTCCTTCTCTCTGACACTCCGTTTTGTTGAGGTGTGCCAGGTGCGGTAAGCTGAGAAGCGATACCTTCTTCTTTAAGAAAGTCATCGAACTCTCCAGACATATACTCACCACCTCGATCGGATCGAAGGGTTTTGATCACTTTGCCAGTTTGCTTTTCCACTAAAGCCCTAAAGACCTTAAATACGTTAAAGGTCTCGGATTTGTGTTTGAGCAAATAGACAAACCCATATCTTGAGTAATCATCAGTGAAGGTAACGAAGTATTCGTATCCTCCACGTGCCTGTTGGCTGAGCGGACCACATACATCAGAATGTATTAGTTCCAGCATTTCAGTGGCTCTTCGACCTTTATCAGAGAAAGGTCGCTTAGTCATTTTTCCTTCTATGCAGGATTCACAAGTAGGTAGTGAACCTATTGCAGAGGCTTGGAGTGGACCATCCCTCACAAGTCTCTTAATCCTGTCTAGACTGATATGACCAAGTCTTAAGTGCCATAGGTGTGTTGATTTTGTTAGATCGGAGGATTCAGAAAGTTTGATCCTCTTTGGCTCCCTAATTAGATCATTATCTATTTCGGTGTCTAAAAGAGAAGGTTGAGTGGGATAGATGTAGAAAAGAGCATTCTTCATACATGCATCAGTGACAAAAGAATTATCAGGAAACGAAATACGAATTCCATTCTTAATGAACTTTAAACAATAATCTTGCTCACGAAGACGAGCAACGGATATTAAGTTCTTCCCAAAGGTAGGAACAAAATAAACATTATTCAAGTTTAAAGTGCGGTCTTCAAAAGACAGCGTCACGGATCCCACAGCCTTTGTAGACACCAGGCTCCCATCACCCCATTTGAAACAGAACTCGTCTTCCTCTAAGCTTTTGGTTTTCTTGAAACCATTCAAGGAACAGCAAATATGGTTAGTAGCAGGGGAGTCAAGAATCCACGTTGATCCATTATCAGCTACTAAGCATGCTTCGGTAACTAGTACAATACTATGTTCCTTTGCTTTGAGATAGGCAGGACAGTTCTTTTTATCGGCCTTGTAAGGTCCCTTCTCAGTTCTAGAGGCGGAGGCTTTGTGCTCAATAGCATGTGCCTCTCCTTGATTCCTCTTTCACTTAGTGAGACCTACAGCAGTGTGAAGTTCCATCATAAGCTTGGTAACAGTGTACTCTAGCTTGTTTATGGAGTAGTTCATCTTGGAGGTATCAAGAGATGCGGGGAGAGTTTCTAAGATCATATCTATGACATTCTTCCCATCAATCTCAGATCCTAGGATTTCCATTCTATTCAGAAAACTAATGATCAGTATCATAAAGTCTCTAACAGGAGTCCTAGCCTTCATATGACAGTTCATAAACTGTCGAACTGCTTGTTGCCTTGTTTGACGCCTTTGCCCTCCAAACATCTCAAGGAGATTGTAGAGCATGTCAGCGGCAGTCTCGATGTCACGATGTTGCTCTTTCAGCATATTGTTCATAGATGCCAAGATATAGCACCTCACAATATCATCGGATCGAAGCCAGGCCGCTAAGGCATCATTGTCCTCTTGAATTGAATCATCATTCGTCAGAGGAGGACACAGGGTGGTGAGTACCCATTTGTGCTTGTTAACGGTAGGTATTATGTCGAGGTTACGTTTCGAATCGACGTAATTGTCGCCTTCGAGTTTATTCGAGGAAAGAAAGATTGAGAGATGTTTGCGAGACATATTGCCTATATAAGTTGAAACAAGTTTATGATTAGTCTTTGGTTTAGGATTTAAGTTTTATTAAGACTTTTATAAAATCCAAAGGTGTTATAAACCAAACGATAATTTACTCCCTCAAGAGAAGGCCGCAAAAAATCTCCATTTATAAGTAAATGACACATCATTAATGCTAAGCCAAGATGTCAATACATCTATTTTGACTAGCCACCTTTTAAATTGGTTTGATCACTCACATCCTTTCGCAGAGCCTCAAGGAAGGATACTAGGGATTGAGCCTAAGTGTGCAATCAACCACTTAGTCCAAAAGATCAACTTTGAAAAACAATCCCCCAAGGGGAGGCCTTGTCATCATTGCATCACTCTCGGACGTAGCTCATTGAGCAATGATCGAAGCAATAACGCCTTGGAGTACTCACATTTAAGTGAGGGTCGCAAGAGCGGCTCTTAGTCCCACGTTATTGCATCTTTCACTAGTGTTGGGGATCGCGGGTTACAAACAACGAATATAACCCTCCCACTTAGTTTTTGGAGTTGGTTCATCGACTCTTATAAGTTCGGAAACAAATTTCCTAGTTAGAGAGCGACAGAGCGGACAACTAGAAGAGAATCCTAGATCGGCATGTTCAGAGCAGTATTAGTGCATAAAGGCACAAGGTACATACTCGATCTTTTCCTATTTTCTATTTCGGGAAAGTGCGTGAGGGAAGTGTGAACTTCAACTCACTTGAACACTTGAAAGTTTGAGATTACACATCTTTTTATTTTTCGGCTTGTCTACAAGGAGACCTCCCACTCAAATTTTCAAGAGCATATAGATTTTGAACATATGTGATATAGATATAGTTTTGAAAACATTTTGAAAATTTATTTGATTTGGATGACAAAATATTTTCAAGTTTGAAAGTGAAAACGGTTTTTCAAAATTCAAACTAGTTTTGTAAAAAATCAATTTCAATTAAACTTTCAAAAATCAAAACATTTTAATCTTACACATCATGTTTATAATCATATGAAAAACATTTTTGCTCAAGAAAATTTTCTCATTAGAGTTCTATAACTCATGGTAGTGGGGTTTGAAAATCCGGATTTCTAAAAAACTGGAGTTTCAGACAGCCGCGCACCTCGGAGTAAAATCGCTATATCTGGCGGCTCCGATGTCCTTTTGAGCCGAAACCGGTGGCATTGGACAGAGGACAGACAGAGCTTTAATTTGATTCAAGAATCATTAAATTTAGAATTTTGAGCAGAGAGTTATGCCACTTTTAATGCGGGTTTACTCCAGCTCGAAGAAAAAGAAATAAATTAAAGCTTGGTCCTTTTTAAGTGCGAAAAAGAATCGAGTGTAACGGAACGTTTTAAGATGTTGTTTACAGGTTTTATTTGTGTTTTATTAGCAGGGTAATAACATAGAATAAAAGAAATAACAACAAGCATAAAACGAATACGGTAAATAAAAGAAACTAGAAAGACAAAGTAACTAGTCACAAAATTTACCGAAATTTCTCAAACCTTTAAAACACGTTTTTCAATATAAAAAATTAAAAACTTTTAGAACTGATTCTAATGTGTTTTAAAAACATCCCAAACTCATAGAAAATCAACATGCTTTTTAATTTAAAGACAAGAGCATTAAATTAAAAAAAAAATCTAAGATTACCATTCTAACTTGTCACAAAATTAGTAAACTTTCGAAAACGATTTTCAAGCTCATAATTTTAAAAACATGTACATGCTAATCTTTGACCATAGCTCTGATACCATTTGTTGGAATCGATCTAGGGTTTGAGAAAATAATTAACGCTTCGGTAAGCGGCGGAATTTTAAAAATTTTCTTTTACAAGTAAAACAGTTTTTACTAACCTAGACAAGTGCAAGTACATGTAATTAAAAACCAATATGAGCTAGAAGTTTACTAACCTTTCTTGAAGCTTGAACTTTGAAGAAGCTTTTGGAAAGTTTGCAACGCTCGTCTCCCCTCGCAGCACGTCTCTCTTTCTTTCCTCGGCACCTCGAGCAACCACGAAAGTTTCTATCACTAAATCACTCGAAAAGAAGGAATCAGTGAGTGGGCACTTTTAAACACTACGACTTAAGAACAAGTCTCGAAGTCGCAGAGCTAAACACTAGGTCGAGTGAGGACCTAGGTGCCAAGACAAGAAAAATCGAAAATAAACTAGAGAGAGAGAGAAGAGGGGCGGCAACCACAAGTTCTAGAGAGAGAAGCTCTCAATCTCTAACTTATGTGGAATGAGAAAAATGAGAAGAATGAGGCTCCTATTTATAGGAGAGGTCTCACCTTCAATAAGGTAGTTTCCTCTTTTATAGAATATCACATATTCATGAGCCAATTTCATCTTTTCCTCTATGATGCACTCGGCCAAGGTAGGCTTCATTAAGCCTTGGATTTGTTTCCTTTTTTGTTCCTTGCCTTGCTTCTTTCTCAACTTGGACGCCTACCTCTTGTTTCCCTTAGAGGAAATTTGTTTCCTCTTTTTCTTTTGGCAAGTATCTTCATACATTTATGCACAAAATATTCTCTCTATCTCTTGGGTATGTTGGGCGCCTATAGCCTTCTAGAAAAGGCTTCTAGAAGCTTTTCCATTTGTTCATGACAACATGAAAAAGACCCAATAAGAATTTTCAATAAAATTCTTATGAAATGAAATTAATTCACAAGGCCCAATGATCAAGTCATGGCCGAGTGAAACATGTCATAAAATGACCTTGTCAAAAATTTATTGACATTCATTTCATCCTTTGTCTCAAAAGACAAAAATACCCTTTCGACAATTTTCGTTCTTGTTTTGACTTAGCTTCCAGTTTAACAATTCCTATCGATGTGATTCGTGACAGTGACCTCATGGACCCAAATGAACAAAGCTTGAGCTAAACACTTGGACTCAAAAGTTCACAAACCTTTTCCAAGTTTAGCTTAATGCCAACTGACTCCACTAAAGAGCTGACACTGAAAATCTCTCGGTTCAAATGAATTTATTTTCTACTCAAGAATTCGACCTAATTATGATGAGCGGATCCACTGAATATTATCTATGTTTACCCTTCATGAATGTCATCAGCTAGTCGGGATTTACTAAATTACCATTGTACCCTTCTAGCTGTTATTTCCTCAACTCCTTTGTCGCTTGTGAATAAGTTAGAAACAGTGTATTGACGAGGAGCTAACAAGTCACATTGTTTCATCCAAAAAGAGCCAGGACTCAATTTGGACACTGGCCAGTTCATTTATTCACACTCCAAGGAACAAAGCATGAGGTGACATACATTGCATTTCAGCAATCTTGTACATGAATTCCATATCTATGAGAACTTCACAAAGTTACTCATGACATTCTCACAACGTAGTATTTCACCAATAGGCCCTGTTCGGAATCACATAGTGAGTCCGAACTCTGACTTTCTCAAATGAGAATACTAAGCTGTGAAATGGCATGTCTCATTTCAGGATTAAGGTAAGCATGATGCAATTCATACGTAGTGACTTCGAGACATAAGAGGTTAAATGGTTTGTTCTTATCTTGTCTCTAGAAGTGCACTGGTCAATTCAGTACCTTCGGAAGATACCTAGAAGAACTATAGAGTCTCCAACTCTCAATGCCTCATAACCAGACATCATAGATTCTTCTAACAATCATACCGAGGTCAATAGTCCTTTGACCCTTAGATTGCGAATATATCGTTTTAAGCAAACTACGAAGAGTTTGTTCATGCAAATCTACATTTGTCTCTTCGTAAGTTGTTAAGTTTGTTTATGGAATAAAAGACTAAGGTTTTATCATAAAGCTTCAAACAAAGAAAGAATGAATGAACGTTTCAACTTTATTAATGAATGAATAGGCAATTACAAGCAAGAGTCTTCATGAGACTTTATTACATCAAATGCACAAAATAAAGCTTACAACTCTTCTTGTGGGCACCATTGACAACAGTTTCATCGTCTTCAGTGACTTTGTCTTCATCATCAACAACAACATTTCTAGACTCCATAATGTACCTAATTCGGTTGTTGAAGACCTGTAAGCTGCAGCGCTAGAAGCATAGCCTAGAAAATGGCTTCATCACAGCTTCTTTCATGGTTCCCTGTCAGCAAGGACAAAGCACAGACTGTCAAAGGTATAGAAATATTTGACATTAGGTTTCCTCCCCCGCCAAATTTCATAGCTGTTGCAGGACATGCCAGGGCGAATAGACACAGAATTATGAATGTGGCATGCTATGTTGACATCCTCCGCCCAAAAGCGATATGACATAGACTTGCCATCTCTTGAATCGTCCTGTTCTTCCTTTCCACAATGCCATTTTGCTGTGGAGTGGTAAGAGCAGAAAATTCGTGCTTAATTCCCTAAGAGCTGCAGAATTCCAAGAACTTTCCATTTTCAAACTCTTTACCATGATCGCTGTGAATCTTCATAATCTTCCCTGTAGAGTTTTCTTTCTCACGTTGAAGTCTCAAAGATAAGATTCGAAAAGCCTCAAAGGCATCAGATTTTTCTTTCAGAAACGCCACCCAGGTGTATCTAGAGTAATCATCAACAACCACAAGAATATATTTTCTACCCCCAAGAATTTCTACTTGCATAGGACCCATGAGATCCATATGAAGGAGTACTAGTACTCGCGAGGTGGTGAGGAAGTCTACCTTTTTGTGGGAGGCACGAACTTGTTTTCCGACTTGAAATTGAACACAAATTCTTCCTTCCTTGATTTTGAGCTCAGGAAGCCCTTGAATTGCCTCCATAGAGACTAGATTCCCCAAGCTTCTCAGATTCAGGTGACCAAGTCTCTTATGCCATAGATTAGCTGCATCAACTTTACTCAGGAGGAACGTAGGAGATAGCACTGAGGGTCCAGACCAAAGGTAGCAGTTATCTGGGGATCTTATTCTCTTCATATAGATGGAGTTGTCTTTACGTGTAACTGAGAAGTCATTCTTGGTGAATGTGACAGTGAGATCTTGATCACACAACTGACTGATGCTGATGAGATTTGCCTTGAGTCCATCAACAAGAAGGATGTTGTCTAGGACCAGCAGACCTGAGACATTCAGCTTCCCTTTTCCCACAACGGTGCCTGTAGATCCTTCACCGAAAGTGACGTGACCCTTGGTGTAACTCTTTACATTGTTGAGAAAAGACTCCTCCCCAGTCATGTGGCTAGAGCATCCACTGTCAAAATACCAGTCCTCTCTCGCTGTGGCTTTCAGAGAGGTATAGGCAACATGAGCTCGATGGTCCTGCTTAATCCTCCACTCATGATGAGATCTCTCTCTCAAATCGACTTTCATCCTGGGAAATTTGCTTTGAGCACACAACACATTTCGACCAGTGTTCTTCCTTTCAAGAGATCTACCATATAACCTAAAGCAGAAAGGACGAATGTGACCCCACTTCCCACAGAAATGGCATCTCCAAGCAGGTTTAAGAGACTTCCTTTGCTCAACTTGCTCAGGTGTTGCAGGAGGTGAGTGAGACACCCTCTGAACGGTCGAGATTTTCTGTTGAGATGATGGAACATATACTGTCTTCGAAGAAGGTGTATCCCCTGAGCGATAACCAAGACCTCTGTGACTAGAGGACGGTTGACCAATTCTGAGGATCTCATTCAAACTAGATGTCCCTGAATTCAACATCTGAACCGATTTGGTCATGTTAGACTGCTCACCATTTAACCTTGAGATTTATTTATTCAAAGTGCCAATAACTTCAAAATAGTGAGATTTCATCATCACTGAGAGTGGTGGTGTTGTTCTTTTGTTGACGTCTCAGATAATTTGGGCACTTAGCTTGGATGTGACCGAAACCTTCGCACTCTCGACATTGAATTCCTTTTCCCTTGGACCCATAGGATGCTCCCTTGTCCTCTCTTCCTTTCTTGTTAAAATTCCAGGTTTATAGCCTTGAAAGGTCTTCTCACGGTTAGGTCCGGAGGTAGATTGACCGGGGAAATTTTGAGATCTCTTCTCAAACCTCTTCATCAGCTTCCCATAGTTCTTAACCATCAAGGCTAGAGATTCATCGTAGCATTCTGTGGGCCCATCCAGCTTAGGGGACATGTGCTCAGTGGATGTAGTCTTGAGGGCAAGACTCCTGGTTTTCTTCTTAGAGGAGTCAGTGAAGGACATCTCATAAGTGAGAAGGGACCTAATTAGCTCATCCACCTTCATCACTGAGGTGTCGTGAACTGTTGTCAATGGTGCCCACAAGAAGAGTTGTAATCTTTATATTGTACAAGTCTTATGAAGACTCTTGCTTGTAATTGCTTATTCATTAATAAAAAGTTGAAACGTTCATTCATTCTTCCGTGTCTGTTTGAAGCTTTATGATAAAACATTAGTCTTTAGTCCATAAACAAAGTAAACAACTTACGAAGAGACAAATGTAGATTTGCATGAACAAACTCTTCGTAGTTTTCTTAAAACGATATATTCGCAATCTAAGGGTCAAAGGACTATTGACCTCAGTACGATTGTTAGGAGAATCTATGATGTTTGGTTATGGGGCATGGATAATTGGAGACTCTATAGTTCTTCTAGGTATCTTCCGAAGGTGCTGAATTGACCAGTGCACTTCTAGAGACAAAATAAGAACAAACCATTTAACCTCTTATGTCTCGAAGTCACTACGTATGAATTGCATCGTGCTTACCTAAATCCTGAAATGAGACATGCCATTTCACCACTTACGTATTCTCATTTGAGAAAGTCAGAGTTCGGACTCACTATGTCATTCTGAACAGGGCCTATTGGTGAAGTACTAAGTTGTGAGAATGTCATGAGTAACTTTGTGAAGATCTCATAGATATGGAATTCATGTACAAGATTGCTGAAATGCAATGTATATCACCTCATGCTTTGTTCCTTGGAGTGTGAATAAATGAACTGGCCAGTGTCCAAATTGAGTCTTGACTATTTTGGATGAAACAATGTGACTTGTTAGCTCCTCGTCAATACATTGTTTCTAACTTATTCATAAGCGACAAATGAGTTGAGGAAATAACAGCTAGAAGGGTAAAATGGTAATTTTGTAAATCCCGACTAGCTGATGATATTCATGAAGGGTAAACATGATAATATTCTGTGGATCCACTCATTACAATTAGGTTGAATTCTTGAGTAGAAAATAAATTCATTTGAACCGAGAGATTTTCAGTGTCAACTCTTTAGTGGAGTCAGTTGACATTAAGCTAAACTTGGAAAAGGTTTGTGAACTTTTGAGTCCAAGTATTTTTAGCTCAAGCTTTGTTCATTTGGGTCCATGAGGTCACTGTCACGAATCACATTGATTAGGAATAGTTAAACTGGAAATCTAAGTCAAAACAAGAACGAAAATTGTCAAAAGGGTATTTTTGTCTTTTGAGACATAGCATGAAATGAATGTCAATAAATTTTTTGACAAGGTCATTTGATGACTTAATAATACTCGGCCATGACTTGATCATTGGGCCTTGTGGATTAATTTCATTTCATAAGAATTTTATTGAAAATTCTTAATAGGCCTTTTTCATGTTGTCATGAACAAATAGAAAAGCTTCTAGAAGGCCTCTCTAGAGACCATTTGGGCACCTACCCTATAGAGAAATAGGAGAGATTATTTTGTGCATAAATGTATCAAGATACTTGCCAAAAGAAAAAGAGGAAACAAATTTGCATGATGATGCTTAAGGGAATTCGGCCAAAGAAGAGGAAACAAATTAGGAAACAAATCCCTTAAAGGAAATGAGACTTGGGCGCATATAGGAGAAAATGGGCAATAAGGGATTGCTCATGAATGCTTGGAAAAAAGAGGAAACTTCTTTTTCTAAGGCCAACCCTTCTCCTATAAATAAGGCTCTCATTCTCATTGTTTTCTCATCCCACACAAGTTAGAGATTGAGAGACTCTCTCTCTAGACATTGTGGCCGACTCCTCTCTCTCTCTCTCTCTCTAGTCAATTTCGTTTTTATTGTTTTGGCACCTAGGTCCTCATTTGACCTAGAGTTTAGCTCTGCGACTTCAAGACTCGTTCTTAAGTCGTAGTGTTTAAAAGTGCCCACACACTAATTCCTTTTATTTCGAGTGATTTAGTGATAGAAACTTTCGTGGTTGCTCGAGTTGCCGAGGAAAGAAAGAGAGACGTGCTGTGAGGGAGACGAACGTTATCAACCTTCCGAATGCTCATCAACGTTCAAGCTTCTAAAAAGGTTAGTAAATTTATTATGCTCATATTAGTTTTATTTACATGTGCTTGCACTTTGTGTAGGTTAGTAAAAACTGTTTTACTTGAAAAAGAAAATTTTTAAAATTCCGCCGCTTAACGAAGCGTTAAACTTTTTCTTAAACCCTAGATCAATTCCAACAAATGGTATCAGAGCTATGGTCAAAGATATGCATGTACATGTATTTAAAAAATATGAGCTTGAAAATCGTTTTCGAAAGTTTACTAATTTTGTGACAAGTTAGAATTGTTTTCTTAGATTTTTTTTTTTTAATTTATTGCTCTTGCCTTTAAATTAAAAATCATGTTGATTTTCTATGAGTTTGGGATCTTAATAAAACACATTAGAATCAGTTCTAAAAGTTTTTAATTTTTTATATTGAAAAACGTGTTTTAAAGGTTTGAGAAATTTCGAGTAAATTTTGTGACTAGTTTTCTTGTCTTACTAGTTTCTTTTATTTACTTGAATCGTTTTATGCATGTTGTTATTTCTTTTATACCATGTTATTACCTTGATAATAAAACACAAATAAAATCTTTAACAACTTTCTAAAACATTCCGTTACACTCGATTCTTTTTCGCACCTAAAAAGACCGAACTTTAATTATTTCTTTTTCTTCGAGCTGGAGTAAAACCCTCAGTAAAAGTGGCATAACTCTCTTCTCCGAAATCTAAATTTAATGATTCTTAAATAAAATTAAAGGTCTGTCTGTCCTCTTTCCAATGCCACCGGTTTCAGGTCAAAAGGACATCGGAGCCGCCAGTTATGGCAATTTTACTCCGAGGTGCGCGGCTGTTCCGAAAGTCCAGTTTTTTAGAATTCCGGATTTTCAGCCCCACTACCATGAGTTATAGAACTCTAATGAGAAAAATTTCTTGAGAAAAAATGTTTTTCATAAGATTATAAACATGATGTGTAAGATTAAAATGTTTTGATTTTTGAAAGTTTAATTGAAATTGAATTTTTACAAAACTAGTTTGAATTTTGAAAAACCGTTTTCGTTTTCAAACTTGAAAATATTTTGTCATCCAAATCAAATAAGTTTTTAAAATGTTTTCAAAACTATATCTCTATCACATATGTTCAAAAGCTATATGCTCTTGAAAATTTGAGTGGGAGGTCTCCATGTAGACAAGCCGAAAAATAAAAAGATGTGTAATCTAAAACTTTCAAGTGTTCGAGTGAGTTGAAGTACACACTTCCCTCACGCACTTTCCTGAAATAGAAAATAGGAAAAGATCTGAGTATGTCCCTTGTGCCTTTATGCACTAAACTGCTCTGAACATCATGATCTAGGATTCTCTTCTAGTTGTCCGCTCTATCACTCTATAACTAGGAAAACCGTTTCCGAACTTATAAGAGTCGATGTACCAACTCCAAAAACTAAGTGGGAGGGTTATATTTGTTGTTTGTAACCCACGATCACCAACACTAATGAAAGAAGCAATTAACATGAGACTAAGAGCCGCTCTTGCGACCCTCTCTTAAATGGGAGTACTCCAAGGCGTTTTTGCTTCGATCATTGCTCAATGAGCTACGTCCGAGAGTGAGACGATGATGACAAGGCCTCCCCTTGGGGGATTGTTTTTCAAAGTTTATCTTTTGGACTAAGTGGTTGGTTGCACACTTAGGCTCAATCCCTAGTAATCTTCCCTTGAGGCTCTGCGAAAGGATGTGAGTGATCAAACCAATTTAAAAGGTGGCTAGTCAAAATTGATGTATTGACATCTTGGCTAAGCATTAATGATGTGTCATTTACTTATAAATGGAGATTTTTTGCGGCCTTCTCTTGAGGGAGTAAATTATCGTTTGGTTTATAACACCTTTGGATTTTATCAAAGTCTTAAATAAAACTTAAATCCTAAATCAAAGACTAATCATAAACTTGTTTCAACTTTTATAGGCAATATGTCTCTCAACCCTCTCTCAACAATTCTTTCCTCGAATAAACTCGAAGGTGACAATTACGTCGACTGGAAACGTAACCTCGACATAATACCTACCGTTAACAAGCACAAATGGGTTCTCACCACCCCCTGTCCTCAAACGAATGAAGATTCGACGCAAGAGGAAAAAGACGCCCTGGCGGCCTGGCTTCGATCCGATGAGATTGCGAGATGCTATATTTTGGTATCAATGAACAATGTGTTGCTACAACAACATCGTGATTACAAAACTGCCACCGATATGCTCTACAATCTCCATGAGATGTTTGGAGGGCAAGGACGTCAAGCTAGGCAACAAGCGGTCCGACAGTTTATGAACTGTCGCATGAAGGCTGGGACTCCAGTTAGAGATCATATGATGCTGATCATTAGCTATCTAAACGAAATGGAGACCCTTGGATCTGAGATTGATGGGGAGACTAAAATAGATATGATCTTGGAAACTCTCCCCGAAACCTTTGATACCTTCAAGTTGAATTACTCCATGAACAAGCTAGAGTACACTGTTACCGAGCTCATGAAGGAACTTCAAACCGCTGAGGCACTCACTAAGAAAAAGAGGGCTCTAGGAGAGGTACATGCAACTGCCTCCACCTCTGGATCTAAGAAGAGACCTCGCAAGGCCGAGAAGAAGAACCAACCTAAAGTTCAAACGAAGAAGAAGGCGCCAAAGGCTCCAAAGGTGGATAAGGCTAACGACAAATGCCACCACTGCAATGAGCCTGGTCACTGGCGTAGGAACTGTCTTGCCTACCTCAAAACCAAAGTAAAAGGTATTGTACTTATTACTGAAGCTTGTTTAGTAGCTGATAATGTATCATCGTGGATTATTGACTCCGCTGCTACTAACCATATTTGCTGCTCCTTAACTGGTTTTAGGAAAAGCAAAAGCTTAGAGGATGGCGACTTCTGCTTCAAGTGGGGTGATGGGAGCGTGGTGTCTGCGAAGGCTGTGGGATCCGTGACGCTATCTTTTGAAGATCGCACTTTAAATTTGAATAATGTTTATTATGTTCCTTCCTTAGGGAAAAACTCTCAACTTTTAGAGCAGGATTATTATTTAAAGTTTATAAAGAATGGAATTCGTATTTCTTTTTCTAATTCTTTTGCCACTGATGCATGTATGAAGAATGGTCTTTTTTACATTTATCCCACTCAACCTTCCATCTTAGACACCGAAATAGATAATGATCTAATTAGGGAGCCAAAGAGGATCAAACTTTCTGAATCCTCCGATCTAACAAAATCAACATACCTATGGCACTTAAGACTTGGTCATATCAGTCAAGATAGGATTAAGAGACTTGTGAGGGACGGTCCACTCCAAGCCTCTGCAATAGGTTCACTACCTACTTGTGAATCCTGCATAGAAGGAAAAATGACTAAGCGATCTTTCTCCGATAAGGGTCGAAGAGCCACTGAGTTGCTGGAACTAGTACATTCTGATGTATGTGGTCCGCTCAGCCAACAGGCACGTGGAGGATACGAATACTTCGTTACCTTCACCGATGATTACTCGCGATATGGTTTTGTCTATTTGCTCAAACACAAATCCGAGACCTTTAACGTATTTAAGGTCTTTAGGGCTTTAGTGGAAAAGCAAACTGGCAAAGTGATCAAAACCCTTCGATCTGATCGAGGTGGTGAGTATATGTCTGGAGAGTTCGATGACTTTCTTAAGGAAGAAGGTATCGCTTCTCAGCTTACCACACCTGGCACACCTCAACAAAACGGAGTGTCAGAGAGAATGAACCAAACTCTTATGGAGATGGTTAGATCAATGATGAGTTACTCATCACTCCCTCTTTCCTTTTGGGGATATGCCCTCGAAACAGCTGCTTATATTCCGAACAAGTTCCGTCCAAGACGGTTCCTGGTACACCCTATGAACGATGGACTGGCCGTAAAGTGAATCTTGGCCGCATCAAAATTTGGGGTTGCCCCGCACACGTGCTAAGGCAAAAGACTAGCAAGTTGGCTAGTAGGTCAGAATTGTGTCTGTTCGTTGGATATCCAAACGAAACCAAGGGTTTTACTTTCTATAGTCCCGATGACGATAAGACTTTCGTTAGCACGAATGCTCGTTTCCTTGAGGAGGACTTTATGAAGGATGCAAAACCTAGAAGCAAAATTGTGCTTGAAGAAAAGTTGGGTGAGGAAGCTTCTACCTCATCTGTAAGAACTGTTCTTACCCCAACTGAAACACAACCTAACTCATCAGAATCTCGTCAAGTAGTACTTCGATGTAGTGGGAGGGCTACTCAAAAGCCTGACAAGTACATGTCTTATGGAGACTCTCTCGTATCCGTCTCTGACATGGATGATCCTGTTTCCTATAGCCAAGCGATGGCTTGTTTTGAATCAAACCTTTGGCTTGACGCCATGAAAGTTGAGATGCACTCGATGTATGTCAACAAATTTTGGAAACTTGTAGACCTTCAAAGCACGGCTTGTGGCGAAGGGTTATACCCAACAAGAAGGGATTGACTATGAAGAAACCTTCTCGCCAGTTGCGATGCTTAAATCCATCCGCATACTCCTATCCATAGCTGCAGCTCTCGACTATGAGATCTGGCAAATGGATGTCAAGACAGCCTTCATGAATGGCAATCTTGACGAGTGCATTTACATGGTTCAACCAGACGGTTTCGTGGAAGAAGATCAAGAGACCAAGGTTTGTGAGTTGCTTAAGTCTATTTATGGATTAAAGCAAGCATCTAGGTCATGGAATATTAGATTCGATGAAACTGTAAAGAGCTTCGGCTTTGAACAGTCAATAGATGAGCCTTGTGTTTACAAGTTAATACACGAAGGCAAAGTTGTGTTTCTGGTACTATATGTCGATGATATATTACTCATTGGTAATGACGTGAGTGAGTTATCTGAGGTTAAGGTCTGGCTGGCAAAGCAATTCGATATGAAGGATCTAGGAGAAGCCGCGTACATTTTGGGAATCCAAATCTTTCGAGATAGGAAAAACCGGACCCTGTCACTCTCTCAAGCATCTTATATTGATAAGGTGATGGATCGCTTCTCGATGCAAGACTCCAAGAAGGGCCAAACACCCTTTAGGCATGAAGTCTCACTCTCTAAAAACCAGTCTCCCAAGACTGCACAAGAGATTGAAAACATGAGGAAAATTCCTTACGCCTCTGCCGTAGGAAGCCTCATGTATGCAATGGTTTCCACTAGACCTGACATCTGTTTCGCCGTTGGCGTAGTTAGCCATTTCCAATCCAATCCTGGCCCCGAGCACTAGATTGCTGTTAAGCATGTTCTTAAGTATCTTCGAAGAACTAGGAACTTGATGCTCAGGTACTGACCTGACTATGACGGGATATATCGACTCCGATTTTCAAGCGGATAAGGATTCCAGGAAATCTACTTCGGGATCTATGTTCATCCTTAATAGTGGAGCTGTTGTGTGGAGAAGCATTAAGAAATCTTGCATTGCTGACTCCACAATGGAAGCAGAATATGTGGCTGCTTGTGAAGCATCCAAAGAGGCTGTATGGCTTCGAAAATTCTTTAAGTATTTGGAAGTTGTTCCAAACGTCGACGAGCACATGACCCTTTATTGTGATAATAGTGGGGCTGTCGCTAACTCAAAGGAATCTCGAAGCCATAAGCGCTCTAAGCATATTGAGAGGAAATACCATTTGATTCGAGAGATCGTGCAGCGCGGAGACGTGGAAGTGAAGAAGATCTCAACGGTGGACAACCTAGCAGATCCATTCACAAAGGCCCTAGCGAACAAGGTCTTCGACCAACATCGAGAGGGATTAGGCATGAAGGACTACACACATCTTCTTTGAGTCAAGTAGGAGTTTGTTGTCAATGGTGCCCACAAGAAGAGTTGTAATGTTTATATTGTACATTTGATGTAATAAAGTCTCATGAAGACTCTTGCTTGTAATTGCTTATTCATTAATAAAAAGTTGAAACGCTCATTCATTCTTCCGTGTCTGTTTGAAACTTTATGATAAAATATTAGTCTTTAGTCCATAAACAAACTAAACAACTTACGAAGAGACAAATGTAGATTTGCATGAACAAACTCTTCGTAGTTTGCTTAAAACGATATATTCGCAATCTAAGGGTCAAAGGACTATTGACCCCAGTATGATTGTTAGAAGAATCTATGATGTCTGGTTATGAGGCATTGAGAGTTGGAGACTCTATAGTTCTTCTAGGTATCTTCCGAAGGTACTGAATTGACCAGTGCACTTCTAGAGACAAGATAAGAACAAACCATTTAACCTCTTATGTCTCGAAGTCACTACGTTTGAATTGCATCGTGCTTACCTAAATCCTGAAATGAGACATGTCATTTCACACCTTAGTATTCTCATTTGAGAAAGTCAGAGTTCGGACTCACTATGTGATTCCGAACAAGGCCTATTGGTGAAGTACTAAGTTGTGAGAATGTCATGAGTAACTTTGTGAGATCTCATAGATATGGAATTCATGTACAAGATTGCTGAAATGCAATGTATATCACCTCATGCTTTGTTCCTTGGAGTGTGAATAAATGAACTGGCTAGTTTCTTATCAAATATTTTGTGTCATCAACGTCCAGCTTGCCATGTTTGAGAGGATAAACGTCATGTTGGAGGACATGACAGGTTTACCACCGGGGCTGTTACCAACTACACAAGCTGGTTCACGCCGTCCACATCGATCGCATAGTCCTCCTCCTCCTTCATAGACGTCCTCTTTGACGAAGCCGCCCTCTCCAAGTAAAAAATGTGCTCGGTGGCTCGATGTATCGAAAAAGTGGCTCCCGCTGTCAACCCTAGCCCAGAAGAGGCTGAGGCTGGAAAGAGACTCGGTACGAACGCCGTCTCAAATGCGTCACCGAAAAGATACTTTCCCCTCCGATTTCACGGACCCGACGCAGCGGAAGTACTCCTCCGAGGTGCGGGTAACGCCATTCAGACCTTTGAAGGAACCAAAAACTTCTGATTTCAATGACTGCGTGAGGTGGACCTGCACTTCTAAACATGAGGGGAAATTCTTTCGCCGAGTTTATGTGAAGGTCGCCGATGTGGAGTCCGATTTCTTCAAGATCCTATCGGAGAACGAAAAATGGCTAAGAGATAAGGTACGTCGAATTAAATTACTTTAATACGTTTGTAAAGAAAAAGTTAATTAATATGTTTGTTAATTCATGCACGATCACAACATATTGATGCTATTCTGGATATGCTTCGGAGACGCCAACAATAGTATGCGGAGTATCGTCAAGACATCTGTGTCATTGATACCCGGTGGGTCTAAAACGTATACGGTCGCTATACGAAGCAAGAGGAGAACAAGAAGAAAGCCGCTGAACAAGGCACATAGGTGGAGCTCATAGAATGGGATCACAGAATCGTGCTGGACCCGATGACTGGCAACAGAAATTCGCAAGTTATTCCGTGGACTGGTGTGCGAGAGATTTTGTATGTCGTCAACTTCAAGAACATGCATTGGTTGACGTTCAGAGCTAATATCCAAGAGTGGACCATAACTGTCTTGGATTGCCAGAAAGACCTAGTGCAGATGCAACACAATTCAAACGATTTCAACGCTATGATGGAGGTTAGTAAAATTTAAAATACTCTACTGAACTCATAGGTAATGATGTGGGTAAGTTATCTGAGGTTAAGATCTGGCTAGCAAAGCAATTCGATGTGAAGGATCTAGGAGAAGCCGCGTACATTCTGGGCATCCAAATCTTTCAAGATCGGAAGAACCGGACTCTGTCGCTCTCTCGAGCATCTTATATTGATAAGGTGATGGATCGCTTCTCGATGCAAGACTCCAAGAAGGGCCAAACACCCTTTAGGCATGAAGTCTCACTCTCTAAGGACCAGTCTCCCAAGACTGCACAAGAGATTGAAGACATGAGAAAAATTCCTTACGCCTCAGCCGTAGGAAGTCTCATGTATGCTATGCTTTGCACTAGGCCAGATATCTGCTTCGCAGTTGGCGTAGTTAGCCATTTTCAATCCACCCCTGGACCCGAGCACTAGATTTCTGTTAAGCATGTTCTTAAGTATCTTCAGAAAACTAGGAACTTGATGCTTACATATTCAAGTACTGACCTGACTATGACGGGATATACCGACTCCGATTTTCAAGCAGATAAGGATTCCAGTAAATCCACTTCGGGATCTGTGTTCATCCTTAATAGTGGAGCTGTTGTGTGGAGGAGTATTAAGCAATCTTGCATTGCTGACTCCACAATGGAAGCAGAATATGTGGCTACTTGTGAAGCATACCAAAAGGCTGTATGGCTTAGAAATTTCCATAAGTATTTGGAAGTCGTTCCAAACGTCGACGAGCTCATGACTCTTTATTGTAATAATAGTGGGGCTGTCGCTAACTCAAAGGAATCTCGAAGCCATAGGAGCTCTAAGCATATTGAGAGGAAATACCATTTGATTCGAGAGATCGTGCAGCGCAGAGACGTGGAGGTGAAGAAGATCTCAACGGTGGACAACCTGGCAGATCCATGCACCAAGGCCCCTAGCGAACAAGGTCTTCGACCAGCATCGGGATGGATAGGCATGAAGGACTACTCATATCTTCTTTGAGTCAAGTGAGAGTTTGTTGTCAATGGTGCCCATAAGAAGAGTAGTAGTCTTGCTTGTAATAAAGTCCCACGAATACTCTTTCTTGTAATTGCTGAATTATTAATAAAAGTTGAAACGTTCATTCATTCTTCCTTGTTTATTTGAAGCTTTATGATAAACTTTAGTCTTTAGTCTTTAAACAAACCTAACGAAATATGAAGAGAAAAATGTAGATTTGCTCGAACAAACTCTTCATGGTTTGTTTAAAACAATATATTCGCAATCTAAGGATCAATGGACTATTGATCTTAGTATGATTGTTAGGAGAATCTATGATGTCTGGTTATGGGGCATAGAGAGTTGGACACTCTATAATTCTTCTAGGTATCTTCTGAAGGTACTGAATTGACCAGTGCACTTCTAGAGATATAATAAGAACAAACCATTTAACCTCTTATGTCTCGAAGTCACTACGTATGAATTGCATCGTGCTTACCTGAATAGGACCTATTGGTGAAGTACTAAGTTATGAAGATTTCATGAGTAGCTTTGTGAAGATCTCATAGATATGGAATTCATGTACAAGATTGCTGAAATGCAATGTATATCACCTCATGCTTTGTTCCTTGGAGTGTGAATAAATGAACTGGCCAGTGTCCAAATTGAGTCATGACTCTTTTGGATGAATCAATGTGACTTGTTAGCTCCTCGTCAATACATTGTTTCTAACTTATTCACAAGCGACAAAGGAGTTGAGGAAATAACAGCTAGAACGGTAAAATGGTAATTTTGTAAATCCCATATAGCTGATGATATTCATGAAGGGTAAACATAGATAATATTCAGTGGATCCACTCATCGCAATTAAGTTGAATTCTTGAGTAGAAAATAAATTCATTTGAAACGAGAGATTCTCAGTGTCAACTCTTTTAGTGGAGTTAGTTGACATTAAGCTAAACTTGAAAAATGTTTGTGAACTTTTAAGTCCAAGTATGCTAGCTCAAGCTTTGTTCATTTGGATCCGTGAGGTCATTGTCACAAATCATTTCGAGTAGGATTAGTTAAACAAGAAGCTAAGTCAAAACAAGAACTAGACAAGTTTTACGAAAATTGTCTAAATGGTAATTTTGCCTTTTTGGACATGTGATGAAATGAATGTCAATAAATAAGTTTTTTGACATTGTCATATGATGCCAATTGACTTAGACCACTCAGCCATATTGAGAAAATTGGGCATTGATGATTAATTTCATGAAAGGAATTTTACTTGAAAATTCTTAATATATGGGCTTTTCTTATGTCGTCATGAACAAATGAAGAGACATCTAGAAGCTCCTTCTAGAAGCCCTTGGCCGTCCAAAACAAGAGAGGGAAAGATATTTATTTTGTGCATTAATGTATGAAGATACTTCCCAAAAGAAAAAGAGTAAACAAATTTCCTCTAAAAGGAAATCAGTCACACGGCCAACCAAGGAGAGAACAAGCAAAAGAGGAAACAAATTTGCTTCTAGAAGCAATAGGTTGCACGGCCAACTAAGGAGATAGAGAGGCAAATATTTGCTCATGAATATGTGATATTCTATAGAAAAGAGGAAACTACCTTTTGAAGCTAATCATTCTCCTATAATTAGAGCCCTCATTCTCATTGTTTCTCATCCCAAAATTTTTAGAGATTGAGAGCTTCTCTCTCTAAAATTGGTCGCCCCTCTCTCTCTAACCCCTTTTGTTTTTGTTTTTGGCACCTAGGTCCACATTTGACCTAGCGTTTTGTTTTAGCTCTTCGACTCTCAGACTTGTTCTTGAGTCGTCATGTTTAAAAGTGCCCACACACTAAATCTTTCTTACCTCGAGTTATTCATGTGATAGAAACTTTCGTGGTTTCTCGAATTACCGAAGAACGAAGAAAGGCGAGCTGCGTGGGGAGACGAGAGATTCAACCTCCACAAGCTTCTCAACGATCAAGCTACTTAAAGGTTAGTAATCGAGTAATTGCTCTTTGATAGTTTTAATTTAAAATAACATGTGCTTGCTCTTTGTCTAGGTTAGTAAAAATCGTTTTTACTTGTTTAAAGAAATTTTTAAATTCCGTCGCTTGAAGAAGCGTTAAACTTTTCTTAATCCTAGATCTATTCCAACAAATTGTATAATTAATTAAGTGTTATTTGTGCATAACATTTTGTGATTTTGTCTTTCGGTGGTGATTGCGGGATGTTCGCAATCAAGTGTGTGGAACACATCCTTGTCGATGCGGGGTTTGATACACTTCGAAGCGAGAACATGAGGACATTCAGGAAGAAATGGTCGACAAATTTATTTTTTCAATTAGAAGCGCGATGATATGTATTGATGTGTATTGACATTAAGTTTTTGATATGTCATTAAATATTTTGAATGTTTATGTTAATGTTCAGTATGACATTAAATAATAAATAATAAATTTAAATATAAACATAAACATAAACTTTAAATGCATGTCTTAAACATAAACATAAACATAAACTTTAAATGCATGTCTAAACATAAACATAAACATAAACTTAAACTTCAAATGCATATCGTAAACATAAACATAAACTTAAACTTCAAATGCATGTCTTAAACATAAACTTAAACGTCATAATTTCAAAACAAAATATAAGATAAATGTTTTCACTCTCTCCAGGTGCACGTCTTCCAGTTATGGTCCATACCACCACATTTACCACATTTATGGTGAATAACAACTTTTTCGCGTTGAGAGGGGTATCGATTGACCCTCTGCATTCCTTGTTTACTTTTCTTCGATCAACCCGTTTGTTTCTTTTCAACTGGTTCCGACACCTTCATGTTTTTATGTCATCCGGAACGTTCTACTGATCTTCATTCCCAACAGGATATATGGATTCCTTGTACATCTCAATCCATGTCTCTTTCGTATAGAAATGACTGCATAACGAATAAATGTCGACACTCCTGTGTTATGCATATGCGATGGCATGCTCGTACGAGATTCCAAGTAGTTGTTGTAGTCCACAAGTGCATGTCTTTCGCAACAAATGCACATCAAAGTCACCTCTCTCGTCTCTGACATGACATTCATACATAGCGAGTCCATAAATATTGACGGATTGTGCCTTGCCGTTTAGATGGGCGAAATTCTCTTGAAACTTCGGGGACAGTCTTGTATCACAATTCCTAGCCATTTCTTCTCGATAAAAAAACCACGTTTAAAGTGTGAATCTAATGAACTCAAACAACGTGGTAATGGGAAACGTTCTAGCATTTCTCGTCTTATTGTTGAAGCTTACTGCATTATTGCTTGTCATTATATCGTACCTATACAAACAATTACAGTTTAGCGACTTTATAAAATAAGTTAAACACTTGTAATGACAAAAGGAAGAGTTCGAGTTTTACCGTTTCCGAGGAAAAAATGCTCTTGCCCACCGATCAAAACCGACTTCCTCGAGACTTAGCCACCTTGACATCTTTCATTCTTAATTGCCGAAAATGAGCTTCAAAAGCGGTCTTATTGAAAGCATAAACGACGGCATTCAGTTCAATGCCACAATGATTGGTCTTGAATTTATGTTGGACATTTAGTTTTAGATGATGGTAGCATGCTCTGTGAGGGATACCGGGGAACACCACTTTGACACCATGTATGATGCTAACATGTCAATAAGATATGAACGCCAGCTCTTTAATGTCTTCACCGATAATTCTCTCAACTTTCTCAAAAACCAAATCCACGAAGCATGACACTCGCTATCTACTACCCCGAATGCAAGTGGATATAACTTTGAATTAGCATCCATCGCAATTGCGCATAGCAACTGTCCACCGTATTTTGTCTTAAAAAGTGAACCGTCTAATGATATGGCCGGTCGACAAGACTTGAACCCTCTACGACACGCCCCAATAGAAAAGAACGCGTACTTGAATCTATCACCATCTTTCACAAACGCAGTCAGAGTCCCAGGATTCTTCTGCTCCAACATGTATAGCCAAGATGGTAACTTCTGATAAGATTCTTCTGGCGTACCCCTTTGTATGAAATTGCTTTCTCCCAGGTTCTCCAAGCTTTCAAGTACGAGATGCCAACATCCCATCTTGTCTTGAATTCCTCTCTTCCGTTATGTGCCGTATACTCAGCCATAGAGCTAATATTGTACTTATCTTTAAAGACGTGCCCAATAACCCAATGTGCAGCTCTTCTATGATCTTCTGTTCGAACCACACACACACAAGAATGTCTACCCTCATACGATGTAATCTGCCACATATCAGACCAATACTCAACACCTCTCAACTTCCAAGTGCACATCTCATTTTTGCATATGACATACCATCTCTTTTTTGAAGACGATTTCACTCTAAACTCGAAATTATTTTTTAGAGCAAAAACGTGAATCTCTTGCTTCATCCATTTCTTGGACTCAAACTCTTTCCCAAGTATATAGATTCTGTGCTACCTATTGCATTCAACGGTTATAATACATATAACATAACATTTTTCATTTAAGAATATAAGTACATCTCATTTTTATTACATGTGAAAGAATTTGGCAACAGACTTGGACCTTTATTACGTTCTTCCTTGACAACATCATCGGCTCTGAAATCGAGGGCTTTCCTGAGTAAGGCACGCAATCCGTTGGTGATACAACTTTACGAGGGTCACGTGACGGTTCATTGTGTCCCGATGGTTCACTGTGTTCGGATGATACTGTAAAATGTTTAACAAAATCTTCATATTCTTCAGGGTTCGCAAACTCTTCAAATATGTTCCTTTGTCACTGTTGTGTCCATCATCTCCCTCAAACTTGTCTTCATCACCCTCGTCACTTTTGTGTTCATCATCTCGATCGTTGTTGTGGTAATCATCTCTGTCACGCCTGTATACTTCATCATCTCGGTCATCTGCTCGACTGTTGAACATAGGAACATCATCTCGGTCATTGATAATCAGATTCTATTGTCTCTTATTGAGTTCAACGCGAGACATTTCTTCATTGATCACATTTTTCCCGTTATCTACTCTTTTTGCAGTTAACGTTATGATTTCTTTCGATACCAAAGCTACACAAAGTGCATAACTTCTACGACTTTTGTACTTCGTATAATAATTGACGTCAATATCGTCCTTCAAAAAAGCAGGCTCCATCGGCATATTACCCGCTTCATATGGAACTTCAAACTTTAAGTCATACTTTGATTTGTGTATATCGACTCTCTTGTACACCTTGTCGACTACTCCATGTACGTCGTCTCTTTCGAAACTTCAAGCGGAAATGTTCTCGCATTTTTTAACATGTATAAGTGTCCATTTCTCTCTCACGTGCCGTTATCCATCAATAAAACTGCAAGAAATATCACAAAAATACATTAAATTACATTAAACTTAAAACCAATCGGAGACCATAGGATTTTTACAAAACTCACCGGAATTGGTAGGATTTGATAATGTGGTCGGATTCGGTCGGAATTGTTCGGATTTTGTCAGATTATGTCTTATTTTTTGCTTGAATTTCATTGGAATTTCTACTTGAATTTCATCCGAAACTATCGGATTTCATCAAAAATAACGTCAAATTTCGCAAAGTTTGACCTAAATCTTCCAATTTTTTTTATTCTACTCAAACTATATCACTAAAGCTATAAAAGATGAATGAATAAGTATACTTACCCATTTTGATGGATTTGAACCAACTGGATACTCGAAATGATGAGAAAGTGAGAGAGAATGAGAGATTTGAAAAGATGTAGTGAATGAACTTTTGTCAAAAGGGGTTATATGGTCTTGCAAGGATATTTTCGTCCGAAATTGGTACAAAAGTCCAATTTTGGATATTTTTAAACTAGTGGGTCTGATTGAGATATTTTCATAAATACTAGGTCTAGAAAATGAAATTTCTCTTATGAGAATAGGTACCACATTTCGATTAAATACAAGAAATATATAAATGAGATTTTTTCATCATAAAAATACCACATAAATGACAAAATACTTAAAATAAGCCACAAAACCTATACCTTTTTTTAGCTCATTCAAAGATTCACATCAACCATATGTCGTCAAACATTAAAAGTACAAAATAAAAAAAAAGATATTTGTAACTATTTAGGCCACTTTAAACATGTGATTTTGGTTCTAGCCTATGTTTGACAATTTTTAAGGATATAGCCAAATGATTTATGTGGCAATAATTAAAGTCTGATTTGCCCTTATTTATTAACAAATTAGTCACTTTCTCTCTCCTATTTTTTCCAAATAATTTTTTTGCATCAAAACTTCAAAAATTCGTGTCTTTCTCATATGAACTCGAAATTGAGTGATTTCAGATCCTACAAATTCGTGGCGTCGAGATCTTCAAAAATAGACCCACTGTGTTTGATGAAAAAACACGTTTAATGCATCATATTTACGTTTCCATTTTTTTTATAATTTCAAAAAATTTCAGTTATTTCCATATTTAAGGTAGTAACGTGATTTTTCTACATCTATGGTATTAAACATGATTTTATATCAAACACAATGGATCTATTTTTGACGATCTCGGCGTCACGAATCCGTAGGATTAGGAATCACTCAATTTCGAGTTTATATGAGATAGATATGATTTTTTGAAGTTTTTATATAAAAAAAAGTGTACGAAAAAAGTAGGAGATAGAAAATGACGAATTTGTTAATGGATAAGGGCAAATCAGACTTTAATTATTGCCACGTAAACCTGTTGGCTATTTCCTTAAAAGGTGGGAAACCTAGGCTAAAAACAAATTTCATAGTTTCATTTTGTCTATTTTACTAAATGTCGTAAAAAAACAAACATTTAAAATAACTTTTAATAAATGTTTACGAAGATTGATATTAAAGAACGAAGCAAAATAGAATACTGTTCAAGAAAACACACACACACACATAATATATAAACTTGTTCATATTTGTTTAAATGATTTATATTCTATATTGATTTATCAATAAATGGTATTTTTATGAGAGGTAATTAAGTAGAATAAGATATGTGTGGTCATATTTTTTTCATTTTTTTTTTATTTTTAGAAATTACATTTGAATTCGACAGTCGTTGACACTCGTTTTGTTTTACTTTTTTCCTTTTTTTTTGCTTGTTCGTGGTTATGGGTTTTTTTTTTGGAAGCTTGATGAATGTTGAAATCGATGATTCTTATTATTGTTGGTGAAACTCTTTTATTACTAGTTTCAGCTTTCTTCATACTAAAATTTTCCGTCTTCACTATTTCTTTTATTCGTATTCTAAGTTTGCTGAAGGAGAGAGCAATGAGTTCCGATTTTTTAATATATTTTTGAAATCTGCAAGATGTTCTTGAGCCTGGTTTTTTTTTTTTTTTTTTTTTTTTTTTTTTTTTTTCTGTGAGTTTTTTTTCTTCTTCTTTTTATTGAATGGGATTGACGTTTTTCTTTTCATTTTCAAATTAAGTAATAACCTGCATGTTCGCTTAATATTTTCCTCATTAATTACGTTATTAGTTATAGTCATTTATTTAGTTTTTTTTTTTTCATCATATATACTCGTGTCATTGGATAATATTGTCTTTATTCTTTAGGAAATAATATGGGGTGACTAATAAACAATAATTATCAAAACATCGACTACTTTGCAATTTCAAATCTGAAAATGGTTAGTTAACTACACTGTCCAACTTAAAATCACATAAAAATGGTTTTATCGTTGAAATTGCTCTAAGAATCTAAGCTTTAAAGTTCAAAAATGGTAGGCAATCCAAACTAAACCAATAAATTTAATCCAACACATTTTTTTATACCAAGCTAATAATAGTAGTATCATACAGTACTAAGTATTAAAGAATCACAAATAATAATAAAAATACAATAAAAAAAATACTTCATAAAAAAATAAAACTGCATCAACACATGGATAAACGGTAAGATTGATTAAGACTGATTTGTCATAAAGGAGGGAAAGCAGCAAGTTAAGAAATTGATTTTCAAAAATTTGAGAATCATATATATCATTCCTTCCAATAGGCAAATGATCTCCAAAAGGATCACAACAAAACAAAGGAATGTAGTATTCTTTTTTGAGAATAAATTTTGTGATGTATTGTCGTCATCCGCAATTTCATGGGCGCTTTCTGTATTTTGACTTTTATAACTTCTCTAGTACAAATTCTTTCGGGATTTCTTAGAAATTCACTCATGATAATGTGGAACAGTGCAGGGAGTAGAAGAATTCATGTGATAGTACCAACATCAATGTATTTTATTTTTAGTTTTTATGGAATGAAACAAGTTGATCATAAGATTGGTCAGGGAAAAGTATAGAACATAATCGTAGGTTATAACTTTAAGCGAACGGTTAATATCATTTGCTTTATTCTCACGCAAAATATGGCCATAGTGAATATTGTGTCATGTGAAGATGGAAAATGTGATTAGTACGATTACTATCATCAATACGCTATTGGTTAAAAATAAAAATGGAACTCCATATCCTATATGATTGTCAAAAAATTAAGTTTTATGTATTTAATAGCACACATGCTTTGGCCTTATTCTCATTAAGATGAGGCATATTTTTATATGTGGTCTTGAGTTTTTATTTTTTTTTTATTTTATTTTGCATATTGATCTTGTACTTTATTTTCACACAAAGAGCCCTTGATTTTTTCCCCTAAGCTTATACGGTACTTATCATATATGTGAAACCTATTGCTAGACTATGTATCTTTGATAAATTACATCAATTACCATAATTTAATAAGTTTTTTTTTGTCCAATTTTCCACAAAAATTTTAATTTAGCCAAAAATACTATTAAGCCGCTTGTACAAATACAATTTTATCCTCAATAATTGATCAAAAATTTATATCAATTGTTGACATAGATGTTGATGAGAATCAAGGAGCTAAAGTGGATGCAAGTGATCAATGAGCTCAAATGGATGCAAGTGGACCTGATATGACTAGAAGAAAACTTTCGAGTGTTCCACTAAACTTGCTTAGTGGGCCTCTCACAAGATTTATAGTCAAACAATTCAAAGAGGCTCTAAATGGGCTGATTCAACAAGTTAGCTTATTTGGGCCCAAAGTTGAAGCAAATCTAAAGCAAGAGAGCCTAATTACAATTATTAAGGTTCTACAAGAGTAATCAGAATGCCAAGGTCGCTTTTAGGCATTGGATCAACATTTTAAACAATAAATACGGCTGTTCACTCTTTTGGGAGTTACTTTTGTAACCACTTAGAATAGTTGGACGAATTTGATGTGTTTATACCCATTTAGTGTGTTGTTTTGTGTGTTTTTATGTAAAAAACTTTCAGTTTCGAAGTTATAAGGGCTGAGAGTTATTTGCATTTAGATTTCAGCTTTTATTACTAATGTCTTAAATGTTGTTTTTAGAGCTGTTGGAGCAAAACATTTTTGGCTAATTGTAATGCCTCTCCAAGGAATAAATAAGTGTTTAGGTGAATGTAATAAGCATACAATCCCATTTGAATGAAATATATGTGAGTTTATGTATTTCTTGTTCTTGAAAAGACTTTTTGAACTTATCATGTTTTCTTTTGGCGTTCACCAACTTGACTTATCATCTTGATTCTTAAGTGTTCATATTGAGTATCTTGGTGTTGCGTCATATATATTGTAGGCTTGGTTCTTATCTCTCTAGATATTGGGTCAAGTCTCAACATTCTAGTCCTTTGCAGATCTTGGAGTCTTTTTCCAATCATTGTTATTGAGTCTTATCACATTTGTTGGTAAGGATCACGTCATTCGGTATCAGAGCGCAGATTTTTCCCAGGTTTTTATGAGTGATTGTTGATAGTTTTATTAAAAGAAAATGAATTTTGATAAGCTTTTGAGTGAAATGAATGATATGGTTTCAAAAGAAACGAGAAAGTTTGTGAAGAGATTAGATCATGTTGAAGAAAAATTACAACCAAGAAGTTTGATTCAAAAGAATAGGAGGTCAGAGTGGATTTTTTTGATGGAAAAACATCTACAACAGGTTGGAACAACTGACTGAACAAGAAGACAAGGAAGAACGTGTTCAGCGTGTTGAAGTTGTTAAAGAAATGAAAAAGTCCATGGAGAAGGAGTATGTAACTACGCTGAATGAAGAGCCTATTACAATAAACTTAGAAGTGCCAGACTCTGAAGGTAATGATTTTGAAGAGAACAAGAGCCTGGAGGACGAAGTAATTTCCTCTCAATCAAAGGAGTTCAAGATATCTCCAATCGCTGCAAACAACAACATGCAAGATTAGAGGACAAATCTTTTCCAAGAGAGAGAGTATGATATGATAAGAGCAGCGTCTAAACCAAGACATGTCAACGAGCCGATTCCAAATACAAGAGTTCAATTCTTCAATGAAGACTTTCATGTTTAAGCCAAGATGAATGGGAAAAGTACAAATCTTGGCATGGGCCGATCTACACTTCCAGAAGCAAAATGCTTAATTCATCATCTAAGCAATTGAAGAGATGTTTAAGAAGCTAAAAAAGTTTTATTCTTCATCATATTATAAATGAGCATGACTTTTGAGATTCTTAAGTCGTTTCAGCTTAAATTGGTGGCTTTTAATGGGCTGAAACAGTTGGTATTCGTTGATTTTTGTTTTATTAGTAGGCGGAATGCAAAATATTGTATTTATTGGGTTTAAGAGGTGTCATTATGTGGTCGGATTACTTAAGGGGTTTGAATTACGTTTCTCATTGTGTTAATGGGTTTAAATGAGTCTTTTGGTTTTCCTAGCATGAAGGGTTGTTTCATGCCTATAAATTCCTCTTTATTTTAATGATCCATATTTTGATCAAATAAAGGTGAGTCTTCTGTTGAGTTCTATATGAACTTTTATCGAACTTATCAAGACTAGTCTTGTGACGTTCAAACTGACTTATCAATCAGTCTTCCGGATCCGATCGTGACGTCATTCAATCCTTACTTATCAAACGAGCTTCCATCATCGTTTGTGGCATCTTCATTATTCCAAGGTTATCATCTCTCTAGGCGTTGGGTCTTGGAGTCACCAAACTTGTGGAGAAAACGATCCATTTCGCTGAAAATCGTGTTCCTCTCAACGAGTATCGCGTCATTTGGTATCAGAGCTTGGGTTCTAAGGAAAAGTTTGTCTATCCTTGATTTTAATTTGGTTTGTTTCATTTAAAGTAAAAAAAAAAAACAAAAAAAAAACACACAAAAAGTAGGAGTAACCATTGAAACCGATGAAAGCATTGGGAAAGTGATCAGAAAAAGAAGTAACCAGGGAAAGGAGTTAGAGAACTCTAGTTTTTCTAACTTTTGTGTCCCACAAGGCATCTCTCATGAATTCTCTGCTCCCATCATGCCCCGAAAAAATGGAATTATGGAAAGAATGAATCGTACTCTCCAAGAAATGACAAAGGTAATGATGCTTGCTAAATATATTCCTCTTTATTTTTGGGTCGGAGCGCTTAACACCGCTTGTCAGATTCATAATCGAGTCACTATTATTCGGAAACTACTGTAATTCATTGTGAAATATAGAGGGGGAGAAAGCCCAATGTTAGATACTTTCACATTTTTGGCTTAGTCTGCTATATTCTTGCTGATCGTGATCAGTGCCGAAAATTTTATCCCAAGAGGGATGAATGTATTTTTCTTGGTTACTCTAGAAATAGTCGTGCTTATCGTATCTTTAATAAGAGGACTAAATCTATGATCGAATCTATAAATTTCGTGATTAATGATAACTCTGATGTTTATGTTAGTTCCGTTGATGAAGATGTAGTGCTCCCAATAGTACAGATGTCAGGAAAGATGTTTTAGACAATACATATAACATTCATACTGAAGATGAATCTCCCTTAGATCATCCTAGTTTAGACATAACAGATGAGGATATTCCTAAATTAGAGTTCCCTCCAGAAGAGTCCTATAAATCACCATGTTGAGGAAGTCATTATTGATGTTAAAGAAGGTGTTCGAACTCGGAGAAAAGAGCCAGTTAACTATAGAGAAATGATTGGTAATGTTTGTTTGACCTCTATGATCGAAACTAAGAATGTTAATGAAGCTATTGATGATGAGTTTTGGATAAATTTCATGCAAGAGGAACTTGTTCAATTAGAAAGAAATGAAGTTTGAAAATTGGTTCCATGGCCGTTTAATGTGAATATTATTGGAACCAAATGGATAATGAACCTGACAATATAACGTGCAACGAAGCTAGACTTGTGGCACATGGTTATACTATTGGGGTAGCAACCCAAGTCCCACATCGGAAGAGTAGGCAAAAATTGCATTTGATATAAGAGTCCCACCAACTCCATTAGTATGAGGCCTTTTCGGAAAGAGCCCAAAAAAACCATGTGGGCTTGGACTCAAAGCGGACAATATCATACTAATGTGGAGTTATGGTGAGGTGGCAACCTAACACGGTAGAGAATAGGGTCCCTACAAATGGTATCAAAGCTAGGTTCAGGAGCACTGGGAGTTTGGGCTGCATTTACGATGTGGAATGAGAAGTCCTCAATGTGGTGATCTCGTGATGGGAGTGCCTTGTGTCAAAATTCTTCTTGAAAATGACGATGGTCAGGCAGCGTGTCCCGTTGGCGCCAAACGGCGGTACAAGATGATTTCGCTGAAAGGGAGGCCACGCGTATGTGGTTCTTGGTTTGAGGGGAGGATTGTTGGGGTAGCAACCCAAGTCCAGCATTGGAAGAGTATGCAAGAATTGCCTTGGATATAAGAGTCCCACCAACTCCATTAGTATGAGACCTTTTGGGAAGAAGCCCATAAACAAAACCATGCGGGATTGGGCTAAAAGCGGACAGTATCATACTAATGTAGACTTATGGTGGGGTGGTAGCCCAACACGGTAGAGAACGGGTCCCTACATATACTTGGGGTAGAAGGAGTGGATTTTGAAGAAAGTTTTGCACTGGTAGCCCGTCTTGAAGCCATCAGATTACTGCTTGGCATTTCGTGCCATCTTTACTCCAATTTATTCCAGATGGACGTCAAAAGTGCATTTCTCGATGGGTACTTGAATGAGGAAGTGTATGTTGAGTAACCAAAGGGATTTGTATATCCAAACCTTCCAAAACATATTTACTGACTTCGAAAGTCTCTCTATGGTCTTAAGTAAGCCCCTTGTGCTTGGTATGAAAGACTTACTGAGTTCCTTGTTCATAATGGATATGTTCATGGTGGTTTTGACAAGACTCTGTTTGTAAAGAAAGAAGAAGGAAGCCTCATGATAGCTCAGATCTATGTTGGTGACATCGTTTTAGGAGGGATGTCTCCCAAGATGGTGTACCATTTTGTTCGACAAATGCAGACTGAGTTCAAAATGAGCATGGTTGATGAGCTCAATTTCTTTCTTGGTTTCAGATTAAACAAATGGAATCTTTGTCTCTCACAGTAGGTATGCAAGAAATATTGTGAAGAAATTTGGTCTTGAGGAGTCTTCTCACAAACATATTCCCGCTGCCACTCATGTTAAACTTACTAAAGATGACCATTGTGAATCTGTTGATCAAAGCCTGTACCGAAGTATGATTATAAGCCTATTCTATCTCACTTCTAGTCGTCTTGATATTTCTTACTTAATAGGTGTTTGTGCTCGATATCAATCTAATCCAAAGGTCAGTCATATCACTCAAGTCAAGCGGATTATTAGGTATATCTCTGGAACTGCTGATTTGGTCTCTTGTATTCCTTTGATGCTACTTCTACTATTATGGGAAATTGTGATTCCGATTGGGCAGGAAGTGCAGAGGATAGAAAAAGAACTTTAGGTGGATGTTTCTTCCTAGGGAACAACTTGATCTCTTGGTTTAGCAAGAAGAAGAATTGTATCTCTCTTTCCATTGCAGAGGCTGAATATATTGCAGCATTGAGCAGTTTAACTCAACTATTGTGGTTGAAACAGATGCTTGTTGAATATGGTGTGGGGAAAGATATCATGATAGTATTCTGTGATAGCATGAGTGCCATCAATATGTCAAAGAATCCGGTACAACACATCAAGACCAAGCACATAGAGATCAGACATCATTTTATTCGCAAGCTTGTGGAAGACAAGAAGAGATAAACAGTTGGCCCGTGTTTTCAATAATGCTTTGGAGGCTAATCAATTTGAAAATCTTCAGTGTTCTACTAGGTCTAGGCCAGTATTCCACATCATGGGCCCTTATTTTTGGTAGGCCCATTCGACCTCACAATATTTTTGATGATTTTCTTATTAGACTCTCATGTGCTCATTTATCTGTCTCATTCGATGTTATCACAATATTTTTTAGCGTAACTATTTTATTTATTTGGGCCTCACATCAATTGTGGCCTACTTCAACTTGCAACTTCGTTTTGAGCATCTCTGTCCTTCAGCTCATGCAATAGACAATTTATTTCTCGAGGCAGTTTTGTGCAATTACCATTTTTTACGAATTCTCTCAGCTCTATAGTCCCCAATTTCTCGCATTCTCTCTCTGCAAATTTTCTGGTTAGTGCTAATCGTCATTGTGCCTTTTTGTTGTGTGGGTATTATTTTGAAAAAAAAAAAATTCAAGATGGTGGGAACCAAAAGTGGCATTAGGACGTATGTGCCTGTTAAGAAGACCACGAAGAAGAAGGTTGTCGTGAAAGAAGATGTGAAGATCAAGACCACTTAACACGGTGTTTACGTAAAGGGATTGACCTCTAGGGTGAATGCCGATGGTGAGTCCAAAGGTGCTCAGCCTAGAAAGTCTCTCTCCATCAAGGAAACTTGCTCCGAGGAATGTTGGATTGTCAATTGAAGATGTCACAAAACCAGTGTCATCCAATGATTAGTCAGAAGAAGAAGACGGTGTTTCTCTCTCTACCTCCGATGCCAGTGGTCATGAGTCTCATCCTAGGGATCATGGTTCATTGTCTCCGATTGAAGCCCATCATGTCATGGTCCAAGGTATTTATGATATTGTTCCTCCTAATGTTGATACTGAGAAGGATGTTGCGAATAGGAATGATGATGGTGTTGTTGTCGCCGTTTTTCGGACAACGATTTAGGAGCCACATGCGGTTAGACCCAAGGCCGGACCAAGTGGCCTCGCCTGGGCTCGAGCGTGTCGGACCTGGTTGCCCAGATCTTCCCTTGGCTGTCAATGGTGTCTGAGCTCGCCGGGGTACCTGGAAAGGATGAGAGAACCGTGAGCTAAGAAGGGAAAACAGAGGGGGTTCCTCTGTTTACCTCTCCGACGCTCAACATTAGTGGGATTGAGGTGGAGAATAGAGGGTTTAAGTGTTTAGGGGCCGAGACTTGAGAGAAACGAGCGAGAGGTGAGTTCCGCAGCGTTTCAGTCCTCAAGAATGGATTACCTGGAGAAGGTGAGAGGCGCCTGTATTTATAGGCGACCAAGGGGCCATTGGCGGGCCCCTTGGCCGAGGATAACATGGGCTCGGCCCTTGGCTGAGGATAGTGTAGGCTCGGCCGATGATAGCATAGGGTGGCGTCACTGGTGGGCCCCGTGGCCGAGGATAACATGGGCTCGGCAGAGGATAGCATAGGGTTTTTGGAACCGATCTAGGGTTTAAGAAAATAATTAACGCTTCGGTAAGCGGCGGAATTTTAAAAATTTTCTTTTACAAGTAAAAACAGTTTTTTTACTAACCTAGACAAAGTGCAAGTACATGTAATTAAAAACTAATATGAGCTAAGAAGTTTACTAACCTTTCTTGAAGCTTGATCTTTGAGAAGCTCTTAGAAAGTTGCAACGCTCGTCTCCCCTCGCAGCACGTCTCTCTTTCTTTCCTCGGCACCTCGAGCAACCACGAAAGTTTCTATCACTAAATCTCTCAAAATAAAGGAATCAGTGAGTCGGCACTTTTAAACACTACGACTTAAGAACGAGTCTCGAAGTCGCAGAGCTAAACGCTAGGTCGAGTGAGGACCTAGGTGCCAAAACAAGAAAAATAGAAAATAAAATAGAAAGAGAGAGAGAGAGGATTTCGGCCACCACAAGGTCTAGAGAGAGAAGCTCTCAATCTCTAACTTATGTGGAATGAATAAAATGAGGGGAATGAGGGTCCTATTTATAGGAGAAGGGTTGGCCTTGGAAAGAAGTAGTTTCCTCTTATTTTCCAAGCCTTTATGAGCAATCTTTATTGCCCATTCCTATCCAAGATAGGCGCCCACCTCATGCACATCCACAAGGGATTAGTTTCCTCTTTTGTTTCTCTCTTGGTTGCCTTGGCCGAAATTCCCTATACAAGTATGGGAAATTTGTTTCCTCTTTTTCTTTTGGCAAGTATCTTCATACATTAATGCACAAAAGGAACTCTCTTTCTCTTGGGTATTTGGGCGCCCATTTCTTATCTAGAAGGAGCTTCTAGAAGCTTCTTCATTTGTTCATGACAACATAAGAAAGGCCCATTAAGAATTTTCAATAAAATTCTTATGAAATGAAATTAATTCACAAGGCCCAATGATCAAGTCATGTCCGAGTGACATTAGGTCATCAAATGAACTTGTCAAAAAATTTATTGACATCCATTTCATCCTATGTCTCAAAAGACAAAAATACCCTTTTGACAATTTTCGTTCTTGTTTTGACTTAGCTTCCAGTTTAACTATTCCTATCTATGTGATTCGTGACAGTGACCTCATGGACCCAAATGAACAAAGCTTGAGCTAAACACTTGGACTCAAAAGTTCACAAACCTTTTCCAAGTTTAGCTTAATGCCAACTGACTCCACTAAAGAGCTGACACTGAAAATCTCTCGGTTCAAATGAATTTATTTTCTACTCAAGAATTCACCTAATTATAATGAGCGGATCCACTGAATATTATCTATGCTACCCTTCATGAATGTCATCAGCTAGTCGGGATTTACTAAATTACCATTTTACCCTTCTAGCTGTTATTTCCTCAACTCCTTTGTCGCTTGTGAATAAGTTAGAAACAATGTATTTGACAAGGAGCTAACAAGTCACATTGTTTCATCCAAAAGAGTCAGGACTCAATTTGGACACTGGCCAGTTCATTTATTCACACTCCAAGGAACAAAGCATGAGGTGACATACATTGCATTTCAGCAATCTTGTACATGAATTCCATATCTATGAGAACTTCACAAGTTACTCATGACATTCTCACAACTTAGTACTTCACCAATAGGCCCTGTTCGGAATCACATAGTGAGTCTGAACTCTGACTTTCTCAAATGAGAATACTAAGCTGTGAAATGGCATGTCTCATTTCAGGATTAAGGTAAGCATGATGCAATTCATACATAGTGACTTCGAGACATAAGAGGTTAAATGGTTTGTTCTTATCTTGTCTCTAGAAGTGCACTGGTCAATTCAGTACCTTCGAAAGATACCTAGAAGAACTATAGAGTCTCCAACTCTCAATGCCTCATAACCAGACATCATAGATTCTTCTAACAATCGTACTAAGGTCAATAGTCCTTTGACCCTAAGATTGCGAATATATCGTTTTAAGAAAACTACGAAGAGTTTGTTCATGCAAATCTACATTTGTCTCTTCGTAAGTTGTTAAGTTTGTTTATGGACTAAAAGACTAAGGTTTTATCATAAAGCTTCAAACAAACAAAGAAAGAATGAATGAACGTTTCAACTTTATATTAATGAATAAGCAATTACAAGCAAGAGTCTTCGTAAGACTATATGACATCAAATGTACATAAATAGACACTACTACTCTTATTGTGGGCATCATTGACAACATAGGGTGGCGTCACTGGTGGGCCCCTTGGCCGAGGATAACATGGGCTCGGCAGAGATTAGGATAGGATGGCGTCATTGGTGGGCCCCTCGGCCGAGGATAACATAGGTTCGGCCCTTGGCCGAGGATAGCATAGGGCCGAGGATAGGCTTGTGAGGCCGAGGACGAGCTCGCGAGGCCGAGGTCGAGCTCGTGAGGCCGAGGTCGAACTCGTGAGGCCGAGGTCGGACTCGTGAGGCCGAGGTCGAGCTCGTGAGGCCGAGGTCGAGATCATGAGGCCGAGGTCGAGCTCATGAGGCCGAGGTCGAGCTCGTGAGGCCGAGGTCGATATCGTGAGGCCGAGGTCGAGATCGTGAGGCCGAGGTCAAGCTCGTGAGGCCGAGGTCGAGCTTGGTCTTGGGCCGAGGCTGTTGGGCCGGCCCTTGGCCGAGCCGGCCCATGGGCCGATCAATGGCTGGGGCAAGTTTGATCGCTGTTTTGCCTTTGATTTGCCACGATCGGGGTCGGGCCGATAACAGGTGTTGTTGAAGAGAACACTGAAGTTAGGGTTGACAATGGGGAGAAAGTAGAGAATGACTATGATATTTGGAGTATCTGTTAGATACCACTGATCCCCCTCATGTTGATGTTATCGGATGGATTCTTGGTTTGTCTCAAGTAATGAAGGGACAAACGATTGATGCTCCCAGTTTACCAAGTAAGTTTGTTGTCAAGAAAGATGTTCCTACATCTTATATGCCTCCCACTAAGCCTGCCAGGGAGATTAAGGATGAGATAGGTGGAGGAACTACTATTGAGAAAGATGTCTCACAAACTGTGAGACCTCTTAAGAAGGCCTTTTAGAAGAGGAAGGTTGCAAATGCTCGCATCTTTCATGCCTAAGGGGAAGAAGAAAACTTCTGTGAGTAGGAAAGAGTACCTTGTGAAAGCTAATGACAAGAAGAAGAATAAAAACGTAAAGGTTAGGTTGAACAAGAAGAAGTTCATGAAGAGATCGTCTCCCAGAAAGAAGAATGTTGTGGAATAAGTCCATAACATCTTGGGCGACATCTGGGAAGAAAAAGAAGAAGCTCGTGCTGGCAGCTCATCTATGACTGAGAAACACTCAATTGCTGGGCAAAAGCTTCCTAACAATGTTCCCTCTGCTCCTCTTGACAATGTCTATTTGCACACCAAAGATAGGGTGGCTAAGTGGAGGTATGTATACCACATGAAGATCTTCCTGCGAAGGAACTATCTTAAGAAGCTCCCAAGATTGATGTGGTCATGGAACTATTGAGCTATGCGTAGCTGCTCAAGACTGTCACTGGGATTGGTCCCTACTATCCCAAGTAGGTTTAAGAATGTATTGTTAACATATCCTCTGGTATCAACCAACCTTACAGTCCCGAGTTCAGGAATGTGTTTGTGCTGGTCACTGCTTTGAGATCTCTCCCACTGTGATCCATGACTACTGGGTCGGGAAAGGATCATCACTACTGATCGCTTGACCTCTGTGGAGACCATTGTTCGAGAATTGTCTGGAGATGAGAATGAGTCATTGCCAAAGAAGGGTCTTATTTCTTCTGCCTACCTATCTGCCAAGTATTCTGTTCTCTACAAAATTGGCATTGCCAACTTGGCTCCCTCTTCTCATGGCTCTAGTGTCACTCCTGATATGGCCAACCTCTTGTTCCAAATAGGTACTCGCTCATCTATTGATTTTGAGGAGTTTGTGTTTGAGCATTTGGTCAGGCATGCCAAGTCATTCACTGCGAAGCTGCCTATAGGTTTTCCTTCCTTGATTATTGGGATCCTTCTCTCACAAATAAAGGATATCATGCGCGCTGATGATGTTGTTGGGAAGACTCCTAGTGAAGTGACTTTCAGTCACAAGCTGTTCGAAGGGAAACATGCTCGTGATATCATCAGCCATTCTGTGCGACATTTGTCGCCTTTGGTGAAACTTTGAATGTGGCTTCTCTTTTTGAGACTGTGTAGAGTGACATTCTCAAGGCTCTCATCCAAGAGGTCTCTGATCTAAAGGAAATTATTGACACCTGATCTCGTCGGAAAGCTGGTTGTGAGGGATTGATCAAGGTGATAAGAAGAAGATGAGAAGAAGAAGATGCTCCTCCTATTCTAGAAGAGAAAGTTGAGAAGAAGAAGATGCATATGAAGAGGAAGATGATACCGTTAGTGGTAAGTCCGATGATAAAGAAGGAGGTGATGATGGTTCTGCTAGCACTACTTCTTTCTAGTGAGTACTGTTCTTGGTATGTACTTTCTGGATTGTTGTTTAGGTAGCTGCTTTGGCTGGTTATGGTCTGGTTGATACACTCTTTTGGCTTCTTTGTGTGATCGACCTCGTTTCTTTTTCTAGTATGTGTGATTCAGACTTCGTTCCTATGTTCTTATTTTGTTGTTTGCTTCAGTACTCTATCTATTTTCATATGTTTGCCTCCCCTTGAGTTGGCTTTCCTTGCCTTTGGTATGTATTTGAGGCAATCAGGGGGAGAGGTAGAGGTAGTTAATTTGTCATTTATTTTGACTTGTTGGTTACTTGTCACTTGTTGGTATGTCAATTCCTTTTTTTACGAAGACTTTTTCTGTTGAGTACTGCTCTGGATGTGCTTGCCTAAAAAATAGGGCATTTTGTTGTTACATTTTTGTTGGCTTTTTTTTTTTATTGCAATTTGTTATAGAAGATGTCAGTTAACATGCTTTAGGATACATTAAGACAACTTGCCTTCTGTGCATAGACTGTATTTCTGGCAAGTTTCTTGTTGTGCTAGAATGATTCGCGGAATTCTGTACTCGATGGATCTTCGCGCGTATATAGGTAAGGAAACACTAAATTGACTTCCTTACTTGTATGAATACTACGAAAGTCGCGTGCTACACCTTTAGTAGTTTTGACGCACACATCAAACTGTTAGGGTTTTCAGACGTGCAAGATTGACGGACTGAGAACTAGAGGTTTGATTCGTGGGGTATAATTCTCTAAACACTTTTCCAGATATCTGAGTTTTTGAGAGCTGTTGGATTAGTGATTGCGTGACTGAAGTCTTCACGTGCATTTACATTGAAGGTCACCAAACATCGGGACCGTGTTTGAAGAGTAGAATTGAGAGGGGACTCAAATTCAAGGAGAGCCCTGATTTGGCATTCACATGTAATAATAAAAAAATGGCACTGAGACTGATGTTGTTCATATAAGTACATTGTTGTACTATTGACTACTTATTGATTTAGTGAATTCCCTTTCACTGGGCAAAGAGTCTTCCAGAGTAGGTGACGTTGCACCGAACTGGGTTACCACTCTTTATGTCATGTACTTTTATGCACTGTTATTTTAATATCCATTACATCATTGGAAAAAGTTATCTAACACATTGATTCTATATTATGTGCGTCATCTCGTCTATGACGAAACAGAACTTCAAATGTCATCAGTTATATACTAGGTGGACTAAGTATAAAGCCCAAATAATCTATGTACAATTTTAATCACATTATTTTAGAAAACAATCAACTAATAAAAAAACAACATTTCTTATTATTTCCATATTCGTATTATGTTTACTATATACCTAAATAATCTCTAAAAAGATCAATCTATAAATACCTTAAAAGCTCACCGCTTAATATTTCCACCGTTTGGCTGAGTCTCACCAAAGACCAACATTCTTACCTCAAGCATTCGACTGTATTGCCTGTAATAATGACGTTTATACACACGAATAATCACATAACGTAGTCTAACATAGTGTGTGTTGTCGGTCGTTTTTGGAAAACCCGGAACGCCGAAAAGACGCGTCGCTCAAAGGGCCGACGGTCAGGCCGGAGGTCCTGAAAAGCGACGCGCCTTCCCTCACAAGTTGCCGGCAAGCCCTCGCGCCTAGATTCTCAAACCTTCGAGTCAAGCTTTGCTCCTCGAGTGGAGTCATTCTCCTCCAATCGAGCTTCGCTCCTTGAGTCGAGTCGTTCTCCTCAAGTCGAGCCTCGTTCCTCGGACGAAACCGCGGGATATTCTCTTCAAGTTGAGCCCCGGGTCGGTCTCCTCAAGTTGAGCATCGCTCCTCGAGTCGAGCCCGAGTCACGCTCCTCAAATCAAATCTCGCTCGTCGAATAAATACTTTCGTATTTCGCGCGACAAGCGCAATATTCGCAGCCCAAGACGGCCCAACGAACGAGGACCGCGAAGGCCCACGTAAACGCAGTCAGGCGCGCGCAGCGCCCAGTGCACCGCACGCCGCGCGTAGTGCGGTGCATCCCGCGCGCTGCGGGTCGCGCGCCACGCGCACGATGCCGTGCGCCGTGCACCGCGTGCCGCATGTCGCGCGCCACGCGAAGGCTGCGCGCCTCCGCTTGACGGTGCGCGCGCCCCTAGTCCCACATGGACGATGAAGGAGCCTCTTAAGACCCTCAAACACCTATAAATACCCCCTCTCATTGAGGGGGAAGAAACCTAATCAATTCAACTCGATACGCTCGAATTCTCGCTCTCCTTCGCTTCTCTTGATGCCATCTCTGGCCTGAAGCGCTCCCCACAAGCCTCTCTCTCGTTCTCAGAGGTTCCGAAGCACTCTCGAGGACTCTCAGACGTCGCTCCCTCTCATCGAACGCCGAGATTAGTGCCCAAGCACGCTCCTAGGGTCTTCTATAAAAAATCCCCTACGGGTCCAACACACTAGACGCGTCCGCGATTTCCAAAGTTCAGAGACGTCGCCGAGGACACCTCCGCGCCCCGTCTTCTTCGTTGAGAATGCCCACTCCCAGGCTCCGTGCCTCATTCAGGTTTACATACGCCCTGAACTACGTTCTGACCTGATCCCATACACGGGTATGTAGGCAGCCTATGTTGGAATTGATCAAGGGTTTAAGAAAAAGATTAAACGCTTCGGGAAGCGGCGGAATTTTAAAAAAATTATTTACAAGTAAAAACAGTTTTTACTAACCTAGACAAAGAGCAAGTACATGTAATTAAAAACTAATATGAGCTAGAAGTTTACTAACCTTTCTTGAAGCTTGAACTTTGAAGAAGCTTTTGGAAAGTTTGCAACGCTCGTCTCCCCTCGCAGCACGTCTCTCTTTCTTTCCTCGGCACCTCGAGCAACCACGAAAGTTTCTATCACTAAATCACTCGAAAAGAAGGAATCAGTGAGTGGGCACTTTTAAACACTACGACTTAAGAACGAGTCTCGAAGTCGCAGAGCTAAACACTAGGTCGAGTGAGGACCTAGGTGCCAAGACAAGAAAAAATCGAAAATAAACTAGAGAGAGAGAGAGAGAGGATTTTCGGCCACAAGTTCTAGAGAGAGAGTCTCTCAAATCTCTTAAACTTGGATTAATGAAAAGTGAGGAAATGAGGCTCCTATTTATAGGAGAGGTCTCACCTTCTATAAGGTAGTTTCCTCTTCTATAGAATATCACATATTCATGAGCCAATTACCTCTTTTCCCACTTGAGATGCTCGGCCAACATAGGCTTCAATAAGCCTTGGATTTGTTTCCTATTTTGTTCCAAGCATTGCTTTGTCTCTCTCTTGGCCGAAGTTATGCTTTCCTTCTAGAGGAAATTTGTTTCCTCTTTTTCTTTTGGCAAGTATCTTGATACATTTATGCACAAAATAAACTCTCTTTCCTTGGGTATTATGGGCGCCTATTCTCATCTAGAAGGAGCTTCTAGAAGCTTCTTCATTTGTTCATGACAACATGAGAAAAGCCCATTAAGAATTTTCAATAAAATTCTTATGAAATGAAATTAATTCACAAGGCCCAATAATCAAGTTATGGCCGAGTGACATTAAGTCATCAAATGAACTTGTCAAAAAATTTATTGACATTCATTTCATCATATGTCTCAAAAGACAAAAATACCCTTTTGACTATTTTCGTTCTTGTTTTGACTTAGCTTCCAGTTTAACTATTCCTATCGATGTGATTCGTGACAGTGACCTCATGGACCCAAATGAACAAAGCTTGAGCTAAACACTTGGACTCAAAAGTTCACAAACCTTTTCCAAGTTTAGCTTAATGCCAACTGACTCCACTAAAGAGTTGACACTGAAAATCTCTCGGTTAAAATGAATTTATTTTCTACTCAAGAATTCGACCTAATTATGATGAGCGGATCCACTGAATATTATCTATGTTTACCCTTCATGAATGTCATCAGCTAGTCGGGATTTACTAAATTACCATTTTACTCTTCTAGCTGTTATTTCCTCAACTCCTTTGTCGCTTGTGAATAAGTTAGAAACAATGTATTGAGGAGGAGCTAACAAGTCACATTGTTTCATCCAAAAGAGTCAGGACTCAATTTGGACACTGGCCAGTTCATTTATTCACACTCCAAGGAACAAAGCATGAGGTGACATACATTGCATTTCAGCAATCTTGTACATGAATTCCATATCTATGAGAACTTCACAAAGTTACTCATGACATACTCACAACTTAGTACTTCACCAATAGGCCTTGTTCGGAATCACATAGTGAGTCCGAACTTTGACTTTCTCAAATGAGAATACTAAGGTGTGAAATGGCATGTCTCATTTCTGGATTAAGGTAAGCATGATGCAATTCATACATAGTGACTTCGAGCACAAGAGGTTAAATGGTTTGTTCTTATATTGTCTCTAGAAGTGCACTGGTCAATTCAGTACCTTCGGAAGATACCTAGAAGAACTATAGAGTCCCAAACTCTCAATGCCTCATAACCAGACATCATAGATTCTTCTAACAATCATACTAAGGTCAATAGTCCTTTGACCCTAAGATTGCGAATATATCGTTTTAAGCAAACTACGAAGAGTTTGTTCATGCAAATCTACATTTGTCTCTTCGTAAGTTGTTAAGTTTGTTTATGGACTAAAAGACTAAGGTTTTATCATAAAGCTTCAAACAAAGAAAGAATGAATGAACGTTTCAACTTTTTATTAATGAATAAGTAATTACAAGCAAGAGTCTTCGTAAGACTATATGACATCAAATGTACATAAATAGACACTACTACTCTTCTTGTGGGCACCATTGACAACAGCTTCGTGTCAAAAGCCACCGACAAGTGTCAACCGTTCTTCAAAGCTCTAAAGAAGACGGACGGCTTTGAATGGACCATCGAATGCGAAGAAGCCTTTATGGAAATGAAGGCTTACTTCGGGTCCCCTCCATTCCTCTCCAAACCAAAAGAGGGCGAGATGCTATACGTATATCTCGCCGTCTCTAAAAGAGCTGTAAGCGCTGTTCTTGTCCGCAAAGAAGATAAGGTCCAATGGCCGGTCTACTACGTGGGCAAAGACTTACTTGACGCAGAAACGCGCTACACCAAGATAGAGAAACTTTCTGTGGCTCTCGTAACGGCAGCCAAAAAGCTGCGCCCATATTTCCAAGCTCACCCAATCGCGGTGCGAACTGAGCATCCGATCGGTAAGGCTCTTCAAAAGGGAACATCGACTCGCATGGCGATCTAGTCCCAAGAATTGAGCGAGTACGGGATTGAGGAGCAGCTATAAAGGGTCAGGCCTTAGTCGACTTTGTGGCAGACCTTTACGGGGAAAAGTTGCGATACGCCCTTCACTACGGCTTCCAAGCCTCCAATAATGAGGCCGAATATGAAGCTCTCATTGTAGGGATAGAGCTAGCGCAAAAGCTCGGCTAAAAAAACTTGCAAATACACTGCGACTCGCAATTGATCGTGAACCAGGTTAAAGGGGATTATACTGCCAAGGAACCTAATATGGTTGCATATCTGGCTACGAAAAACTCCAAACTCAATGCCTTCTCTTGGTTCGAGATTCACCAAATCCCGAGAGAACAAAATTCAGAGGCTGACGCACTTGCTTGTCTTGGATCTGGCATCGACGAAGACGGATTGGGGACCGTACCCATCGAATTTCTCCCACGGCCATCCATCTCCGGATACGAAGTCGGGACCATAGAGGTTGCGTCTCAGCCTACTTCGATGGACCCAATTATCTAGTTTCTGCGAAGAGGGGAACTTCCCGAAGACCGCAAAGAAGCCGATAAGCTGAGAGTCTTAGCGTCCAAGTACACGCTTCGAGATGACATACTCTATAAGCGCGGTTACTCAATGCCGCTGCTCCGATGCCTCAATAGCGTCGAGTCGACCAAGGTCCTCCGCGAAATACACGAGGGCATCTGTGGGAACCATGCCACTGGAATTTCCCTCGCGCTCAAAGCGCTTAAGCAAGGCTATTTCTGGCCTACCATGAAAAAAGATGCTTGTGAGTGGGCGAGGCGCTGCGACAAGTGCCAACGCTTCTCCAAGTACCCGAGGCAAACACCGACCCCTCTAAGCAATATCATTGTCCCGCGGCCTTTTTCTAAATGGGGCGTGGACATTATTGGCAAGCTCTCTAGAGTGCCAAGACAATATGAGTACGCCATAATTGCCATAGACTACTTCACCAAGTGGGTAGAGGCCGAGCCGCTCGCCAGAATAACTGAAGTGAATACAACAAAGAGCTACCGGTGACCGGATGACCGCGCGAAACGCCACCGGTGAGACGCCATTCTCCCTCGCATACGGGATTGAAGCCGTGGTGCCAATCAAAACCGAGATCCCCACATTTCGAGTTGAGGCATTCAATGAAGAAAACAACGACAATGAAATATTCCTGGAGTTGGACTTAATCGACCAAAAGAGGTCAGAAGCGCTCAACCGCCTCGCTGCACAGAAGCGCAAGGTCGAAATATACTACAACTCCAAGATCAAAAGGCGAACCTTTGTCATCGGAAGCCTCGTACTCAGACGGGTGTTTCAGAATACACAAGTGCAAGGCACCGGTGTCCTAGGCCTAAACTGGGAAGGCTCCTATAGAGTCCACAAAGTCATTCACGACGGGACATACTACATCAAACACACGGACGGAATGCCAATCCGCCACTCGTGGAATGCTGAACACTTGAGGCAGTACTACCAGTAACTAGCGTTTCCCACATTTTATCGCTTTAATTCCCCGTTTTCAATAAGGCCTACGAGCCAACGTTTTAGGATTTTAAACGTTTCGCAATCGTAATAAAATTCGAGATTTCCCTTTCAAAATTCATTTTATGCAAGTTTTCCGGTTATCAAAAATGAAACTTATAACACACAAAAGCCAAATCACAGCTCACACTAAAGACACCAACAAGGTGCAAGGAGGCTATCCTCGAAGACAAAATAAAATCAACGACTATTGATCAAGCCAATCACGGTTTACCAAAGACATCCAAGTGGCGCAACAAAGATGTCCACCGAAAGACGCATGCGACACGCTCGCCAAAAGATGAAGACTCAAGAGAGCAAAATACCCTCAAACATCCAGGAAGATTCTAAAAGTCTGCCGCTCGGAGTTCTCCAAACAACAGACCTAAGAGGCTAATGTTGTCGGTGGTTTTTAAAAATTATTAAATTCCACGTGACTTATAAGGAATTTTGCATCAGATTTCGAACGCGAATGCACAACGGTCCGCGCTACTAAAAAGCCCAAAGCCCCGGAAGGCTAAGGCCCACTCGAAATGGGCCTAAGGCGAGCCCACACTCACTCGCATTGCAGCCACAAACAACGTAGGCTGCGCGCCACATGCCTCGTACGCCGCGCGGACATGCGTGGGGAGGCGCAACACGGCTAACAAGTGGCGCGGTGCGCTATAGCGCCAAATAGCAGGCGTGGCGCGCCCTACGAATGGCGTAGTACACCATAGCGAAGAAGGCGCGTGCAGCCTGCTCCCCGTGCCCCACGATCCGCTCTCACCAAATTCCACCGCGCGCAACTAGAAGTGCATCCACATTCATTCTTCCTCAAGATTACTCGTTCCTAGAGTTCTTAAATGCTGCCAAAGACTTTCTGTACAAAGTTTCTCTAACCGAGCATTTAATCTCCCACACATAGTTGCGCCAAATATTCTCTACTGATAATTTCCCTCACCTCCAAGAGAAAACACACACTCTCTCTCGGGTCACTCGATTCTAGAGTCTTGAAACATCGCCGAGGACTTCTCTGCGATCTGTTTCCTTTATCGAGCACACCTTTTAGGTCCTGCATCCCACATAGCGAATACACTCGTATTGAACTACGTCATGACTTAATCCCACAACTCGGATACATAGGCAGCTCACAAGAAGCGAAGTCACCCCCCATTCACCACATTCAATCAACTCGGACTAGTTGTTTTGGTTTGCAATTTCGTACTATTTTCCCGATTTGCTTGACGCGTTCGGATAAATGGGCCTCATCGTTGTTGGTTTGGAGGTAGCAACTCAAACTCGCTTCAACAAAACACATTACTTCACTCCGCTTATTTTTGTCTAATATGGATTGTAGATAACTACAAAAAACAATTATTGGATTAGTTAATAAAATGAAATATTGTATATTGATATAAGAAAAAGAATATAAAAGAAATATTTACCCCATGTAAACCGTTATGCATGACGCGCCTATTTCCTCGTATCTAAGGAATTCTTTAACATCGTCAAACATCACCGGAATATGCTCTACGGCGATACTTACACAAACTTTGACATTGATTGAATCCCTTTTCGGTAACATTACTCGGTTGGCATGTTGGGCGAGCAATCAAAACTTTGGATTAATCAACTTATATGAAATCTTCTTATCGTCATCGGCGCTAGGTTCACTATCACCACCGACCTTCAACACTTGTGTGACCACCGGGCCGCGACTCTCTTTTTCAATTTCAGTTTCTACTAATCTCTTTGGCCGCTTAACGAAGCCCCCTACGACTTCTTCAATAGTCTTGGCTTCATCGGTGGGAATCGGCAAAAAAGCTTTCTTAATCAAAGTCGTCGCAATGCTCACTCGTACGTTTACATCCTCCAAAGATGAAAAATGAACGTGTTCGGCTTTCATGTACGCTCGCCCGTTTGCTACATGAATCGTGCCTCCATTCATGAAATCATCAAGGAGGAGAATGCATTCGATGCTTTCATCCGAACACGGTGTCACCGGCGTGGTTGGATTCATTGAGCAACTTGCTCGAACACTATCGGGTTTGTCGGCAACTTCATGTTGAGATTGTTTATCTAATAAATTCACTAATGTTATTAAAAAATATATATATAAAAATATTTGACTTTTTTACTTGTATTAAAAAATTAAAAATTACCTAAAGACGTCACTTCATTAGCCTTGTCTTCATCACCATCTTTAGCCATGTCTTCATCACCGCCCTTAGCCATCTCTTCATCATCACCCTTAGGCATCTCTTCATCAACACCAATATTTTCCTCTTCATTTGTGGGACGTAGGACACTAGGCAACTCGTCATTAGCATCTTTGAGACTCAAACCATTTTGAGTTAAGGTTTCATAATGAAATATTTTAACTTACACATTTCTCGACGTAACTTAGTTACCTCGTCACTCGAGTTTGACCGACGAGATACAGAATTGCAACTTGACGAGTATTTAGATTGCCCACGAACACGACCGGGATGTTCCTTAGATTGCAAGACACTTTCCATAGACTCATCCGTAACTTCTTGAGATGATTTTCCCTTCATTCTCGACTCAACCCATAATACCTCTTTTGTAGGCCATTCACCCGTCTCCTCGTACTATTATCAAGCAATACCACAAATTAATTAATAAATATTATGAAACATGGAATACAAAATAAAACATGTAAATCTAACCTTTTGTTGATCAAGTTTTCGATATCCATTGCGGCCGGTTCTAGATTTGTACACGTTCTTCCTCGCTATTTCTTTCCCATTGTCCGATGATTTTTTGAAATCATCGGAACGTCTATACTCAACAAATTTTATCCAATCTTCTTCGGTGATATTTCCATAGTGTTTTAAAACGTATTCCGGCCTCTTCAAGACGCTTGGATCATTGAGGTTGTCTTTGACTAGATCGTTGTATAGCTCGTGACGGAATAACCTCGCCGCTTCTCCAACTCTCATAAGACAATTATTCTTAAGTTCGATAGGGACCGTAAATGCTTCACATATTTCGTTCCAAATCCTTTCTTTTAGCTGTTTATGCTCTTTTAGTCTCCAATCGATCATCGAAATTGGAACGTGTTCTCTAGCTAACACGCCAAAATAACTCGATAACTCATCACCCTCCTTATCCAATGGTTCATCTCTATCATTAAATTTGACGTTTATCTTTTTACCAAGAGTTTTAACCTTATTAATCTTGGGCATAAGAGTATTTCTTCTTTTCCCGGGACCATCGATATTGGTGGATCTCCGTTTACCGCTAACGGTACTAGTGGAAGTATTAGACATAATCTATGAAAAAACAAAATTCAACATAATCTCAATTCAAACCAATTCCAGCACAAACTCAAACATAAATTCAATTTCAATTCAAACTAATTCCAACACAAACTCAAACCGAAATTCAATTTCAATTCAAACCAATTCCAATATAAACTCAAACCGAAATTCAATTTCAATTCAAACCAATTTCAATATAAACTCAAATCGAAATTCGATTCCACACTAATTTTCTACATAAATATCAAATTTCATATTCAATTTCTATATAACTTAAACACAAATACACAATTCTAACCTAATTTCAACATAAAAATACAAATTACATAAAAAAAAACACTTACCCATAACCTAATTTCAACATAAAAATACAAATTACATAAAAAAAACACTTACCCGGAGTGAAGACGATGAACACGGAGGCGTGGTGGAGAGATAAAACGTCAATGACGTTGTCGGGACTTGTGGTCGGAGGCAAGGTTTTGTGGACTTAGAAATTTGTGGAGACTGGGTTTGGTGAGTTTGTGGAGAGGGGTTTGTGAAGAAGAAGAAGAAGAAGCATGACCACGGCGGAATTTGGGTCGGAAGGAGAGGCGGGGCGGAGGAAGAAGAAAAGGCCGCGGGGAAGGAGATGAGGGGCAGAGGAAGAAGAAAGAGATAAGGGGCGGAGTAAGAAGAAAAAGCAGCGGGGAAGAAGGAGATGAGGGGCGGAGGAAGAAGAGAGGAGAGAGAGGGACGGCGGCAGAGGAAGAAGAGATGGGCGGCGACGGAGTGGGTGTGGGGGGCGACGACGGAGTGGGTGTCGGTCGGAGAGAGAGAGAGAGAAGAAGAAGAAAAATGAAGTTTCTGAAAATTTTGAAAAAAATCGAGTGGGAAAACTGTTTTAGGGTCAGACCGCGATATTTCGCCGCGCCCAAGGTCAAACGTCGCCGCGGCGAGTGTGTTCCACAACGGTATGACCGTCCCGTTGTGGAATATTTCGCCGCGGCCACGTATCTAATTGGCCGCGGCTAAACATTCTGGCCGCAGCCAAATTATACTGTTGCTGCGGCGAAATAGTTCACAGATTTACATAGCCCCTGGAACTCGTTTCGCCGCGGCCACGTACCTATTTCGCCGCGGCGATATATTCTGGCCGCAGCCAAATTATACTGTTGCCGCGGCGAAATAGTTCACAGATTTACATAGCCCCTGGAACTCGTTTCGCCGCGGCCACGTACCTATTTCGCCGCGGCGATACATTCTGGCCGCAGCCAAATTATACTGTTGCCGCGGCGAAATAGTTCACAGATTTACATAGCCCCTGGAACTCGTTTCGCCGCGGCCACGTACCTATTTCGCCACGGCGTGACCTACCTGGCCGTAGCCAAATTATAGTATAGCCGCGGCGAAATAGTTCTCAGATTTACTGGAACTCGTTTCGCCGCGGCAACATTTGGACTTGGCCGCGGCGAAAATTCTACAACGGGACGACTGTCCCGTTGTGGAATCTATTCGCCGCGGCTATGTATATGTTTCGCCGCGGCGAAACATCGCGCACTGGATCTATAACTTAAAAATTTCTCGTCATTTTCACTTTCTAATCTCAAAACCTCATTCGGAAACCCACTCCAAACCTAATTCCGACCCGTTCTACGCCATTCTTGATTATCACTCTCAACTATACGTTCAAATCTTGTAAGTTATTCTCCTACTTGCTTTGAATATGCTTGTTTTTTATAACTTGGTAATTAGAATGGGTATTTGTTGTAAAATCTAGGATTTTCTATATGAAAAAATGGATGTGGGAGAATAGATTAAGTGAGATATATCAAGAAGGTGTAGATGAGTTTTGTAAATTCGCTAGAGATAATATGAACGACGTGAAATCTATTCGTTGCCCTTGTGTTCGATGTGGAAATCATAGGCATTTTTCGCTTGATGTTGTTCGAACCCATTTGTTTGCGTATGGAATAATGACCTCCTATCAAAGATGGTACTATCATGGTGAGGTTTTTCGCTCGACGATAAACAATAGCGTTGATGATATTGAAGATGATGTTGATGATATGCCCGGAATGATGAATGATTTGGAGGACTATTTTGTTGACCGGCCGGAGTTGTTTGAGTCGATGATGATTGATGCGGAGACACCATTATACGAAGGGTACCAAGCTTTTCGAAGTTGTCGTTTTTAGTTACGTTGTTTCATTTGAAGGCGTCGGGTGGTTGGACAAACACTAGCTTTACAAAATTGTTGGAAACACTTAAAGAAGCATTTCCGAAAGACAATAAAGTTCCTTTAAGTATGTATGAGGCGAAGAAGACTTTGGGCACATTAGGTATGAAGTACGAGAAGTTCCATGCGTGCCCGAATGATTGAATTTTATACAGACACGAGCATGAAAATCTAGATGAATGTCCGATCTGCAAAGAGTCGAGGTGGAAGAAGGGTAAAATGCCACGTGACGAAGTCAAAGGAGTTCCAGTTAAGGTATGTATTCACTACTCGATTATCAAATACATGTATAGCCTATAATGGTATGCTTCTTATTGTTTTTTTATGATTACAGTCGTTATGGTACATTCCTCCAATGCCACGCTTCCGACGAATGTTTAATAGTGCCAATCACGAGAAGAACATGGTTTGGCACTCCGAAAAACGTGTCAATGATGGTGTTCTCAGACATCCTGCCGATGCTGCCCAATGGAAATCCTTTGATTTTGGGTATAAGGATTTCAGTGCAGATCCCCGAAATCTTCATCTTGGTTTAGCAACTGATGGTATGAACCCGTTTAGCATGATGAGCAGTAAATACAGTGTTTGGCCGGTTATATTGGTGAACTACAATCTCCCTCCAAAACTCTGTATGAAGAGAAAGTTCTTGATGTTAAAGCTTCTGATATCAGGACCGAGTCAACCAGGTAATGATATCGATGTTTATTTGGCACCGCTTGTTGATGATTTGAAGATGTTATGGGATAAGGGCTATGAGGTTAAAGACGCTTATCGTGGAGATTCTTTCAACTTACGGGCAATGTTATTGTGGACTATTAACGACTTTCCGGCCTATGGAAATTTTTCAGGATATTCTGTGAAATGCTCGATTGGTTGTCCTATTTGTATGAAAGACACATCTTCCATCCGGTTGAAGCATGGTAAGAAGACTGTTTTTCTCGGGCATAGAAGATTTTTACCAAGAGACCACTCATTTAGAAGGTTAAAACAAGCATTTGATGGCAACACAGAAGAACGGCTCCCTCCTCGAATTTTTTCTGGTGAAGATGTCTACGAGATGGTAAAAAACGTCAATGAAGTCCTTGGAAAAAGAAAGCGTCGTGCTAGTACTAAAGAGTCGTTTCAAGAGAATCCTTGGAAGAAGAAATCGATATTTTATGACCTTCCGTATTGGAAGACGCACTACGTTCGGAATTGTCTGGATGTTATGCATATCGAGAAAAATGTTTGCGAATCCGTTATCGGTACTCTTCTTGATGATCCACATAAATCGAAAGACGGAATAAAATCTAGAAGTGATCTCAAGGAGCTAAATATAAGAAGTATTTTGCATGCCGAGGAGGAGGTCGGGCAAAAAACAAAATTACCAGCGGCTAAGTATACTCTAGATCGGAAGGAGAAGAAGAAGTTATGTAAATGGTTTGCGTCTATCAAAGTTCCTGATGGTCATTCTTCAAACTATACGAGATTTGTATCTATGAAAGATTTGAGACTTATTGGAATGAAGACTCACGATTGTCATGTGCTTCTACAACAAATGTTACCTCTCGCCTTGCGTGGAATTTTGTCACCCGATGTGAGATTTGCAATATCCAAGATATGTGTATTCTTCAACTCGATTTGCTCGAAGGTTATTGATCCCACTCGGTTGGATTCCATGCAATCAGAGTTGGTAAAAACTCTATGCATGCTAGAGAAGTTTTTCCCACCTTCGTTTTTTGACATCATGATTCACTTAACTGTTCACTTGGTACGTGAAGTGAAATTATGTGGGCCCGTATTTTTACGTTGGATGTATCCAATCGAACGTTACATGAAAGTGTTGAAGAGTTATGTGAAGAACTACAATAGGCCGGAAGGGAGCACAGTAGAAAACTATATAGCTGAGGAGTCCGTTGAATTTTGTTCGGAGTATTTAACTAATGCAGACGCGATTGGGTTGCCAAAGAACACAAGTCATGAATCAAAAGCTTTATCTACAGGTATGTTTTGTGACACTTTCTTTTGTGTATTTAACTTATTCATGAGAGGACCACTACTTATATGAGTGGTTATGTACAGGTACTTATTCTATCGTCAACCGGAAAGAGTGGGAGCAAGCCAGTCTCCATGTCTTGCATAACGTTTCCGAGGTCACGCCGTTTGTGGATATTCATTTGAAAGAATTGAGGGCAAATGATCCAAAAAGAGCTAAAAATGAAAAATGGTTACAAGAAGAGCACAATCGTTTGTTTCAGAAGTGGCTTGGAAAACGATTATTTCAAGAATCAGGACATTCAGAAACGTTGAGCAAAATATCTGGCGGTCCTTCGTCAATGGTTACAAGGTACACTGCTTGGTCTGTTAATGGTTTTACTTTTTACACCAAAGAAAGAGACAACAAGCATCCCGTTCAAAATAATGGTGTTACATTACTTGCTGAAGCATTACACGTTTCTTCGGCAAAGGATAAAAATCCAAAAAAAGCTTTCATGAACTATTATGGGTACATTGAAGACATTTGGGAACTTGATTATTGTGGGCTACGAATCGCTTTGTTTAAGTGCAAATGGGCAGACAACAATCATGTTAAAGTTGATAAAGACGGAGTTACGATTGTCGACTTTCGACGTACAAGTTACGAGAATGATTCATTTATTTTGGCCTCACAAGCAACTCAAGTGTTTTACGTACCAGAACCCGTCAATCCAGATTTGTCATTAGTGGTTCACATGAAAGCGAGAAATATTGAAGAAGATGAAGACAACAACATGTCTAGTATCCCCCCATTCACATCCGGCTTGCCACTTGTTGATGAAGAGATCGAAGATTTTGATGATGATGATGTTTCTCATTTACATCGTTCGGATATCAATCATATTTTAGTGTGAAAACAAAAAAAATATGTATTTTAAGTTTTAGATGAATGATCATGTAGTTTATTTTATGATATATACTTTATAATATTATTGTTAATATCTTGTTGATAAATACTAATATGGCCGCTGTCAAGACTATAAAACGTCAAGGCTTAATATTCCGCCGCGGCCATGTATAATGCACGCCGTGGCCATCATGTCTCGCCGCGGCCAATAGAACACCTGGCCGCGGCGAAATAAGGTCCGGATTCTTTGTTTTTTAAGGAACCCATTTAGCCGCAACCATGTATAATACACGCCGCGGCCATCATGTCTCGCTGCGGCCAATAGAACACCTGGCCGCGGCGAAATAAGTTCCAGATTCTATGTTTTTTAAGGAACTTATTTCGCCGTGACCATGTATAATACACGCCGCAGCCATCATGTCTCGCCGCGGCCAATAGAACACCTAGTCGGGCGAAATAAGTTCCAGATTCTATGTTTTTTAAGGAACCCATTTCGCCGTGGCCATGTATAAAACACGCCGCGGCCATGATATCTCGCCACAGCCAAGAGGATACGTGGCCGCGGCGAAATAAGTTCCAGATTCTATGTTTTTTAGGAACCCATTTTGCCGCGGCGATGTATAAAACACGCCGCGGCCAGGATATCTCGCCGCAGCCAAGATGAGACGTGGCCGCGGCGAAATAAGTTCCATATTCTATGTTTTTTTAGGAACCCATTTCGCCGCGGCCATGTATAAAACACGCTGCGGCCATGATCTCTCGCCGCAGCCAAGAGGATAGAAGGCCGCGGCTAGGTATAACTCACGCAGCGGCCACATGTTGTATTGGCTGCGGCGAATTACTTCTTCGTCGGGGAGAATCTAGTTATTACTTATTAATCTTAAGTAATATCAAACACAATCAATACATAAATTTTAAATACGCAAATCATCCATTCAATACCATAACAATACCATAACAAGTCTCAAACAGAAATTCATACAATACCATAACGAGTCTCAAACACAAATTAAAAACTGAAACAAGTATCAAACACACATAAAGACATAAATATTTAAGTCTCACACACATAAACAAAGTTGAAAACAATAATTAAACTTAGAAGGTTTCAAAAAACACATAAAAAAAAAAAGTTTACTCGTTGTCGTCGTTGTCATTGCTAGGTGGTTGTGGTGGTGGTGGTGGGGGGCCCCGGGTACTGAGGAGCTGCCATATGCGGTGGCCATTGCGGTGCTTGCGCCTGATAATATGTGTATTGAGGATATGGAGGAAACCGGTATTGATTCTCCAGATTAATGTCCCATCGACCTATCAGCTCGTTCAATCCTTCGAAAGCCGCGGCGCCATATTGTCCTTGTTGGTACATGTAATCTTGGGTGTGTTGATACCCGCCAACGAGATAGTGGTTACACCGAGCAATGTACTCTTGGGTGGCAGGATCATACCCCGGAGGTGGTTGTAAACACAACAGTGGCTCGTTGAGTGACGGTCCATCCTGCTCTTCTTCATCCTCTTCCTCCTCTTCCGGCTCTTTGACAATGTATCTCCCGATCGTCTTGTCATTAATAGGCGCCCCACACTTCTTGGTTGTGTCGTGTTTTGCGCCTCCAACACCGGCATTCAGACACAAGCCGTAGATGATAGACGGATACGGCAACCCATTTTTGATATTCTTGTAGTCGATTCTCTTCATCCAATTGTAGATGAATCGACCGACGTTGATGGTGTTACCACGAATGATACAAAACAAAAGATGGACATGTTACTCGCCGAGACAGGTGAAGTGCTTTATCGGAAAGAGATGGGAGCAAATGAAATAAATCCACGTTTTTGCGAGCCTGTAAATTAAACACCGTTATATTTAAAACATGCAATTAATAGAAAAAATAAACACCGTTCTATTTAAAACATACAATAGATAAAATAATACACACAAAAAAGAAGAAAAGTCTAACCTCGTCAATGATTTACGGAAAAGCTTTCTAACTCCTTTGTCCATGACCCAATTCTCTCCTGGAGTAGTCAACAAACTCAACATTTCATCGAGATTAGGATTTCTCAACCATTGTCGGTAACCCTCATTCTCGAATGCGTTGATGGCTCCGACACTACAATCGACGTCTACACCACGAACCGTCACCACATCATCCTCGTGATCTGGTAAGTTCGCGTAGAATTCGTACATGAGAGTGACGTTTGCTTTGTGCTCGGGTGTGGCACAAAATTTTCTCCAAGAGAAACTTTCGATGGTGTTGTTGATTTGAGCCCCTATAGTCGTGCTTGAGCTCACCTTCAACCCTCGTTCAAAGATCGGAGTTCGTTGAACGAGGATGTCGTAGCGATCTTCTGCGGCCTTGCTAGTGAATACCCGACTATTATAATCCACTACGGGTTCGGGTTCGGCTTGACGAGACCTCTTATTTTTTTTTTGTGGGGGGCCTAGAAGAGCTAGGGGCGGCTTCTTTCTGACCGGCAGGGGTCTTTGAACGGCCCATTTTCACCTAATTGAACAAATCATTTCAAACTCAAATTCAACAACATTTTCAAACAATAAATCATCTTCAACACAAAATTAAACTCAATTCAACACTAAATACATATAAAAACACATTATATTCAAATAAATAAAACATAAAACTCATCACAAACACAAATTCAAACTCAAATCCGAACTCAATTTAACTACAATATCAAAATACAACTCATTTTCAATCTAAAATAACATTATACCCAAAATCATAAATTAGAACAAAAAACCCAAAATAAAAAACCCTAATTTCAGCAAAATCTACACCCCCAATATCATAAATTACAACCAAAATCAACCAAAAATCATAAATTAGTTTATAAATCACACAAAATATTCATGAAAATTAAGATTTTGATATGAAATTGAGATAAAAACATACCTTGATAAAAGAATTCGGTGGGAGAGAGAGCAAGGGAGGCGACACCGAGAGAAAGAAAGAAGAGACACGGCAAGATTTTGCTTCGGCGAGGAGGGCGGCGAGATTTGGCGGCGGCGAAATGGCGGCGAAGTTTCAAGGTGGGTTTTGGAGGAGAACTTGCACATAATCGGCCGAAATGAAGGTCTGGGGCGAGTGAAAGTGTAAAAAATGAAAAAAGAAATCGAAATGAGGCTTTTATAGTGAAGCCCTAAATTTTTTTACGACAATTCGCCGCGGCGAGTTTAAGCCTTGGCCGCGGCGTAATGTCGTAAAAAATTTCAACAACGGGTTATTGTCCCGTTGTGGAATCAACTCGCCACGGCGAAGCATTGACTTCGCCGCGGCGAGATCTCTGACTTTATACCTTTCCCACAACGGTACAGCGTACCGTTGTGGAAGAGTTTGGCCGCGGCGAGTTCTTGCCTTGGCCGCGGCGAGATCCAACAACGGGTCACCGTACCGTTGTGGAATGTCCGGGATTCCACAACGGTACTGTGGTACCGTTGTGGAATCCCGGACATTCCACAACGGTACAACTGTACCGTTGTGGAAGCATATAGATTCCACAACGGTACTGTGTTCCGTTGTGGAATTTCCGTTGTGTAATCCAACATTTGTAGTAGCGAGTCCTTATTTGCACATTTAGATCCTAAAATTTGTTTTCTTCTATATTACAGTACCACAACATATTTATTTGTTAATAAACTGTCATCAGTGGTCTTTACATATCTACTTTGATTTGTGTTGATTTTGTTATAGATGACTTTGCCATTGTGACTATAAGGTTAAGAGGTGCTGGAAAATAGAATTTAGTTAATTAACCCGGTCGCTGGAAATCGCCGCCGCCACGGGACTGCCACTGTCGCATTGATTCCGATGTCAAAATTTAAGCAAAGACCACCCCTAACTTCTTTCGTTATTCCAAACATAACCATAAACTCCGTTCAACCAAATTCACAAGCAATCGTATTTAGATTGCAATGTTTTTTTATATGTAATGTATTTATGATTATTTACACCTGTTAATTACTAAAACATATTGTAAATAGTTGTGTAAATATTATAAATAATTGTAAATAATATGTGTAAATATTTTTCATATGCAATAAAAAAAATCAATATTTGTATATAGTCAACAAATTCAAATATTTACTGCAAAAATATTCGTAAAATACAAGTTAATAATTGTAAATAGTCATTAATATGCAATAATAAAAATCAATAACTATAAACAGTCATCAACATGCAATATATAAAATCGTCAAATTGTCTCAGAATGTTCTAAAATCGTTTTAAATTATTATTTGAGAAATCAACTAAGCCTAAATAAATATAATAAACAATCGACTGAATCTTTAAATTATGAATGAAAAAAAAAATTCAACAAAAAGTGTAAATTTAGGCGTATAAATATTTGGTAATGACTATTTAATAAAACTTCTATTTAATAAAACTTACTAAAAATTAGCTAAATGGAAAATTAAAAATGTAAATAAAGCTATATATTTAATGGACATAATTTTAACTCCCCTAGAAAATAGATTAACCACTTACAAATCTCCTTATAATATATATATTATTTTTCGTCTGGTTGATACTTGATATGCATACCTCAAGCGTTACACGTCGTTTGTGTTTATTTATTTGATGCTCATCAGTTTAATATATAATCCACCGAGAATTGGATAAGTACAAGATTTGCTTTGGATTATAAGGCTCTAATAAGAAGGATTCTAAAGTAGTGTCTTTGTCATTAAATGTGGTTAGAGATAAGAGATATTTTTAGATTAACTTATTAATTATAATACAATAGTTAAAAGAAGAAGATTGCATATCCCTTGATAATGCTATAATAATATTGTAAACAATGATATTTAATAATACAATATGAATCATGATATACAAATAATTTGTTAATTATTTGACTGACACCAAAATGCTTTTATATAAATCTTGCTTCCAACTCAAAGTGGAACAAAATATCTTATCATATGAGCATTGACCACAACTTGCCCCACTTCTAAAAGCACTTACATCATTGCTAAAAAAACAAAACAAAAAAAAAAACTCTCACTTTACTTTGTACATAAGGAGTGTCGGCCTTTGCTATAAGTGAGCAAGGCCTGAGCTTAAGGCCCCCTGGACGATTGGCCCCAAATTATCCCATCTAGTAAAATATAGAGTTTTTTTAAGTAACTAGGCCACCTATAACATTATGTTTGAGATTTAGTCTATGTTTGAAGTTTTTTAGAAAAATAGCTAAACGTATTAGGTGGTAAATTATGTTTTACTTTTTTGTCTTCCAATATTTTAAGTCAGTTTTTTTAAGTCAGTTTTTTTAAGTCAGTTTTTTTAGCGTGAGTGAGTTAATTAAAATTAGGTCAATTAACTTCTATATTTAAGGGTTTTATGACACGTTTTTTTTTTGTGCATGTGTTTTTTTTTCTTCACAGAATATTTATTGCTATTATTAAGGAAGCAATTAGATTTCTCTCTTCCACGTTCTCTCTCTCTCTCTCTCTCTCTCTCTCTCTCTCCACAAAATCAAATCTGGGTTTTTTTTTAACCTTCAACATGCCAAGATGACGAGGAAGAAGCCGAGGTCGCGGGCCAAGGGGGCAGTCCAGCCGAAGAAGTTGCGCCGATGACGCAGATCGGCCGGAGGCGACGGAGGAGGTCGGCGAAGGCTCTTCGGAGCCAAATCAACGCCCACAGGAGGCGGTTGACGAGAGCGTAGGGGAGGGAGCCGGTGTTCTCGGAGTCCGGAGGGAGGCCGTGGTCGGCGCTCCGGAAGGGGGTCGCGACGAGCCTCACGGCGGTGGTTGGCGGGAGAGACGATCGGAGCTTGGTTAGAGGTTGCCCGACTCTCACTGTTAATTTTTTTTTTAACAATGAAGATTTTCGAATGTCAGTTTTTGGAAAAATGTAGAGGTACAAATGATTTATTTACAGTTATTTCCGTTCAAATTACTTAAATGTGGAGAATGAGATAATTTCTAGTAATTTACGTTTATTATCTGTGTTGACAAGTTCGCAACAGTAATGTCAGTCTTGGTGAAGCCGTTCTAGATTAGCGTGATTAATGATATCTTTGATAAAATATTTTGTTGAGATTTGTTAGAGGTTAAAGGCTACGTATAACAATTTTGAAATTGTCTGTTATTTTATATTATTATTGGCTAAAAACAAAATCTATAGTTTCAAACTGACTATTTTGCTACAGTGCCCTAAAATATAACTTAAAGATCAAGGATTTTTTTATTAATATAAAAAAAAAATTGAATTTTCATCTGAAAAGATTCAAAAAAATAAAAATAAGAAAAATTTGAAATTTTTTATTATTGAAAGGCTTCAAATATTAATTCGCCTAAGGCCCCTCATGAGTTTGAGTCGGCTCTGCATACAGCGAAATTTTGAAAAATTCCTTTCGAATTAGAATTATTCATTTCTAATACTTATGTCGATTTAAAATAGATTAAACTGATCAATTTGGTGAAACCAGAGAGATTTAATATATAACGCTTCAACATACATATTTTTAATGCCATAAGAGAGGGACCTGAGATATCATGTATGTCATTGAGGTCATTACTGTTGTCGGTCGTTTTCGGAAAACCCGAAACGTCAAGAAAAATGCACCGCTCGAAGGGTCGATGGTCAGGCCGGAGGTCCTGGAAAGCGGCAAGCCCTCCGTCACGAGTCGACCGGCAAGCCCTCGCGCCAAACTCTCAGCTCCTTGAGTCGAGCCTCACTCCTCGAGTCGAGACTTGAGTCAGTCTCCTCGAGTCGAGCCTCGCTCCTCGAGTCGAGACTTGAGTCAGTCTCCTCGAGTCGAGCCTCACTCCTCGAGTCGAGGTTTGAGTGAGTCTCCTCGAGTCGAGCCTCTAGTCAGTCTCCTCGAGTTGAGCCTCGCTCCTCGAGTCGAGCCTTGAGTTATTCTCCTCGAATCGAGCCTCGCTCCTCGAGTCGAGACAGGAGTCGGTCTCCTCGAGACGAGCCTCGAGTCGGATCCCACCCGCCAAATAGGTACATTCGTGTCGCAAATGCGGGATGTGAAACCCAAGACAGCTTGACAGGCCCGGTAGAATGACGGCCGCGAAAAGCCCACGAAGACACGGCCCGGCGCGCGCCATGCCCGCTGCGCCGCGCCCAGGCAGGATCGCGCCGCGCGCGGTGCGGCGCGCGCCGCACACTCCTTGTGCGCCTCCACTTGATGAGATGCGCGCCCCTAGTCCCACACTCCTTGAACCTTCTTAAGGCCCTCAAACACCTATAAACCCCCTCTCACTGAAGGGGAAGCAATCCCATTCATTCCTATCGATACGCTCAAATTCTCGCTCTCCTCTGCTTCTCTAGATGCCACTTCTGGCCTGAAGCACTTCTCCAAGTTTCTCTTGTTTTCAGAGGTTCTGAAATACTCTCGGGGACTCCCGGAAGTCGCTCCCTCTGATCGAACGCCCCCTAGTGCCCAGGTACGCTCCTAGGGATCTCCACTGAGAATCCCCTAAGTGTCTAACACGCTAGACGCGCCCGCGATCTCCGCACTCCGTCTCCTTTGTCGAGTACGCCTCTCCTTCAGGCTCCGCGCCTCACGATGTGTCACACACGCCTTGAACTACGTTCTGACCTGATCCCAGACACAGGTACGTAGGCAGCCGACACAAAAGGCACGGTCACTCCTCCTCCTCACCCTTTCCTTCTTCCGAGAGGTGGGTTGATCGAAAAGAAGCCTAGCTCGAGACTTTCGAGTTCACACTTTTGGCCCGGGTGCGATCACTTGGTCCGGCCTTGGATCGAACTGCCCGAGTTATACAATAGTTGTTCATTTTCGTGCGACAACATTTTGGCGCTAGAAAGAGGGGACTTCCCGACCTGTTCGGCCCGAAATCCCTTCTATCTATCTTCTTCTTTTCTTCTGAAAACTCAACTTTCTCGGACTTGAGAAAAGATGCGTAGTCAGCCACCCGTACGTTTTGAGGGCGTTAACAACCCCGATAACGTCACTGGAACCAAAAAGTACTTCTTGCGCTCCCCAGTGCATGGTGCCGAAGAGTCGCTCCATGAAGAGAGCTCGACCCACTCACCATCTCCATCTCTAGATAGCAGGGACAACCGCATCATGGAATTGGAGGAGAATATCCGCCAACTAAAGGCGAAGAATGCGAGGTACCACAGCCGACTGGCTGCAAAGCGACCTACGCATGATACGGTGACCCCCAACATGGACCCTGAGAACCTCAACGAGGAAAGTCGCGACCGCGACCCTGATTACGAGGATATTGGCGATTCGGAGGATATCGAGAGACTTCTCTCACGAAGGACGGGGGACTCCCCGCCGTGTGTGAAGCTGGTCCTTCAAACCCCTTACCTGGGACAGGCGACGCGCCGGCAGCTTCTCAAGAGGGGAATTCCCGACGTTCAGCCCTCGACCGACTAGGTCAAAGGGAGAATGTTGCGGAAAGTCAGGGTAGGAGAGCGCGCTGTCGCAGACGAAGCCTGCGCCTCCGTACGACTACCCATGATCTTAGGGACCACCTCACTGCTCAACGCATTGGGCGTGGCAATGATCTGAGAGAGCGACTAAGCTCTAGACCCAACATCCCGCTGGCAGCCCCAACTAACGGGAACCGCCGCGCAGGTCAAGGGTCTAATGAAAGGCGACAGGTGACTCCTCCCGAACAGGGGGTTACTCCAACGACTGGTCTCAATGTGGTCACTATGATCCACAATCTTCGAAATGAGATATAAGATCTCCGAGAATACGGAATAGGCGGAAGCACCTATGGAGTCGTTGATGACAATTCCTCACCTTTCATGGTTCAAATATTGGCTGAGGTTTGTACAGGGAATTTCAAACTCCCGAACCTCACTCCCTATGATGGAAAAGCAGATCCTGCTTACCACTTCCAGCACTATGAAACCTGGATGACGATGTAGGGTATCTCTCCTGGCGCTATGTGCCAAGCTTTTAGTCTTACCCTCGTTGTACCCGGTTTCGAGTGGTTCAAGAACTTAAGGCCGAGAAGCATCCACTCGTTCAAAGACCTGAAGGACATGTTCCTGGCACGGTTCGCCACATCTATGGTCCAAAAGAAGACCAAGATGTACCTGTGGTCAATCAGGCAAGAGAGTGGCGAGTCTCTTAGGCGATACCTCGCCCGATTCACTGAAGAGTCAAACAAGGTTGACCGCTTTGACGAAGGTGACGCAATTGCCGCTATCATTGAAGGCTTGCGCACAAGTGACTTCCTCAAGTTCGTCGTCGGCTGTGTCCCTTCTACCATGGCCGAGTTGATGACTCGAGCTAAGACCTTCATGGGAGTCGAAGATTACCTCGACGGCCGCAAGAGCAACAATCAAAGCTCTCGCCGTCGAGTGGAACCTAGCCACGAGCAAGGCGAATCTCGTAAAAGACGAAATAAGGGGAATCGGGTTTCCAATAACCAGCCCCCTGTACCCCAGAAGCCGCGACTTGCGGAAAACTTCAAAGGGTATTCGTCGTTCACACCGTTGAACACAGCGCTAGAACGGATCCTGGCTCTGGCACATGACACTTCACACCCCCGGCTCCAATGAAAAAAGATCCCGCAACTCGCAATCGATCTAGATATTGTGAGTTCCATCAGGAATACGGTCACTTGACCTCGAAATGCTACAACCTTAAAAGGCAAATCGAGGCTTTGATCCAAGGGGGTAAGCTGAAAGAGTTTGTGTTTCGCATGATCAGCGTTGTGGGCCCCACCACGAGCAGACCATAGTCTGGCAAGGGAGGACGAACAACCACTTCTACCGACCGAACCGCGGCTACTGCCAACGCCAATCCGCAACTCCACGTTGTGACCACCATACTTGGAGGTCCGCAAGATGGAGATTCAGCCCGACAACGGAAGAAATTCCTTAGGGTCGTGGCTCAGGAAGACGCTGCCATGCACGTCAACTTTACGTATGAAGAACCTCCGTCCGTGCCTCACGAGACAATGTATTTCACCAATGAGGAAGCCAAGCGAATTGTGCATCCATACAATGACGCGATTGTGCTCAAAGCACACGTGGCCAATAATTTAGTTAAAAGAGTTCTCATCGACAATGACAGTGCTGCTGACATAATTTTCAAGTCCACCCTAGAGCGCATGAAGCTCGGGGGGCTGCGCCCGAATCCGAGCCAAATGCCCTTGTTTGGGTTCACTGGGGAAAAGATTATAACCGAAGGCATCATCGATCTGCCGGTCACCTTCGGGACCCCTGGAGTCATTGAGGCCGTTCACATAGTCTCATTCCTAGTGGTTGATCAGGAGTCGCCCTATAATTTAATCATCGGGCGACCCACGTTGAACCGGATAAGGGCTATCACTTCCACGTATCACCTACTGGTGAAATTCCCAACTGAGGAGGGAATTGGTATCATGGCCAGAGACCAATCCCAGGTCAGAATATGCTACGTGCAAGGAGTTGATGGTAAATCCGCAGGAAAAATGGTCAATACAATCTTCCAACTGGAAGACGATTACCCATGCGACCTAAGGGACGCAAGGAAGTTCGGAGAACTTGACCCTCGGGATGAAGTCGAAAGACTCAAGGTGGAAAACTCTGATGATCTTGTGCCAGTCGTGCTAGACGAATCTAAGCCCGATCAGGTCGTAAAGATCGACACCCGGCTTCCACTCGCCATAAAAACTCAGCTCGTTGCCTTCCTCCAGGAATTCAAGGACGTCTTTGCATGGACTCATGCAGACATGCCCAGGATCGATCCCGAGATAATAGTGCACCGATTAAACGACGACCCAAGGGTTGCCGAAAAGGTGCAGGCTAGACGGACGTTCAATCCAGAACGATACCTGGCCATAAATGAAGAGGTCGAGAAACTTCTCACTGCAAACTTCATCCGAGAGGCTAAGTACCCCAAGTGGGTCGCCAACGTGGTAATGGTAAAAAAGCCTAATTGGAAGTGGCGAATTTGTATAGATTATAAAGATCTTAACAAAGCCTGCCCTAAGGACTGCTTTCCACTCCCGCGCATCGAACAACTGGTCGACGCCACGGCTGGTCATGAACTTCTCAGCTTCATGGACGCCTATTCGGGCTACAACCAAATTCGAATGCACGAGCCCGATCAAATTAAGACAACCTTTGTCACCAATCATGGGCTCTACTGCTATAAGGTCATGCCTTTCGGCCTTAAGAATGCGGGAGCAATGTACCAACGCTTGGTTAATCGGATCTTCGCCAATCAAATCGGCAAGACCATGGAAGTGTACGTGGACGACATGCTCGTTAAAAGCCTACTGGCAACTAATCACGTACACGACCTAAGGGACATGTTCACAATCCTCCGTTGATATAAAATGAAACTCAATCCCAACAAGTGCGTGTTCGGGGTTGAGTCCGGGAAATTCCTCGGATTCATCGTCAGCCGACGATGGATAGAGGCGAATCCCGAAAAAATCAAGGCACTCCTTGAGATGAAGTCTCCAAGACGAGTCAAAGAGGTGCAAAGCCTGACCGGTCGGATTGCTGCTCTGACGCGCTTCGTGTCTAAAGCCACCGACAAGTGTCAACCGTTCTTCAAAGCTCTAAAGAAGGCGGACGGCTTTGAGTGAACGGACGAATGCGAAAAAGCCTTCCAGGAAATGAAGGCTTACTTCGGGTCCCCTCCATTCCTTTCCAAACCAAAGGAGGGCGAGATGTTATACGTATATCTCCCTGTCTCTTAAAGAGCGGTAAGCGTTGTTCTTGTCCGCGAAGAAGACAAGGTCCAATGGCCGGTCTACTACGTGAGCAAAGCCTTACTCGATGCGGAAACACGCTACACCGAGATAGAGACACTGTCTCTGGCTCTCGTAACGGCAGCTAAAAAGCTACGTCCGTATTTCCAAGCTCACCCAATCACGGTGCGAACTGAGCACCCGATTGGTAAGGCTCTTCAAAAGGGAACATCGATTCGTGTGGTGATCTGGTCCCAAGAATTGAGCGAGTACGGGATTGAGTTCCACCCAAGAGCGGCTATAAAGGGTCAAGCCTTAGCCGAATTTGTGGCAGAATTCTCCTATGCTCCCGATATGGGAAGAGCGAAAGATGACTTGACTAATAACGAAATGATTCGGAAAAGAAAGGTCGACCCAACGGGTCCCGTTTGGGATCAGTTGTACGTAGACGGATCATCTAATTCCCGGGGGGCTGGCACCAGAATGATTCTGACTAACCCCGACGGGGAAAAGTTACGATACGCCCTTCACTACGGCTTACAAGCCTCCAATAATGAGGCCGAATATGAGACTCTCATTGTGGGGATAGAGCTAGTGCGAAAGCTCGGCTCACAAAACCTGCGAATACACTGCGACTCGTAGTTGATCGTGAACCAGGTTAAAGGAGATTATACTGCCAAGGAACCTAATATGGTTGCATATCTGGCTATGACAAACTCCAAACTCGATGCCTTCTCTTGGTTCGAGCTTCACCAAATCCTGAGAAAGCAAAATTCAGAGGCTGACGCACTTGCTCGTCTTGGATCTGGCATCGACGAAGACGGATTGGGGACCGTACCCATTGAATTTCTCCCACGGCCATCCGTCTCTCGAGACGAAATCGGGACCGTAGAGGTTGCGTCTCAACCTACATGGATGGACCCAATTGTCAAGTTTCTGCGAAGAGGGGAACTTCCCGAAGACCGCAAAGAAGCCAATAAGCTGAGAGTCTTAGCGTCCAAGTACACGCTTCGAGATGACATACTCTACAAGCGCGGTTACTCAATGCCGCTGCTCCGATGCCTCAATAGCGTCGAGTCGACCAAGGTCCTCCACGAAATACACGAGGGCATTTGTGGGAACCACGCTGCTGGAGTTTCCCTCGCGCTCAAAGCGCTTAAGCAAGGCTATTTCTGGCCTACCATGAAGAGAGACGCTTGTGATTGGGCACGGCGCTGCGACAAGTGCCAACGCTTCTCAGAAATCCCGCGGCAGCCGCCGACCCCACTAAGCAGCATTGTTGTCCCGTGTCCCTTTGCTAAATGGGGCGTAGACATTATTGGCAAGCTCCCTGGAGCACCGAGGCAGGACGGGTACGCCATAATTGCCATAGACTACTTCACTAAGTGGGTAGAGGCCGAGCCGCTCGCCAGAATAAGTGAAGCAAATACAACGAACTTCATCTGGAAAAGCATCATATGTAGGCACGGTATCCCCCCCTCGATTATGACTGACAATGGCGCACAATTCGATAACGCGCGAGTAAGAGACATCTGCGATCAACTCAAAATCAGCAAGACATTATCCTCGCCGCGTCATCCTCAGGCCAACGGCCAGGTCGAAGCAGTCAACAAAACTATCAAGAGCAATCTTAAAAAGAAGCTCAAAGACAGAAAAGGCGTTTGGGCCGACGAGCTGTCGTTCGTCCTATGGGCTTACCGGACGACCGCGTGAAACGCCACCGGCGAAACACCGTTCTCCCTCGCGTATGGGGTTGAAGCCGTGGTTCCAATCGAAATCGAGATCCCCACATACCGAGTCGATACATTTGACGAAGTAAACAACGACGAGGCCATGCGCCTGGATTTGGACCTGATCGACGAAAAGAGGTCAGAAGCGTTCAACCGCCTCGCTGCACAGAAACGCAAGGTTGAAAAATACTACAACTCCAAGATCAAAAGGCAAACCTTCGCCGTTGGAAGCCTCGTACTCAGACGAGTGTTTCAGAATACACAAGTGCAAGGCGCCGGCGTCCTGGGCCCAAACTGGGAAGGCCCCTATAGAGTCCGCAAAGTCATTCACGACGGGACATACTACATCGAACACACGGACGAAACTCCGATCCGCCACCCATGGAATGCGGAGCACTTGAGGCAGTACTACCAGTAGCTAGCAATCTCCCCATTTTATTGTTTTAATTTCCCATTTTTAATAAGGCCCACGAGCCAATGTTCTAGGATTTTAAATTTTTCGCAATCGTAATAAAGTTCAAGTTTTCCCTTTCAAAATATGTTTATATAAGTTTTCCGGTTATCAAAAGCAAAATTTATAACCCAAAAACTCGGGGGCTAATAACAGTAAGGAAACCCTCAAGAAAGCACGCTCCACCAAAAAATTTAAGCCCTAACCCCAAACGGGAACAAGGACACTAAGACGCCTACATGGCGCACGTAAGACGCCTACATGGCGCAACCAAGTCGTCCCTCGAGACGCACCTAAGACGCCTACATGGCGCACCTAAGACGCCTACATGGGGAACTTAAGATGCCTACATGTCGCACCAAAGACACCTACATGACGCACCAAAGATGCCTACATGGCGCACGTAAGACGCCTACATGGCGCAACCAAGTCATCTCTCGAGACGCGCCCAAGACGCCTACATGGCGCACCTAATACGCCTACATGACGCACCTAAGACGCCTACATGGCGCAACCAAGTCGTCTCTCGAGACGCGCCTAAGAAGCCTACATGGCGCACCTAAGACGCCTATATGGCGCCCGTAAGACGCCTACATGGCGCAACCACGTCGTCTCTCGAGATGCGCCTAAGACGCCAACATAGCGCACCTAAGACGCCTACATGGCGCACGTATGACGCCTACATGGCGCAACCAAGTCGTCCCTCGAGACGCGCCGCCTACATGGCGCAATCAAGACACCTACCCGACACACATAAGGTACCTATGTAGCATGGCTAACTCGCAGTTGAAAAACTTACAGAACGCAAACCATTCAAGCGGCTGGCGCGTCTGAGGTGAGATCCTGCTGAGATAAAAGAACTGGCAAGACCATTGACACAAACACTTGCCTATCGAAGCATGCCATGACAAAAAAATGAGCAAAAACGTTCATAAAAAGAAATAATGTTTCATCAAAGAAAGGGCAACCGCCCCGAAAATACTAGAAAGCAAGCGCTAAAACAAGTGCGCTGAAAGGAAACACCTAAAAGAAAGCATGCGCTAAACACTTGCGCGAAAATAATAAAGAAAATATATCACTAGGCGGGATCGTCGCCAAGTGGATCGGCCCCGTCAAGTGGTGGGAACAACGAGTCAAAGAAGTGGAAGGTGACCCCCCGAGAAGCATTCTCGGTAGCTGTGGCGTCCCGGCACTCCGCCGCCGCCGCATGTCTCGCCTCTTCAACCCTGACGTCAAAATCGTCTTGAAGGTCGGACGCAAGCTGTTCCGCTGCAGCTCTCTCTGCGGTGACCCGAGCCACTTCCTCCGCCAAGGAGTCGCGCTCACGCTCCGCTCGAACACGAGCAGCTTCGCTCGATGAAAGCTGGCCTTGAAGAATACCTATTTCTTCTGTACGTGACTCCAACTGGCGTCGAAGGTCCCGCACCTCGCTCCAGAAGACCTCCGTCGATCGAGTCGCCACTTCGAGAGCTTGACGTTCCGTCGTTAGCTCCTCAGCCATTTTCGCCACGGTCGACTGAGCACGGTCATACTTGCCACGGGTAACCCCTAACTCTACGCGAGCCTCTTGAAGCTGCTCGCGGAGACTCGCGAACTCTGCCTTTGAGTGAGAACCTCGCTCGGCACGGGCCAGCTGAGACTTCGCTTGAGCAAGCTCCTCTTGGGCAAGGCCCATCCGTCGGATAAGGTCGTGAAGGATCTTCTCGCCTCGGGTCGCTCGAGCAAGCACCTGAGAAGGCGAAAAGACAAGTCAGCAAAAGACAAGGCCCTAGCAGAACAAAGCAAGAGGGTAAAAGCAAGAGAAACTTACTCTCTGTGCGTTATAGATGCCATGATGAAAGAACTCCACATCGCTGCTGGCCACGACATTCTTCCACATCTTCGTCGAAGATTGAGCGAGGCCCAGGGAACATTCCCCTCTAACCTCTGCGGCCTCCACCTCGACCATCGAATTTACACGCTTCGAGTCCGAAGACGTGTCTGGAAGAGCCGAGGAAAAGGGTCGCTTCAAAGAAGCACGGGGGCCGCTCTCCGTCGGATAACCGGTATCGTGCTTCTCCCGACCTATCCAAGCCGCGATCTGAGAACGGATTGCCGCCAACGACTTCGGGTCCCGAGAAGCCTTTGCTAAGCGCGCCCGAGCCCTCGCCCTAGCCGAGGAGGCTATAAAAGCAACAAAGTCAAAACCCTAGACTAAAAGCAAAAAACAGAAAGAGCGAAAGTTGGAATACCTGGAAGACCGCTGCTCGAGGGAGATGACACGACACTGGGGGCGCTCTCCGCCCGCTGACTGTCGTCACGGCCAGGAGGAAAAGGTGGGAACCACCCGATAGAAGCCATCAGCTCAAGCGAACGGAATCGTTCAACAGCCTTCCGAGCCTCCGACATTCCCCGATTTCATCGGCCCCTGCGTCGGCAGAAAACTCGGTCAAGGGACCAAACCGAAGTGGCGCATCGCCAAAGGCCTCGGCCGAGTCCGTGATCAACTTAGTGTTCCGGCGATCGCGGGCCATGAAGAAACTGGGTTGCCCAGGCGCAGGGAAGACCGCGACGAGATTGCGAAAGTCGTTCACCGTCATCGTCCGCTCGGTCTGGCAATGCCACTCCATGTGAAACATTGCCACAATGCGGTAAAACGCCGGACTCATCTGACAGGCATGCACCCCCAGTCGTGCGAGGAGCTGCTGAATGATGGGTTGGAACAGCAATCGCAACCCGCACTTGAGACTCGCGACCGAAATTTCAGTGAATCCACGGCGAGGGCGAAAGGGACAATCACCCTGTAAGGGACGGAGGAGCGCCATGGACGACGAAATGGCAAATGCCTCCTTGAGACCCATGAATGTCCGGTAGGTGAGCGAGCTTGAAGCATCGACCCCCAAACAATCGAAGCCCTCGGGAGTAGTAAAGCCTTCCTCGGGATACCACTCTGTTCTAGCAAGCGACCTCGCCGACACTATCACCTATGCATCAGGGGTCTCAGGTTGAGCACCCCCTGGCTCCAATGAAGGGCCTCCGCCCTCCAACACGGCCGCGGCAGTCGCCAGCGGCCCCTCGGGATGCTCTGATGCGAGGCCCTCGGCCCCCGGACATGTCTCTGGATCACCTCCGGGATCTTCTGACTCAGGACCAAAGTCGTCCACACAGTCTATCTTGTCAAGGACCGATTCTAGCGAAGTCATCGTATCCGCGCCCGCAACGTCCCCCGGCATGCCATGAGAATCCAAGTCGGACTCTGGCACGTCGGGACGGGGCTTGTCGCGTGCCTCTCGCCGACCAAGTTGATCACGAGGCGAGGTGCAGATTCCCCGGACGCAGGATGATCGACGCCCCCATCTATGCCACCCCCAGTCGGCACGCACTCATCCCGAGGCTGAGGAACGGGCGCAATTATTATATTCAATATCATAGAATGAGAGTTCCTCATTAGCTCTTTAATACAATGCTTGATAATAATGGCCAAGTCAGCACGAATCATGGGAATATCCAAGGATAGTACATAAAGCATGAACAACGAGATAATCCGATATAGAGCTGTAGCCAACGTCGCTATTGTTGCTGTCGATGTCAGCTTTTACCACTGATTTGTATAATTCATGGTATTGTACTAATATGTGTAGGGACAGTTGAACGATTCATGACATGAATTGAATGTTACCCGTATTCGGCCGAAGGTAATGAAAAATATGAAGTGAAGGAAAGGATGACGACACGAAAGGAAAGAAAGTAGGGAAACTGGAGCATCGAGCATATTTTTGTTCACCATGACAATAGTTCGGTGGTACCTTCGGGAAGAACTCATACATTAACAAAGAACAATCATTCAATGACGTTATGATGTCGTCCGTTCAATGATGCTAATGAATAGTGAAAAATCTTTAGGGTTCTGTTCTAAGGGGGCTGGTTGCTCCGTTATATGCATGCTAGTAGGGCAATTATGTTTCTCACTGTGGTTCACCTTCATATTTTTCATGGTCTATATCATGTGAGAATGCGGGTTGCTAGTTCTTCCAAAGTTCTAGATATATGGTTCCAAGTTAGAGATAAGGAGTCCAAAGTTCTAATTTGGATTTCTAAGTTCTTATTTTGGACACCGTGTTATAGATTTTGAGTCGCGAGTTCTTATTTAGGGAATAAAGTTCTTATATAATGACTACAATTATAAGATACAACAACACATTATGTGTTATAGGACTATATCCCTCTTTCAGGTTCAATCAATAATGCTACGAATACATCCCCTTGTAGTACAAACCTGTTGTTGTCCCATTGTTAACAATACCAGTTGTTAAAGGCTACAAAGGCTACCCACATGTTGAGTAATTCTAAAATTCTCATAATGAGTTCGAAGCCACAAATTAATAATAAAAGTATAACTTACTAGTTCTTGAACAGTATCTCAAAATCTTCTTTTATTTCGAAGAATGTATTCCTGATACCAGTGTTCCTCTTGCATATTCAAGTTCAATGATAAGACTTCCACTGTTCCCAGCTTAATAGGACTCTATAACGGGGAAGCTAAAGGACTCCTTGAAGACCGTTATAAAGAATATTAGTCCCAACGGTGTAGCTTTACAATTCCACAATCGGCCGAAGCAAAAGAAAAAAAGCAACAAGCAAGCTAAGTTTCTCTCTTCTTTTTGCTGACGTGCCTCCATTTCTTTGTTCAAACAAAAAAATGGATTTCTTTCAACATCAAAATAAATAAGAGTCTGCCGACATTAATTGGACGCACAACAATAGCTAACTTGACGAATTCACGGCAAAATCTCCGAGTTGATTTTGCATAGACTCGACAAAATACTAGAGTTTCGGGTGATATTACACCGTGTCGCCGATCTCCATTTTTTCGGCTGTGAGAGATTTCGCTAGCGGCTTTGTCGCCGAATTTCCTCCTTTATCATGCGATTTTTTTCTTTTTATACACAAAACATAATGACATTTTTGGACGAAACGAAAACGTCATTTTGGTGACAAAACGACGACATAATGACACGAAACGATCAGCTTGTACTAAATGTGCCGGACTTCCCAAAATAACAAAATTTCCACGCAATTTTCTCGAAATAATAGCTCGAGTCTTTACTACAAAATAAATAATTTTCCCAAAGTAAATATGACTTGTTTTGTAGTAAATATGACAGTTCAAGAGCTTGAGTCATGGTCTTTACTACAAAACAAACACAATCACAGGTTATTTTCTGCAGTCCGTACAGTACAAAAGTCTCACATGCCCACCAAACAAATGCAATTTCACATCTGAAATGCCCTTTTTGTCCCCATTCAAATCCACATAAACAGAGACAGCAAAAGAAAAGCACTAGGAATTCGGAAATTCAAAAAACCCATAAAGCTCTAAAGCTAGTTGTTAAGGGTGTTTTTGGAACTTTCTTCTTCATCACATTTCAATTTTCATCAGTGCTTTTGCTGATGAAATACATAATCAAATATTGAAATATTATTCCCTTTGATCTCCCTTGGAAACTCCTCAAACCAAATTCCACTTCTTTCCCAGGATTTTCCATTCAAAGTCAAACACCACCATTTTCGTTCCTCTCTCTCTCTCTCGGAAAATCCGGTCTTAAAGAAAGCTTGAGCAGAACGCCATGGCTGCTTTTAGCAACTCGATATGTACGGTCAGTAGTCACAGTACGGTCAACGCAGGCAAGACCGACGCGAACGCGAAGATCTCGATGTCGAGCTTAAATCTCCATAGCCGCGCACTCGCCATTCCTTGGAACTTAAGAAATCCGAACAAGAGACACGTGGACGTGAAGGTCAAGGCAACGGTCCTGGTAAGTCCGGATTTGGAGCTAGACTTGGTATCGGAGCGAGATCTGAAGGAGAAAGGTTTCATGGGGCTGAGGAAGACGAAGCTGGTGTGTACGGTGGGACCGGCGTGCTGTTCGGCGGAGGATCTGGAGAGGCTGGCGATGGGTGGAATGAGCGTCGCGAGGCTCAACATGTGCCACAACACCAGGGAATGGCAATGCGAGGCGATCAGGGCCATCAAGAGCCTCAACCGAGACAAAGGTTTCTGCGTCTCCATCATGATCGACACCGAGGGCAGTCAGGTCCACGTCATCGATCACGGAGCTTCTTCCTCCGTTAAAGTCGAGGTATCTAAGCTTCCCTAATCTATTTTCTGTTAGGATAAAGATTTCATGTGATGTGAGCGAACATTGCTCAACTCGAACGCTTTCTTATATTGATCGAGGAATTAGAGTTATGACAAAAGTTAGGCTTTGTTTTTTCCATTTTATTAGGAAAATGATTTGATATCAGAGAACCTTGCAACGGTGGAAATGGAAGACTTCAAACTATATAGTAATGTTTTCTTGTAATGATTGAGGAAGTTAGAGCTGTACAAGAAAAGTTGGGATTTTATTTTCTTTTTCAATTTGTTAGGAAGAGGATTTTATATGAAAATTCAAGACTTGAACTATATAGTAAGTTTTGCTAGCAGTGATTGATATCAGGAAGTTAGAGGCATAAGAAAGTTGGGATTTATTGTTTTTTGTAAAAAAAAAAAAAAAAAAAAAAAAAAGAAGAACAAAAAGAAAAGAAAAGAGTGGACTATATAATTACTGATAAGAAAATTTTAATTAATTCTGCCAAAACATGATGAGATTTCAAATCAACAGGAAAATTCGGTCTGGCTATTCACTGCGGTGAAATTTGATGGTTCTCGTCCGTTCACCGTTCAGACTAATTACGAAGGTTTCTCTGAAGGTAAAACATCACTGTTTTTAGCAAAGTGATTCTTGATTTGCAAATGGTTTTTTTGTTGATGATTTTGTGTATGAAAAAATGGGAATCGGTAAGGCATTGAAGTGGGCGACGAGCTTGTGATCGACGGTGGAATGGCGAGCTTCAAAGTGGTGGAGAGGGTCGGGAATGATCTTCGTTGCAAGTGCTCAGACTCGGGTCTATTCTTGCCCGGAGCCAAATTCAGCTTTTGGAGGGATGGTAGGCTTGTCCAGAGGAACTTCCATCTCCCAACTCTATCCGATAAGGTCTCATTTCTTTTGCTCATTGTCCGATTCCACAACATTCATGTCAACAAATTGTTAATACAAATTATAAATATAAATTCAGGACTGGAGTGACATAGAGTTTGGCATCTCCGAAGGGATCGACTTCATAGCCATGTCTTTCGTGAACAACGCCGACTCTATAAGGCATCTGAAGAGCTACATCACAGCCAAATCATCGAGGTAACAAAAGATTAGGCCGAGCTAAAGGTGCTTGAAAGGTTAAATTTCAGAAGTTTGATTTATTTTGTAACCAAAAGTAACCAAAATATATTGTGAGAAGAATTCCGGGGGGTGTGATCATTGGGTTTTGTTTATTATTAGGTCGATAAAAGTATTGGCGAAGATTGAGAGCTTGGAAGCGCTTCAGAAGCTGTCGGAAATCGTGGAGGCTTCGGACGGGATCATGGTAGCTAGAGGAGACCTCGGCGTTGAGATTCCTCTCGAGAAAATCCCGACCGTCCAAGAGGAAATCGTCCGCGTGTGTCGGCATCTAAACAAGCCGGTCATCGTGGCCTCTCAGCTCCTAGAGTCCATGATCGAATACCCTACTCCAACTCGCGCAGAGGTAATAATCCTATGAACCATCCAATAAAGTGAATTGATAGTCAACAAGTGATAATTTGAAATTATTATCGTAATATATATATATATATATATATATATATATATATATATATTGATAATCGATCGGGTTAGTGGCATAAGAGTCTTATGATTAGATCCCTTGTAACTTGAGCCAGTAAAAGGATATCCTGGTTTCGGCTATATCTAATTTTACACGTGTACTTTCCTTAAAGGCTCAAAATGTTGGTCATCGACAACTGTCCGGTGGTTCCATTTTACAGAAATAGCGACGGCCGACGGAAATGGTTCAAAAATGTTATAAAAGCTTAATGTCAACTTGAAAAAGAATTCCGGGATTTCTTAAATTTCATCGGCATATTCGTAAACTTTCGTTAATTTGAAGCAAACAAATCATTCACTGGTATTTTAGATTTTCTATGGAAAATCTGCGAAAAATCATGACACAGAGGATTAAACCACTTTTGGTGTGGGAAACTGCGAAAAACTGACAGCATTTCTCAGCATTTTAATCCTTGTTCTCTTGTGCATCTTTCTCTCGATACAATCTATAATTTTGAATTACGTATTTTTTTCATGGCCATTTTTTTTGTACGGCAGTTTTTTTTTCCTTTTTCGGATGTTGTTTATATGTTTTTTTTTCCGTCATATAAAAGGTGGCGGACGTATCGGAGGCAGTGAGGCAATACGCGGACGCATTGATGTTATCGGGAGAGTCGGCGATTGGGATGTTTGGCCACAAGGCACTCTCTGTGTTGGAAACAACAAGCTGTCGGATCGAGCAATGGTGCCGCGAAGAAGACCGGCCGAGCTGTCTCGACCGCCCACGACTTGGGGAGTCGTTGAACGATCGGATCGCCGAGCAGATTTGCAATTCGGCTGTCGAAATTGGTATTTGCAGAAAATCAAACCTTATTTCGTTTTGCACTGAGTTTGGTATAAATGAATACAAATATCCGTTCCTGATGGCTAGATCATTCAAATGAATTTAATCTAAATTATATCTTTATCACGCCCATCTAAATTAAAATCTTTTCATTTTCTATAAAAGATCCTTTTTCTGAACTTCCATTATGGTTTTGCAGCGAATCGCCTGGCGGTGGATGCGATATTCGTGTACACAAGGGACGGGAAAACAGCATCGCTTCTGTCTCGGAGCCGTCCGAACGCTCCGGTGATGGCTTTCACTGACGATGAGAGCGCTCGGATGGGGATGAGTCTGCAATGGGGTGTCACTCCCATCCTTGCTGACCTGTCACATGACGTGGAAGCCAATACCAAACTCACCACCAGCCTTATCAAGTCTAGAGGACTGCTCAAAAAAGGAGACTCTGTCTTGGTGGTCTCCTCCACTACACCTTTCTCATTCCAATCTATACAACTCATCACCATTGATTGATTGCTATATTTGAAACTCAGTGATTTTGTTTAAGAATATGGGAATATTTGTGCGCATTTCAATCAAATCAGTTTAGGAAGTTCTATCATTTGATTTGAATGATTGTGATTTCTTTTCCTACCACGGCATGATCCGCCTATAAACAAAAAGGGCTAAGCTTGCCTGTCTTGAAGTTTGGAACTTAACGTTTAACCTTGAATCTCAGTCATAAACGGATGGCTGAGTGCCAAAGGTGACTTTACAAACAAATATTCCGGTTCTTAAAAATAATAAATAAATAAAAATTAATAAAAAAATTAAAAAAAAAACTCTTCATTAAAAATAATTAGAAGACTTTGTTAATCCATGGCCTTCTCTCTATCTATGTTCTTTGATTTTTTTTTTCCCCTATAAATACTAGTCGGTTTGCGTGGCATTCTGTCAAAGACAATAGTGTATGGAGTAATAAAGACGCTCAAAACACAAAAAAATATGGATTTTACACGTCAAAAAAACAAACAATATGGTCTAACGCTGTAATAAGCGTAAATTTTAGAGATTTATGTTGTCATTTTTCCAAAAAAGTATATATTGATCATCTATAAGACTGGAAACGAAGCGTTTCGGCTCATTTGTGGGATTTGGGTCGGAAAAATATCAAGAGTATCACTCGTATTTAATCGAAATGCGAGATTTATCCCTTCGATTTCTAGAAATATCAGACATATCTCTTCTGTTTAATATAAATGATATATACCTCCCCTAAAAAAATATTATATTACAAATATCACCATTTTCGTTTATTTTTACAAAAAAATAATTTGAACTCCCCAAAATACCCTTAATAGAATAAATATTTATTTACTATTTTATAAAAAAAAACAATCAAAATATCTCTTTATAAAAAAATCCTTAACTTTTTATAATGAATTTTTTTAATTTAATTTTTTCGTATATAGAATAGAAAATAAAAAAATTATTTCATTAAGGGTATTTTGGAGAGTTCAAAAAATTTTTTGTGTAAAAAATAAACGAAAAGAGTGATATTTGTAATATAATATTTTTTTAGGGGAGATATATGTCATTTATATTAAACTTAAGGGATATGTCTGATATTTTTAGAAATCGAAGACATAAATTTCGTATTTCGATTAAACACAATGGATACCGTTTCCGTTCCCTGGCACAATAAGTGTGGAATTTAAGCCCAAATTAGATTTCAAGCGGGATCCCGCACCATAAACTCCTATGTTGGATACTGGGATTCAATTATTGGCTTTTACGAGAGATAGTGTAAATAAAAGTGAGTTGAGTTTTTGGGAGAGGGAAAAATAGTATTCCCCCTTATCATATGACACTCACACACTTAAATAAACTCCTATGTTGGATACTGGGATTCAATTATTGGCTTTTACAAGAGATAGTTTAAATAAAAGTGAGTTGAGTTTTTGGGAGGGAAAAAGAGTATTTCCCCTTATCATATGACACTCACACACTTATTCATTTATTTATTTTTTGAATATCTTGGTCTAATATCTTCATACACCAAGTAGAGTTTATATGCACAAACAATCATTTGATCATAAGCTATACAAAAAAAAAAAAAAGCCAACCACTTCATTTTCCTATAATATTACAAAGTCAAACTAAGCAACAATAAATAATGATAAATAAATTATACACGCATTTATTGCAATTAGTCAATTAATCGACTCTTTTAAAAATTCAAGCACAAACTTCATTTTATTAAAATAGAAATAATCCACACTAATTAAATTAATAAATGAAATTTTGACTACTTTTTAAAAGGATTGTGAGTCTACAATACTTTTAAGAGGATTAAGGTGCCAACGTAAGAACGTACCCCGCTTATATGGTACAAGTAATCAAGAGGATTCTTCAATTGTCTTCAAGGACAGCGAGGCAAGGGAACTAGTCAGACCACATGACGATGCTTTAGTAATTGAGTTAGATGTATAAAATTGTGTAGTGTCCCAAATTCTCATCGATAGAATATCGACGATCGGCTATTGAACGAGAACTCACCGAACTGATCATATTCAACGGAATGATCACCCCTTGATCAAACTTACCGTCCAGGCATCCGGAGTATATCGAATAGTCGAGTTCCTAGTACTCGATTTTCCATTCAATATAATCCAAGGACAACTTTTGGATTCCTAGTATGAAGGTTGTACCCTCCACCCATCATAAATGCATATGCTTTCCCACTCCCGAAGCCCGAAGGGATTATGGAACGCTTTCCCACTCTCTAAGGGATTGTGGAAGTGAGAGGCAGCCAAGAAGCAATAAGAATATGCTATATGAGAAACCACAAAATGAAAATGGAAAAACTTGATGATGGTCAATAGCAACTAATGACCATTAGAGATTCAACTCCGACCCTAGGCACGAAAACTGAGGAAGAATGTTTTGAAAATCAAGACGCTCTGCGCCCCAAAATGATTATTCAAGTTCAGCTCAACAGCTCGAATCCCGAACATCATGTTGGAATTGGAGCCAAGCAGAATGAGAGCCTAAGAAGGGAGATAACACTACTACTTTTTTGGTTTTTTGGAAGGGTATCCAGTGCGACATGTCACCAGAAAATGAAATTTTTAGTAGTGTAATAAATTTCCTTAAAATAAATAAGGAGTTACATGGACAGCCGAAGACATGCCAAGCATTACCATTACATCATGTCTCACCAACTCAGCGTCGATCCTAATTTCAAGCCTGTGAATCAAAAGAGAATAAAGCTTGGCACAGAACGAGCCAAGGTCATCAACGATGAAGTGGAACAACTCTTAATCGTGTGATCGATTCGACAAGTCAAGTACCGAAATTGGTTAGCCAATACGGCCATCATTAAAAAGAAAAAAGCGGAAGTGGCACGAATGCATCAACTTCACCGACTTACACAAAGTATGTTCAAAAGACATATTTCCATTGCCTCATATTGACCAGCTTGTTGAGGCCACAACGGATCATAAAATCTTGCCTTCGTGGATACATTCGAGGTAGATCTTGATGCACCCGAAAGATTAAGACAAAACGGCGTTCATAACTGATTGGGGAATTTATTTCTACAAGTGATTCTCTTCGGATTGAAGGACGCTGGTACCGCATACCAAGAATTGTGAATAAAATTTTTAGGGAAAGAATTTGTAAGAATATTGAGGTTTACAATGACGATATGTTAGTAAAATTCCTCCGCGAAACTGACCACGTAGCACATTTGGAGGAATGATATGAAATTCTAAACAAATATCAAATGAAGATCAATCCAACCAAATGCTCGTTCGGGGTTTCCTCAAGGAAATTCCTCAAGTACTTGGTTACCCAAAGAGGAATTAAAGAAAACTCATACCAAATCCATGCACTACGCAACTTGCCGTCCCCCAGGAACATGCAAGAAGTACAAAGGTTGACAAGAAGAATTGATGCACTTAGCCGATTCATATCTCTTTCAACCGATAAGTGCTTTCCCTTTTATAGTATGTTAAAAGGAAATAAAAAGGCTTAGTGGAACAAAAAACACGAAGAAGAATTAAAAAATTAAAAGAATATTTGGCGACACCGCCAATATTGGGTAAACTCGTGAACGAGGAACGTCTGTATTTGTACGTCGTAGTGTCATATGCGGCAGTAAGCTGAATCCTAGTTAGAGATATGGATGGCATTATTACTCGATACTCGTTTACCCGCCCGTTATCCATGTTTAACAGGCCGAGTAATACCCGCTCAAAACTTGTTAACGGGAGATACCCATTAACATTTAAAGGGGTACAGGTACAAAAAACTTTTACTCGACCCATTAATCCGTTAGCCCAACCTGTTATAATTTTTTTTTTAATTAAATACCTGCCAACCCTTTAAATTCTTATAAAATTATGTGTTGTAATTATGAATTTTGATTTTCTTTAGTGTTCCCAGTTTAAATTATATTTTGACTCTAAAATTTAGCTTTAATTTATATATATATTTTTTTTTTTACTTTTTGAGTGGTTATTTTTTTTACTTTATATTCTGAACCGTGTTCATGGGTAACGAGTATTGAAATTTCACACACGCTACCCGATGGGTACGTACCCACTACCCGATAGGTATATACATGTTACCCGATCCGTTTGAGGAAATAAGTGACGGGTATTTTTTTTCTAACGGGTATGAGTACCTGTATAGGTGCACCCGTTCATACTTGTACCCGTTTCCATTCCTAGTTAGAGTAGATCGAGGTGATCAGAAGCTGGAAGCCGATATTTTATATTAGCAGATCACGCGTAGACGCTGAATACTAGATATCTTGCGATGGAAAAGCTGGACCTTTTAGTAATCACGATCGCCCAAAAGCTAAGGCATATTTCCAGTCACATATGATAATCGTAATGACAACACAATCGCTGAGGTCTTCCTTGTACAACCCTAATCAGTCAGGAAAGCTGACCAAGTGAGCAGTCGAACTCAATGAGTATAGCATAGAATATCGTACTAGAACTTGTGCAAAATCACAAGTCCTAGCTAATTCTCTCGTGGAATTACTTAGGGAAAAGCCCGACACAAAATCTGAAGACCGGAGTCTGGACTTTGAATATGCATGGTTATTCTTCAAAACAAGGAGCTGGAGTAGCAATCCACATGGTATCCCCACACAAAGAAGTCATCGAACCGTTATTCCGACTCCATTTTTTTGCCTCCAAAAATGAAGCCGAGTACGACGCTCTTATCGTGGGAATGCAATTGGCATATGTTGTTGGAGCAAAGCAAGTTAATGCGTACGATGATTCGCAACATGTCGCTAACCAGTTTCGCGGCGAGTTCTTGTTAGCAACAAGTTCGAAACAAGGGGATGAACGCATACAAGCATATGTGAAAGTAGTCCAAAAATTTGAAAAGTAATTCGACACTTTTGAACTCATTCAAATACCTAGAAAGGGTAACACTTGAGCTGACGTCCTGGTTACATTGACATCTAGTTTGGATCGGAACGCATCTTCTCAAAAATTTGTGAGGGAAAATGTAGAAGCCATGCCGAGGGTAGAGCCTTGACAATAAAAATAAAGAGACAATGTTTCTTCTAGCCCATGGTGGTCGTAGACTACGAAAACGATTCACGACATTGTGATAGATTCCAAAAGCATACCTCAAATATTAGACAGATAGGCGAAGAACTATCTTTGATCTCGGCCACCTACCCATACATGAAATAGTCCATGGACATAGTGTGAGCTATGCCTACCACTCCCCTTGGTCATAACGGATTACTTCTCCAAATGGGTCGAAGCGAGAGCCTTCCCCTTGATAAAAGACGTGGATGATCATGCTTTCGTTTGGAAGAACATAGTCTTCCGTGGCTGATAATGGTGTACTGTTAATATCTAAAAGATAAAGACACATCTGTTACGACCAATAAATTGAACTTAGAATGTCAACTCCAAGATACCTCGAAGGCAACAGTCATGCCAAAGCGGCTAACAAAAAAATCGTGAATGCCTTAAAGAAAAGGCTCACAACCAAAAAGGGACAATGGGCCGACAAACTCCCTGGAGTTCTTTTGGCCTACCGATCTAGTTCTAAGCGCCCTATTGGCGAGACACCATTTTCTCTAGTCCATGGTGTCAAGTTTGTAATGCCCCTAGAACTTAAAATCCAAACACTACAAACGATTTATGCCCACAAAAATGAGCATGCCAATGACCAAGCGCTTCACGACTCGCTAGACTCAATACGAAAAAATGAGAAAAAGCACGGGTCAAAATGTTAAAGTATTGACAAAGTATTGCTCAATACTACAACAAAAACTTTTATCCACGGAATTTCAACATCGGAGACTTGTCCTCATGAAAGTTTCTAGAACACCGCAGAAGCCATTGTTGGAAAGCTTGGCGCAAACTGGGAAGGGCCGTACCGTGTGACACGAGTAGTTCATCCTCGAGTTTATGAGCTCAAGGCTTTAGAAGGTGTACTCGTCTGAAGGACTTCGACCATCATAAACCTTAAGAAATACTACTGCTAAAAGTAGACAAAATAATCAAACTATGCTTTGGCTTGATCCCATTATATGGGTACATAGGGAACCGAATCCATGGTCCAGCCCCAATCTCAACAATCTACGCTTACTCTGAGTATCGAGGCTCTAACTTCATTCGAATATAATAACAACATATTCAAACGAGCCGTAAACTGTATACCGGGATCGAGGTCAAACTCAATTTCCCGCTGAGCATCGAGGCTCGCAAATCATCTAAATAAACTAGCATATTTAAATGAACTCTAAATTACATGACGGGATCGAGGTCGAACTAAATATCCCGTTGAGCGTCGAGGCTCTCATCTCGATTAAATAAAACAAAATATTTAAATTATTTGTAAACTATATACCGATATCAAAAATAAATTCAAGACATCTTTGCTATAAATAAATATAGTCTCTAAGATTGATTTGTAAAAATGTTGACCTAAAAGACTTAGCAAAGTTTTTGAAAGAACAATCTCTCATATCGGCGTGACGAACTCAACTTGAAACACTTCATAAAATTTTGAAAAAAAGTCTTTCAGGTCAACCTGACAATCTCAACTTGAAAGAATTAGTAAAAAAAAAATCTCTCAGGTCAACCTAAAAGGGCTATCAAAGCGCATACATATATTCATTCAAGCATCTGTGAATATGCACGAAATAAATATGTATAGACAAGGAAAGATAAAACATTCACACAAAAAATTAGAAATAATAACTTTCAGAACGACCCTACATCCTAACGAAATTGTAGCAAGTTGAGATGAGATATAAAGGACCCTATGGCCGAACAGGCGCATCCACCAACCTTATTACAAAAAATAATAATTCCTAAGACAACAGGCCCAAATTCTTAGCAAGGAATTGTTCAAAATTTACTAGAAACAAATGAAAAAAATAAAAAGGTTGAACTACGCGGCGTGCTTTGGGTCCTTGATCAATGGTATGATCGCCGCTTTTTCGGGCTCTTTGGGTCGGGGTGGACTCGAGGTTGGTTTTGGCTCTTTAACGATCTTTCCCAGCACGAAGTTCGACTACGCCAGCACCGAGCCATTTTGGTTTACCATCGATGTCTCCTTCGGAATGTACTCTGGGGTCGCCTTCTCCGAGTACAGAGCGAAGGTCACCTCATCAGCTTCATTGAGGGGCGGAAAAGGCTCAGCCTCTAGCATCTCCGTGAACTTAGCAATGTCGCTATAGGCCTTTGCCATCTTGCTTAGCACGTCTTCAAAATCTTGATCAACGATCTCCTACAAGACGCCCGCGGCAGCCTGACGCTGGTCCAACATGCGTTGAATGACCGCCCTCTTCTCGCGCGCTGCGAGGTGAGCCCAGTACTTGTAAAAATATTATATAAGAATCGGTGAACTTACCTCTGTGATCGCACCAGACATCCCTCAATTATCCCCGATTAGCGACCTTACCTTTTCCAAAGCCGTGGTCGAATATCGGATCTTCCAAAGCAGATAAGCGGAAGCACCCTGGTATATGTGAAGACTATAATCTTGTCCAAATGAAAGGCCATTTTTTCGGCTTTGTATTCGAGGTCGAACCCAGTATCGAGCCATATGAGAACGGCCGGGTCGAGGTCGAAGTGCCGCCTTTAATGGCAACGACCACGGCAGAGCCAATCCCCGCATGGACGACCTTAGCAAGGTCGACCTCTCCCGAGTATGAAACAACGTTACCCTTTTTCTTATCTTTCTCTTTCTCCCTTTTCTCTTTCTCTTCCATTTTTTCTTCTTTTACTTTCTCTCATTCTCCTTCTCTCCTTGAGCCTTTTTCTCTATGGTCGTTTCCTTTTTCCCATTCGAATTCTTCGCTGCCCGGGTGGACTTAGCTCCCAAAGTTGACTTCGGTAAGACGACCTTCCTCTTCAGCACGATCTTAGGGATTGAGTTTCCTTGCTTGTCAACCGAAGTCATGTCAACCATCTCGGTCTCAACGTTGATAGGGACATCTGTTAAGAATATTGCTCATTGAAGATAATAAAATAAAGAGGAGCATTCTACACAATTGGTCTGTGTACGGCCTAGACAAACTTTGATTGTTGATGTGTTGTTTAAGCAATCATTACGACACACTAACCAGGGTTGCTATGATGGTCACAATAAGACTTGATCTAAATTATGAAGTGGTCACAGACTGCTATGTTGTATTACCATGTTCTGTGACTTATTTCTTACTGCTAGATGTGTAACTAATTATTATCTTTGTGTAGGAATTCTTCTACCACACTACGACCTGGTGACCTAGCTAGATAGAAGGTGGTGGGAGCATGCTTAGAGTTTCGCTTAACATGGCCGAGTTGAGCTAGATGTATTACAGTTAGCTCGATTCTCTTCTCCTCGGCCAATGCTATAAGCCATGTGATCCTCCTAAGAAAATTTGGACGTATTTGAGGTATTGAAATCTTAAGTAAATCTAAATATTCTAATGTGAGAGAAGGAATGGAAAACAAAGTCCATATTCCTTGAAGATTATTTTGTAAACAAAACATAAACCCTCGTGGGTGGTCGCAGTTATCGAGTTCAGACTCTGCAAAGCAAGACGAATCCCTGATCGAATGTTAAATTCATCAAAATATCATTTAAGATATGTCTCTTTTACGGTCGAAGGAGACCAAAAATAATGAGCAACCTCATCTAATTTTCCTGGAAACGCTCGAGTTTGTTTGGGCTAGATGTTTTCGACTACGAGTAAGACTGAAGAAATCCTAAGAAAACCTAGGTCGGGCTGAAATAAAATCCTAAGATCTTCTTCCGAATTGACTAAATTCGAAGCCAATCTTTGTCAAATTCGTGAAATGTGAGTAAATAGAGGACACACTCAAGAGATTATGGGATTCTTAAAGACGAACTCGGGAAAAATCCTATTTCTAGGTACGAACTCAAGAAAACCGCATTAACAATTCTAGAGAGATTAATTTTAGAGCGAGATGAAGAAAAAGTGATAATGAGAGATTTAGCATATAATCGCTTCCAAAGTCGAAGTAAATAGTGAAATGAAAATAACTTTTCACTATTCCTCTATTTATTACCGTCGATTGCAGAGCCTAACCTGTCAATTAGTTCAAAAATTCCCACTCGAGTAGGAATTTAAACAAACTCTCTACGTAATTTAAAGTGACGACTAATTTGACATGTACAATTGTCACAAAGAACCAAGAACAAGATGAGATGTGCTTAACTGCACTCCAGTATCTCGCTAAAATTCAAAATTCAAATTTCAAAACTCGAAAATATTTCCACATATTTTCAAATTGATTTCTTTTAGTTAATTTTGTTAGGGATTATTGCACACGAAAAGATTAATTTGTAATATTTGAGGCGCTGAAATTATCAATAAAATTAAGTTATGAAAGTTTTATCTTTGTGAACTCAAAAGCTTTATTTATATTATAGATTATCAACATTCATCAAATCTTTAGCCTCCCTAGTAAACTGAGTTACATGTTGGGCATCTAAGTTCGAGCGATGAGCTAAAACTTGGTCGGTGATTGATCCATGCTTGGGTAGCTGGATCTCAAATAGCATATGTGGAACATAAGTGAAGGTTGATCACTTAGGGGGAGCATTCTATATAGTTGGTCTGTGTATGGCCTGGAAAGACTTTGGTTGTTGACGTGTTGTTTGAACAACCATTACAACACACTAATCAGAGTTGCTATGATGGTCACAGTACACTTGATCTAAATCGTGAAGTGGTCACAGACTTCTAGGTTGTATTACTGAGTTCTTTGACTCATTTGTTATTAGCTAGATGCTTAAATACTTATGTCTTGGGAACTCGGGATATGATCTAAGCAAAATGTGATTCACAGATATGAAATGCAGTCTTTCTGAAAGAAGGTCAATGTTCACCAACCTAAGGGTATATTCAAAAGCCAATTGATTGCATGCACTTTGTAGTAAGTACATACGAAAGAATCTATTGTTTGGGAAACAATGATGCTTATGGCTCATATGTATCAAGAAAGCTATACCAAAATAATTGACCTTTACTCAATACGAGTTGAACTTGGAGGATTGAGCTCATAAATTGACTATATCAATGGACACTCTTACAATCAGTAAAACATCGTTATAGTATTAAGAAAAGTGCAGTCTCGGCTCATGCTGTGGAGTGAAAGTGAGATTGACGAATCGAATGAATAAGAGAAAATATTTCTGAATGAAAGTCTCGGATCATGCTGTGCAGTCTCGGCTTATACTTGTAACCATCATTTGAATTTGTATTTATAGGCAACTCAATCTGAATGAAAATCAATCAACATTTCTTAAAACACTTTTGTGAGAAAATACTCTCTAATTTCTTAGGTTCTAAATCGTTGAACTTATCAAGGCAAATAACTTTGTGGCGTTCTTCGAGTTCTAGACTTATCAATAATTTCATTCCATAGACTATTGTGGCGTCTTTCATTCCCCCCTCAATCTTATCAATAGTTCAAATTACAAACTATTGTGGCGATTATCACTCCACCCAAACCACCAAACCGACCCTTCCTTTTAACCTATCCAAAAATCACCAAAAATTCCCTACAACAACAAAACCGCAAACCTTCATCCAAATCGAAGCAAAGACTTATTGAGGCAACCCACGTAATTCCGCAACGATTTGAGCTTCGTTCATCGCAAAGGCAGCGAGGTTCACATCATTTGGTATCAGAGCCGAAGACGATCGTGAATCATGCAACTTTTTGCTGGGTTCGTTGAAGACTACCCCATGTCATATGTGTTCAATGACGACGTTGAAGATGAAGAACATTTTTTTGAGCCATTGGGTGATCCAATATACGACGAGGAACTCCATGATGAGGAATTCAACGACGAATCGATTTTCCAAAAATATAACATCAAAGAGCCAATATTTGACTATCCGATCTTCGAAGAGCTAATCTTTGACAAAGACGAGAAAGACACGAAGATATCTCTTTCTCCAATTATCAATCAATCCGATGGAGGTGATACAATTTTCGTTGACGTGTCTTATTTATTTGAGGTTGTATTAAGTATTTTGGAGTTCATCAAGATTGTCATTCTACATTCGCACCACCTAAGAATGCATCGAATTCGAGGACGAATTCTGTCAAACACGGGGAGAATGATGCAGGGCAAACTGGGCTATAGTTTCAAGAATGTTGAGACCGAAACGGACAAAAGAGTAGTGTTTTCTGAGTGGAATCGACCTAGTAAACAAGACCCACAAAGGGGGTCTCGGGATTTAAGCCGAAATCTGACGTTTAGGCTTTCAAAATGACGTTTTGTGTTCTTCTCGATTAATTTAATTATAGCTTTTATTATTGTGTTTAAGTAGATTAATTTACAAAACTTTTCATTTCCAAAAGACTTTTCTTTTCCTAAGTCTTTTCGTTTTCATTTGAATTTATATTAGTGTTTAGAGTTTTAATTATGTCTTTTGGTATACTTATAACCATCATTTGAAGTTGTATTTAGAGGCAACTCAATCTGAATGAAAATCAATCAACATTTCTTAAAACACTTTTGTGAGAAAATACTCTCTAATTCTTAGGTTCTAAATCGTTGAACTTATCAAGGCAAATAACTTTGTGGCGTTCTTCGAGTTCTAGACTTATCAATAGTTTCATTCCATAGACTATTGTGGCGTCTTTCATTCCCCCCTCAATCTTATCAATAGTTCAAATTACAAACTATTCTGGCGATTATCACTCCACCCAAACCACCAAACCGACCCTTCCTTTTAACCTATCCAAAAACCACCAAAAATTCCCTACAACAACAAAACCGCAAACCTTCATCCAAATTGAAGTAAAGACTTATTGAGGCAACCCACGTAATTCCGCAACGATTTGAGCTTCGTTCATCGCAAAAGCAGCGAGGTTCACATCATTTGGTATCAGAGCCGAAGACGATCGTGAATCATGCAACTTTTTGCTGGGTTTGTTGAAGACTACCCCATGTCATACGTGTTCAATGACGACGTTGAAGATGAAGAACATTTTTTTGAGCCATTGGGTGATCCAATATACGACGAGGAACTCCATGACGAGGAATTCAACGACGAATCGATTTTCCAAAAATATAACATCAAAGAGCCAATATTTGACTATCCGATCTTCGAAGAGCTAATCTTTGACAAAGATGAGAAAGACACGAAGATATCTCTTTCTCCAATTATCAATCAATCCGATGGAGGTGAAACAATTTTTGTTGACGTGTCTTATTTATTTGAGGTTGTATTAAGTATTTTGGAGTTCATCAAGATTGTCATTCTTCATTTGCACCACCTAAGAATGCATCGAATTCGAGAACGAATTCTGTCAAACATGGGGAGAATGATGCAGGGCAAACTGGGCTATAGTTTCAAGAATGTTGAGATCACCGAAACGGACAACAGAGTAGTTTTTTCTTAGTGGAATAGACCTAGTGAACAAGACCCACAAAGTGGGGTCTCGGGATTTAAGCCGAATTCTGACGTTTAGGCTTTCAAAATCACGTTTTGTGTTCTTCTCGATTAATTTAATTATAGCTTTTATTATTGTGTTTAAGTAGATTTAATTTACAAAACTTTTCATTTCCAAAATACTTTTCTTTTCCTAAGTCTTTTCGTTTTCATTTGAATTTATGTTAGTGTTTAGAGTTTTAATTATGTCTTTTGGTATACTTGTAACCATCATTTGAAGTTGTATTTATAGGCAACTCAATATGAATGAAAATCAATCAACATTTCTTAAAACACTTTTGTGAGAAAATACTCTCTAATTTCTTAGGTTCTAAATTGTTGAACTTATCAAGGTAAATAACTTTGTGGCGTTCTTCGAGGTCTAGACTTATCAATAGTTTCATTCCATAGACTATTGTGGCGTTTTTCATTCCCCCCTCAATCTTATCAATTGTTCAAATTACAAACTATTGTGGCGATTATCACTCCACCCAAAACACCAAACCGACCCTTCCTTTTAACCTATCAAAAAACCACCAAAAATTCCCTACAACAACAAAACCGCAAACCTTCATCCAAATTGAAGCAAAGACTTATTGAGGCAACCCACGTAATTATGCAACGATTTGAGCTTCATTCATCGCAAATGCAGCGCGGTTCATCGTATCGAAGCCAGGCCGCCAGGGCGTCTTTTTCCTCTTGTGTCGAATCTTCATTCGTTTGAGGACAGGGGGTGGTGAGAACCCATTTGTGCTTGTCGACAGTAAGGACTATGTCGAGGTTACGTTTCTAGTCGACGTAATTGTCGCCTTCGAGTTTATTCGAGGAAAGAATGATCGAGAGAGGTTTGAGAGACTTGTTGCTTAATTAAGTTGAAACAAGTTTATGATTAGTCTTTGGTTTAGGATTTAAGTTTGTTTAAGACTTGATAAAATCCAAAGGTGTTATAAACCAAACGATAATTTACTCCCTCAAGAGAAGGCCGCAAAAAATCTCCATTTATAAGTAAATTACACATCATTAATGCTTAGCCAAGATGTCAATACACCAATTTTGACTAGCCACCTTTTAAATTGGTTTGATCACTTTGAAAATCAATCCCCCAAGGGGAGGCCTTGTCATCATTGTATCACTCTTGGACGTAGCTCATTGAGCAATGATCGAAGCAAAAACGCCTTAGAGTACTCCCATTTAAGAGAGGGTCGCAAGAGCGGCTTTTAGTCTCACGTCAATTGCTTCTTTCATTAGTGTTGGGGATCGTGGGTTACAAACAACAAGTATAACTCTCCCACTTAGTTTTTGGAGTTGGTACATCGACTCTTATAAGTTCGGAAAAGGTTTTCCTATTTATAGAGCGATAGAGCAGACAACTAGAAAAGAATCCTAGATCTTCATGTTCAGAGCAGTGTTAGTGCATAAAGGCACAATGGACATACTAGGATCTTTTCCTATTTTCTATTTCGGGAAAGTGCATGAGGGAAGTGTGAACTTAAACTCACTCGAACACTTGGAAGTTTGAGATTACACATCTTTTTATTTTCGGCTTGTCTACGAAGAGACCTCCCACTTAAATTTTCAAGAGCATATAGATTTTGAACATATATGATATAGATATAGTTTTGAAAACTTATTTGATTTGGATGACAAAATATTTTCATGTTTGAAAATGAAAACGGTTTATCAAAATTCAAACTAGTTTTGTAAAAATTCAATTTCAAGTTAAATTTTCAAAAATCAAAACATTTTAATATTACACATCATGTTTATAATCTTATGAAAAATATTTTTGCTCAAGAAAATTTTCTCATTAGAGTTCTATAACTCATGGTAGTGGGGCTGAAAATCCGGATTTCTAAAAAACTGGACTTTCAGAATAGCCGCGCACCTCGGAGTAAAATCGCCATAACTGGTGGTTCCGAAGTCTTTTTTACCCAAAATCGGTAGCATTGGAAAGAAGACAGACAGACCTTTGATTTGATTCAAGAATCATTAAATTTCCAATTTTGAGCAGAGAGTTATGCCACTTTTACTGCGGGTTTTACTCCAGCTCGAAGAAAACAGAAATAATTAAAGTTCGGTCTCTTAGTGCGTAAAAAGAATCGAGTGTAACGGAACATTTTATGAAGTTTCTAAGGCTTTTATTTGTGTTTTATTAACATGGTGATAACATGGTATAAAAGAAATAACAACTAGCATAAATCGATTCAAGCAAATAAAAGAAACTAGTAAGACAAGAAAACTAGTCACAAAATTTACTCGAAATTTTTCTCAAACTTAAAACACGTTTTTTTAATATAAAAAATCAAAATTTTTTAAAAATGATTCTAATGTGTTTTAATAACATCCCAAACTCATAGAAAAACAACATGATTGTTAATTTAAAGGCAAGATCAATAAATTAAAAAAAAAATCTAAGATAACAATTTTAACTTGTCACAAAATTAGTAAACTTTCGAAAACGATTTTCAAGCTAATAATTATAAATACATGTACATGCATATCTTTGACAATAGCTCTGATACCATTTTTTGGAATTGATCTAGGGTTTAAGAAAAATTTTAACGCTTCGGTAAGGAACGGAATTTTAAAAATTTTCTTTTGACAAGTAAAACGATTTTACTAACCTAGACAAAGAGCAAGCACATGTAAATAAAAAAACTACTATGAGCATAAATAATTTACTAAAGTTTTTAGAAGCTTGAACGTTGATGAGCCTTCGGAAGGTTGAAAACATTCGTCTCCCTCGCAGCACGTCTCTCTTCTTTCCTCGCCAACTCGAGCAACCACGAAAGTTTCTATCACTATAATCACTCGATAAAATTAGGAATTAGTGTGTGGGCACTTTTAAACACTGCGACTAAGAGATAAGCTCTCAATCTCTAAAACTTGGGATGAATGAAATGAAGGGAATGAGAGCTCTATTTATAGGAGAGGTTTTACCTTAAATAAGGTAGTTTGCTCTTTTATTGAATATCATATATTCATGAGCAAATATTGCTCTCATTCCCTTAGAGTCACACGGCCAAGAGTGCTTCTAGAAGCCCTTGGATTTGTTTCCTCTTTTGATCCCTTCCTTACTTGGCCGAATTCCCTAATGCATCTAGATGCAAATTTGTTTCCTCTTTTTCTTTTGGCAAGTATCTTCATACATTAATGCACAAAATAACATCTCTTTCACACTAGGGCTGCACGAAATTAGTCTCCCATTCTCTTGGGTTGGACAGCCAAAAGGCTTCTAGAAAGTCTTTCTAGATTTTTCTTTACTTGTTCATGACAACATAAGAAAAGCCCATTACGAATTTTCAAGTAAAATTCTATGAAATGAAATTAATCCACACGGCCCAATGAACACATCATGGCCAACTGATCTAGGCCATCATATGACCATTTCAAAAAATTTATTGACATTCATTTCATGCTATGTCCAAAAAGACAAATTTACCCTTTTGACAATTTTCGTAAAACTTGTCTCGTTCTTGTTTTAACTTAGCTTCTAGTTTAACTATTCCTACTCGATATGATTTGTGATAGTGACCTCATGGATCCAAATGAACAAAGCTTGAGCTAAACACTTGGACTCAAAAGTTCACAAACCTTTTCCAAGTTTAGCTTAATGTAACCTGACTCCACTAAAGAGTTGACACTGAAAATCTCTCGGTTCAAATGAATTTATTTTCTACTCAAGAATTCAACCAAATTATGATGAGCGGATCCACTGAATATTATATATGTTTACCCTTCATGAATATCATCAGCTAGTCGGGATTTACAAAATTACCATTTTACCTTTCTAGCTGTTATTTCCTCAACTCCTTTGTCGCTTGTGAATAAGTTAGAAACAATGTATTGACGAAGAGCTAACAAGTCACATTGTTTCATCCAAAAGAGTCAGGACTCAATTTGGACACTGGCCAGTTCATTTATTCATATTCCAAGGAACAAAGCATGATGTGATATACATTGCATTTCAGCAATCTTTTACATGAATTCCATATCTATGAGAACTTCACAAAGTTACTCATGACATTCTCACAACTTAGTACTTCACCAATAGGCCCTGTTCAGAATCACATAGTGAGTCCGAACTCTGACTTTCTCAAATGAGAATACGTAAGTTGTGAAATGGCATGTCTCATTTCAGGATTAAGGTAAGCACGATGCAGTTCATACGTAGTGACTTCGAGACATAAGAGGTTAAATGGTTTGTTCTTCTTTTGTCTCTAGAAGTGCACTGGTCAATTCAGCACCTTCGGAAGATACCTAGAAGAACTATAGAGTCTCCAACTATCTGTGCCCCATAACCAAACATCATAGATTCTCCTAACAATCGTACTGAGGTCAATAGTCCTTTGACCCTTAGATTGCGAATATATCGTTTTTAGCAAACTATGAAGAGTTTGTTCATGCAAATCCACATTTGTCTCTTCGTAAGTTGTTAAGTTTGTTTATGGACTAAAGACTAAGGTCTTATCATAAAGCTTCAAATAGACAACGAAGAATGAATGAACGTTTCAACTTTTTATTAATGAATAAGCAATTACAAGCAAGAGTCTTCGTGACACTTTATTACATCAAATGTACAAGATAAAGACTACAACTCTTCTTGTGGGCCCCATTGACAACACCGAGTACGTGCGTCGTGAGGTAGGTGGACAGTCGCCTTTCTTTTGGTCTCGAAGGAGATATCGTCTATGGGATCTAGTATAGATAATTGTTACAACTCCTAAGACTCCTTTGGAATGGTTAATCACGAGGGAAGTAGTCAATTCATAGGCCTCGCGAGAATTCACGGTGATCAAGCAACGGATGCTTGATTAGGGTCGTTAATTTTCGAGAGACTTCGAAATAGGATTATCCTCTTTGGCGACGAATCTGCAAAAGGCCTTTGGCGTCGGTTTTTAGGTCGCAAGGAAATCACGTTGATCGAGCATTGATTTGCTCGATTAAGGTCGCTATTCATGAGGGACTTCGGAATAGGACCGTCTTCTTTGGTGGAAATTCTCTGAGGTGGTAATTGGCTCATTCTTTCCTATGTCAAGAGTGTTAGACAAACGGAAAAATGGATATATCTCTCTAGTAGATGAAGAACAAGAGAATAAAATTCCACAAGCTCTTAATTATCATGAGAGAACATTTGTATGTCATTGAGCCTATGTAAAAGGAAGAAAAAGGTAGAGAATGTCAGTTTGAGAGTAATCTTACTCCAATTGTAGAGAGAAAGGAAGGAAGATGCTTCTCTATGTGAGGTTGTGAGATGAGAGAGAAGAGTAAAGGGGATGGTAGTCAAAATGGTGTGAGGAACCTATATGAACATGTAATATGGTGAGGGTGGTGACGGTTATGGAAGAAATGTACTAGAAATGAAAGGTGTAAGAAGGAATGTTGAGAGAATGATGGAATATGGTACTTTTAGAATGTCATTTCTAGTATCTTTCTTGAGAATGGTACTTGAGGTTGAGACAAGATGGTGAGGTATGAATTTTCTAGAGTTTTTGCATAGAGAATTCGTTCTCTCATGTGGTAAAATGAAGGGTTTTTATAGGGCTTTCAAGGTATTGGGGTGAGGAAGGTTTAATGAAATTTCATTTTTAGGGTGAGAAAATTTCTTTTTTCGAGTGAGAAAAGTGCTTGGAAAGTGCCTTGAAAGGTTATGATACGTTCTGGGCTGAATTGGTGAGATGGCAAGGGTTGGACATGTGAAAAGAGGGCAAAAAGAGGTGGAGGTTCGATAGAGATGGCCGTACGGCCTGTATGGTGGATGTACGGCCATATTGGCCTCAAGGAGTAGCCATACAGTCGAGTCACGTGGCCATACGGCATGTTGGAGTCATGGGTAGTCATACGGTAAGTTTGAAGGTGGGAAACAGCCGATACGACACACTTGTGGCTATACGGAAGTTGGAGGCGGGAAATGGCCATACAGCCTTGTCCTATGGCCGTACGACCGTGTGGGTCAAGAAAATGGCTATACGGCCTAGTCACATGGCCGCACGGCCATGGTGGTGTCAAGGAGAGGCTGTACGGCCATGGCGTGGGCGAAATTGGTGTTACGACGTGCCAAATAGCCATACGGCCATGGCAAAGGGTTAACTTGGCCGTACGACATCTTTTAGTGGCCGTACGGCCATTGTCAATCCTCGATGGGTGCGTCGGGGCGTGTCAAGGGCATGGTAAGTCATCCGCGAGGTGTGTCAAGTTTCTGACGAGGCGTGTCAAGTCTCAAGAGAGATGTAACAAAGCATGGCATGAGGAGGGCAAGACAAGTCAAGGCGTGGACGGCAAGGGCAATGAGAGTCAAGTCATGGCATGGAGAGGGCAAAACGAGTCAAGGCATGGTGCAGCGAGGGTAAGGCGAATCAAGTGCCTAGAAAAATATATCAAAGGCTCATGGCAACACACTTCCCATAGTATTACACAACAAGGTTCACAGCGGTGCACAACAAGGCTCACAATGATGCATGGCAAAGCTCACGGCGATGCACGGCCTATGGAGGTGCACGGCAAGGCTAACAGTGATCAATAACAACGATCACGACGATGCACGGCCCATAGCGATGCATGGTAAGGCTCATGGTGATCGACGGTTCTCGGCGATGCATGGCAAGGACAAGGTTAGGTGATTCGAATGTGTGGCGAGTCATTTTGCTTTTGGATGGGTCATTTTTCAGCGCCAAAAAATGAAGCCTTAACATTAACCCCCCGGTTTTACATGCGCATAGTCATGCGTAAAACTTAGTCTTTCTTCATTTGAGTATTTGTCTGGGCTTCCGTGTCTTCATCGACTCTCTTGGTTCATGTGTATGCATTCGATCTCCGTGTTGACTTTCCATATTTGGAAACATTGAATTTTCATACTTGAAACTCCCGAGTCTTGACATTTGTTGACATTGTGGCGTTAAATATTTGTTGACTTTGTAGCATTGAACATTTATTTATTCCTTTTATTCAAAAAAGAAATAAACGTATTGCATCACTTCTTCTTTCTTCTCTCTTCCTTTTCCTTTTTCTATTTTCCTTTTTCTTTTCTTCTTCTCCTTATTTTTTCTCTACAATAGGGTCAAAATCAACCCCCATAAAAAGGCAAAATACAACGAGCCTTAGCCCTAGTCCGATCAAACCCTGGATGCGGCCCTGGCAAACCTCACGAGCCAAAGACAAAGCCCAGCCCGTACGAGGAAGGCTTTGTGGGCTTCCAGCAAGGTCTCGACGGCCAGACCACGTACGCCGCCAAGAGTCCGAACGGACACCGCGAGCTTCAAGCAAGTCCCAGCTCATAAAGGCAGGCCTCGCGAGCTTCCAGCGGAGCCCAGTAGTCTCGGTAAAGGGGCGCGCAGATCCCAACTCTCAAGGAATAGATTCCACGGAATGCAAAACTGAAGCCCAAGGCTTCGCGTATCTCCCAGCGAGGCGAAGCCCTCCCCAGGCAGGTCTCGTGGACTAGTTTGGCAAACCCACTCGGGGGGTCCACCAAGAGAACTTAGGCCCCGCCTAGGGGTACAAGGCTCTGCTGACATCCTGCCATGGCTCTGAAGGCCTCATCCTCGGCCGCGCGAGCCTCGCCACGACTCAAGATGCCCCGCGCGACGCCTTCCTAATAAAGATCCACGGGCTTTTCCCCTCGCGGCCCAGCATGTGCGTCCACTATGTCTACTCGATAAATAGGAGTCATCACCTCACACTCTGGAAGTCATTCAAAATAGTTGTCAATGGTGCCCACAAGAAGAGTAGTAGTGTCTATTTATGTACATTTGATGCAATATAATCTCACGAAGACTCTTGCTTGTAACTGCTGAATAATTAATAAAAGTTGAAACGTTTATTCATTCTTCCTTGTCTGCTTGAAGCTTTATGATAATCTATAGTCTTTAGTCCTTAAACAAACCTAACAACATATGAAGAGACAAATGTAGATTTGCATGAACAAACTCTTCATGGTTTGCTTAAAACTGCATATTCACAATCTAAGGATCAAATGACTATTTTTCTCAGTGCGATTGTTAGGAGAATCTATGATGTCTGGTTATGGGACATTGAGAGTTGGAGACTCTATAGTTCTTCTAGGTATCTTCTGAAGGTGCTGAATTGACCAGTGCACTTCTAGATATCTTCTAGGTATCTTATGTAAATCACGGCTAGCTGATAATATTCATGAAGGGTAAACATAGATAATATTCAGTGGATCCACTCATCACAGTTTAGTTGAATTCTTGAGAAGAAAATAAATTCATTTGAACGGAGAGATTTTCAGTGTCAACTCTTTAGTCGAGTCAGTTGACATTAAGCTAAACTTGGAAAAGGTTTGTGAACTTTTGAGTCCAAGTGTGTTAGCTCACGCTTTGTTCATTTGGATCCATTAGGTCACTGTCACAAGTCATATCGAGTAGGATTAGTTAAACTAGAAGCTAAGTCAAAACAAGAACGAGACAAGTTATACGAAAATTGTCTAAAGGGTAATTTTGTCTTTTTGGACATAGGACGAAATGAATGTCAATAAATTTTTTGACATTGTCATATGATGACAAAATTCTACTCGGCCATAATAAGAAGTTTGGGCCTTGAGGATTAATTTCATTCCATGGAATTTTACTTGAAAATTCTTCATGGGCCTTTCTTATGTTGTCATGAACAAGTGAAGAAAAAACTAGAAGCACCTTCTAGAAGGTGTTAGCCGTCCAACCCAAGGAGAAAAAGAGAGATTATTTTGTGCATTGATGTATGAAGATACTTGCCAAAAGAAAAAGAGGAAACAAATTTCCTCTGCAAGGCAAGAGGGATTTCGGCCAACAAGAGTCAAGGGAGAGACAAACGTTTCAACCTTCCTAAGGCTTCTCAACGTTCAAGCTTCACAAAGGTTAGTAAAAGTGTAATTGCTTTTATATAGTTTTGAATATAAACATGTGCTTGCTCTTTGTCTTGGTTAGTAAAATCGTTTTTCTTGTTTAAAAGAAAATTTTTATTTTCCGTCGCTTTCTCGAAGCGTTAAATCTTTTCTTAACCCTAGATCATTTCCAACAAATGGTATCAGAGCTATGGTCAAAGTTATGCATGTACATGTGATTAACACTATGAGCTTGAAAATCGTTTTCGAAAGATTACTCGTTTTTGACAAGTTAGGATTGTTACCTTAGATTTTTTAAATTTATTTCTCTTGTCGTTAAATTAAAAATCATGTTGATTTTCTATGACCTTGGGATGTTATTAAAACACATTAGAATCAGTTCTAAATTTTTTTAATTTTTAATAATGAAAAACGTGTTTTTAAAGTTTGAGAAAATTTCGGGTAATTTTGTGACTAGTTATATTGTCTTGCTAGTTTCGTTTATTTACTCGCTTCGTTTTATGTTTGTTGTTATTTTCTTTTATACCATGTTATTACCATGTTAATAAAACACATATAAAAGTTTTAACAACTCTCTAAAACGTTCTGTTACACTCGATTCTTTTGCACTCAAGTCCGAACTTTAATTATTCCCAGTTTTCTTCGAGCTCGAGAAAAATTCGTAGTAAAAGTAGCATAGCTCTCTGCTCACATTTTGAAATTTAATGATTCTTGAATCAAATTAAAGGTCTGTGTGTCATCTTTCTAATGGATGTGGTTTTAAGTCAAAAGCATGTCGGAGCCGCCAGTTATGGCGATTTTACTCAAAGGTGCGCGGCTGTTCCGAAAGTCCAATTTTTTATAATTTTGAATTCCGGATTATCGACTCCACTCCATGAGTTATAGAACTCTAATAAGAAAATTTCATTGAGAATTTTTTTTTTCATAAACATAATGTGAAAGATTAAAATGTTTTTTTTTTAATTTACATGAATTGAATTTTTACAAAACTAGTTTGAATTTTGAAAAACCGTTTTCACTTTCAAACTTGAAAATATTTTGTCATCCAAATCAAATAAGTTTTCAAAATGTTTTCAAAACTATATCTATATCACATATGTTCAAAATCTATATGCTCTTGGAAATTTGAGTGGGAGGTCTCCTCGAAGACGAGCCAAAAAATAAAAGATGTGTAATCTCAAACTTTCATGTGTTCGAGTGAGTTGAAGTTCACACTTCCCTCAAGCACTTTCCCGAATAGAAACTAGGAAAATGTCCGAGTATGTACCTTGTGCCTTTATGCACTAACACTGCTCTTCCTTGAACATGAAGATCTAGGATACCTTTTTAGAAGTCCACTCTATCGCTCTATAACTAGGAAATTTGTTTCCGAACTTATAAGAGACGATGTGCCAACTCTAAAAACTAAGTGGGAGGGTTATACTTGTTGTTTGTAACCCACGATCCCCAACTCTAATGAAAGAAGCAATTAAACGTTAGACTAAGAGTCACTCTTGTGGCCCTCTCTTCAATGAGAGTACTCTATGGCGTTTTTGCTTCAATCATTGCTCAATGAGCTACGTCCGAGATTGAGACGATGAAGACAAGGCCTCCTCTTGGGGGATTGTTTTTCCAAAGTTGACCTTTTGAACTAAGTAGTTTGTTGCACACTTAGACTCAATCCCTAGTAATCCTCTCTTGAGGCTCTGCGGAAGGATGTGCGTGATCAAACCAATTTAAAAAGTGGCTAGTCAAAATTGGTGTATTGACATCTTGGCTAAGCATTAATGATGTGTCATTTACTTATAAAAGGAGATTTTTTGCGGCCTTCTCTTGAGGGAGTAGATTATCATTTCATTTATAACACCTTTGGATTTTATCAAATCTTAAAAAATTAAATCCTAAACCAAAGACTAATCATAAACTTGTTTCAACTTCAGCAAAATGTCTCTCAACCCTCTCTCAATCATCCTTTCCTCAAACAAAACTACGAAACGTAACCTCGACATCGTCCTTACCGTTAATAAGCACAAATGACTACTCATCACCCCATATCCTCCTCGGACGAATAATGATTCGACTCAAGAGGACAAAGACGCATTGCTTAAAATCGTTGTCTAGGTTATTAAAATCGTTTTACTTGTTTAATAGAAAATTTTTATTTTCCGCCGCTTGCTCGAAGCGTTAAATCTTTTCTTAACCCTAGATCAATTCCAACAATAATTTGAATAGGTCTATACTCTCTGGGATCCTCACTCTAAACTATCTTCGCTGCATACACGTCTTTATTACACTAATTCTAATGTTGAGCATCGGGGTGCCCGCCGAAGGGAAGCTGTTCGGGTCCCTCTAGTTCATGTTGGTTTCTCTCACAGATGACGAACAGAGTAAACCAATGATCATCTCTTAGAGGTCAGCAATATCAGGCGTTTGATGACACCCAGCCTACGTGCAGCCTCAGGGTCCGGCTCCGGGCTGAACCGTCAATGGCTCTTTAGTGTTCACCCGATTCCGAACGTTAGCATTTTTGCGCTAGAAGGAGGGGCACGAAAACACTCGCGTGCTCTCACCAAAAACCACATACGATAGGTCTCCCACTGAGACCTTACACTTCTCCAAGACCAAATCTCTCTACGAGATCTCATAATGACACCACCTCGCAACTCGGACCGACATAACGAGACCGCTCGAAGTGTCTCATCTCCTCGGACTGATACACGGAATCAATGATTTGCTCATGTCAAGGGACAAATGAACTAGTTAACGGGGATGTTCCTTCGAATCCATGGCAATAACACGCTCCTGCAAGACTTCCTGGACGGCCAGGATGACACCCCCGATAACGAGCAAGAGAACGGGGCCCCCAATGAGGGAAATATTTGTGCTCTTTCCCTCGGTGTCGAGTGCTCGGAGACTCCCACGCATGTCCCAAGATGTCTCGCACCGAACCAAAGTCGGAGAGGCTATCGAGCCAACAACTCACGCCGCTCCGCCATTAGGCTTGGCCCTGAAGCAAGGGAAATGGTCGATAGCGGTGGGGTTCGGCTATTTGCCGATCTTGTACGAGGACTTGAGGCAGCAGCTCATGGCACAATGGGAGATCCCACGAAATCCGCCCCCATGATAAAAAACCTGCAACGGGGAGGGTCACACAGGAAACCCGCCCAATCAAGCCTCAAACAAGCATGGCCTACCTACCCCACCTTCGGGGGTGGTAGATTATGCAACCATGATCCAAAGCCTCCGCAATGAGGTGAGAGAGTTGTAGGAGGATCGCTTGACTACTTCTGCGATACAAGCCATGATGGAGGAGGCAGCCTCGCCCTTCGGGGCAAACATCCTCGCGGAGGAGTACATCGCCGTATTTTCTTTGCCTCTCATCCGCTACAATGGGACTGGGGATCACGTGGACCACATCAAACAATACCACACATGGATGATAATTAGCTGCTATTCGCCGGCCATGATGTGCCAAGCCTTTAGCTTCACCCTGACTGGGGCGAGGTACAACTGGTTCAAAGGCCTCCCTATGGGAATGATCAACTCGTTCGAGGAACTACAAAAATAGTTCCTCACTCGGTTCGCAACATCCTGAACCCAAAAGAAAGACAACTTGCTTATGTTCTCCATCAAACAAGGTCGACCTATTTGACGATGAGTACGCCATCACCGCCATACGTGAACGACTCTAAATGGACGGTTTTTTAAATGCCATAGTGGAAAATCCTCCAAAGATGCTCTCTGAGCTCATGGCACAAGGTACCACGCACATGGGGATGAAAGATTACTTCAAAAACCGGAAGCAGATCGACAGCGGTTCAAGAAAGAAGAATGAGTCCGACCGAGATGGATTTCCTCCTTAAAAGTGGAGAGCTAGAGGGGGAAATCAAAGGCCACCTCGGCCATTGATGGACACCTTCAGAAAATACTCGGACTTCACTCCTCTCAACACCACGTCCCGATTGTATTTTCACCCTGGCTCAAGAAAAGTTCACGGCGCCTGCTCCCTTGAGGAAAGATCCCGATAGCCGAGACCGCACCAAATTTCGTCAGTTCTATCAGCATAACGGCCACGTAACCTCTGACTCTTTCCAACTCAGAAGGCAGATAGAACGGCTAATCCAAGGCGGTGACCTCAAAGAATTTTCATCTGGATGTTCGATGGAGCCAAGAAGCCGAAAAAGAAGAAAGGACCGGCCCAAGGGCTCAAAAATAAGGTCGGCCTCCAAGTCCACATCAATCGAGATGATGTGAGCTATGACACATCCTCGCTGAACATCATCAACACGATCTTCGATGGATCGCACACAGGCGACTCCAACAGCGAGCGCAAGAGATACGCCTAACAAGCGGAGTCCGCCAAATATGTGAACCTCGCCACTCTTACCCCCAATGAACTGACCTATCTATGCAAGGCCATTCAATTTACCAAGGAGAAGGCTCAACGACTGATGCATCCCTACAACGACACGATCGTGATGGCCATTCGAGTCTCTGACAACCTGGTAAAAAAGTCTCGGTCGATAATGGAAGCGTTGTCGACATCCTACATAAAAATGCCTTTGACAAAATGAGCTTAAGAAGAGTAAGGACCATGCCAGTCCATACTTCATTCTTCAACTTCACCGGAGAAAAGATATTCACCGAGGGGAAGGTGACACTCCCAGCTACCTTCGGCGCAGACAATGGGCCCAAGGCGATCCATATGGTCGGGATCCTAGTTGTAGATAAAGAGTCTTCTCACAACGCAATAATTGGGCGTCCTACGCTCAGCAAAATACGAGATATTATATCTACCTATCATCTTCTAGCAAAGTTCCCGACCGAACAGGGAATCGGCGTCTTGGAAGGGAACCAAAAGGTGTCCCTTACATGGTACATCCAAGGGCAGACGAAGCTGCCCTCGAAGGAGAAATAGCCGTGGTCCACCATAGGTTCCCCCAAGAAGTTAGAAGAGCCGAGGCAAGACAGCTCCGAGGGGAAGCGGCCCGCAGTTATTTGACCAACTAGGATTTAATCTGTGACGGTGAAAAAAGCTCACTGCACCTTTTCCCCGAACTTGGCATTCATGCCAAGGGCTAGGAGACTGTGTTAGGCCAGATCGGGTCGTCATCCAGAGCAAAGGACCAAAACCCAAAGACGAAAAAATTTGGTTCCGAGACGATGAGCTTGGACTCAAAGTTAAAAACTTCACACAGATGATCTCTTAACAACAACTTCACACAGATGACCTCTCAACAAAAATTTCACACAGACAACAAGTCAACACCAACAAACAAGAGCTACCCGAGAATCAAGTCTCGGCTTTTTATTTGCCTTTGGCCCATAGGCGCCATACAATTTCTTAAGTTTTGGGGTATTTTTTACAGTTATTTTTAAGATATCATTTTTCGCGATTATCTTCTATTGTTGTAATCCTTCACAAGCCCATATAGTCTTGCAAAGGACTATGGGACAAGGAGATATACGTAATACGCGCGATAAAAAATGGCCAAAAAGTCCGAAGAGTATAAGGTTGACAACCTATGTGCGCCAAGGAGATCACAAAAGGCACCAAAATATCCTAAGTGCAAACAAGGCTTGCAACCTATACGCATCGGGCTGGTCACTGAAAGGCAACGGAACGTCTTAAGCACAAACAAGGCTCATAACCTTGTGCACCGGACTAGGTCACCAAGGTTCAACTAACGAACCTTGGACGGACAGCATAAAAAAGACTCGCAACTCACCATAGTTAGAGCAAAGGCACTGTCAAAAGACTACGCCTGCGGATGAGTAAACACACAAGAACCTACGGAATACTTCGGCGCTCGATAAACTCTGGGTTGCGAGTGAAAGAATTCTTAGATGTGAAAATCCGAAGTGCCTAAAGACTCATGATCAAGTCCCAAGGAAGAAAGGGTCTCAACAACACCCTATGCAACCAAAAATAATACTAAGACTTACCATTCGATACAATGGCAATAGCAAGAGAAAATAAAGGAAAAGACCATGCTTCGAATAAAAGGAGAAATGAGTGTGAATAATAAAATTACAAGTCAAAGAAGAAAGGATGCTAAATAAGGAGTCAACAAAACAAAAAAAAACTACTCATCCTCTGAACTCGCCCTCTCAGAATCGCTTTCAGAAGCATAAGGTCTGGCGAGGGAGGAAAGTGTCCATGAGCGTCAGGCGCTGGGAATTGAGTGTTGAAGAAAGCATGAGTGAGAGGATATCGGGCATTCTCCGCGACCATCCGATCGTGGCAACAAACGACAGCATCGTATGCCTTTAGCTTCACTTGTTGTCAATGGTGCCCACAAGAAGAGTAGTAGTGTCTATTTATGTACATTTGATGTCATATAGTCTTACGAAGACTCTTGCTTGTAATTGCTTATTCATTAATAAAAAGTTGAAACGTTCATTCAATCTTCCTTGTCTGAAGCTTTATGATAAAACCATAGTCTTTTAGTCCATAAACAAACTAAACAACTTACGAAGAGACAAATGTAGATTTGCATGAACAAACTCTTCGTAGTTTGCTTAAAACGATATATTCGCAATCTTAGGGTCAAAGGACTATTGACCTCAGTATGATTGTTAGAAGAATCTATGATGTCTGGTTATGAGGCATTGAGAGTTGGAGACTCTATAGTTCTTCTAGGTATCTTCCGAAGGTACTGAATTGACCAGTGCACTTCTAGAGACAATATAAGAACAAACCATTTAACCTCTTATGTCTCGAAGTCACTATGTATGAATTGCATCATGCTTACCTTAATCCTGAAATGAGACATGCCATTTCACACCTTAGTATTCTCATTTGAGAAAGTCAAATTTCGGACTCACTATGTGATTCCGAACAAGGCCTATTGGTGAGGTACTAAGTTGTGAGTCTGTCATGAGTAACTTTGTGAAGTTCTCATAGATATGGAATTCATGTACAAGATTGCTGAAATGCAATGTATGTCACCTCATGCTCTGTTCCTTGGAGTGTGAATAAATGAACTGGCCAGTGTCCAAATTGAGTCCTGACTCTTTTGGATGAAACAATGTGACTTATTAGCTCCTCGTCAATACATTGTTTCTAACTTATTCACAAGCGACAAAGGAGTTGAGGAAATAACAGCTAGAAAGGTAAAATGGTAATTTAGTAAATCCCGACTAGCTGATGACATTCATGAAGGGTAAACATAGATAACATTCAGTGGATCCGCTCATTACAATTAGGTGAATTCTTGAGTAGAAAATAAATTCATTTGAACCGAGAGATTTTCAGTGTCAGCTCTTTAGTGGAGTCAGTTGGCATTAAGCTAAACTTGGAAAAGGTTTGTGAACTTTTGAGTCCAAGTGTTTAGCTCAAGCTTTGTTCATTTGGGTCCATGAGGTCACTCTCACGAATCACATCGATAGGAATAGTTAAACTGGAAGCTAAGTCAAAACAAGAACGAAAATAGTTAAAAGGGTATTTTTGTCTTTTGAGACAAAGGATGAAATGAATGTCAATAAATTTTTTGACAAGTTCATTTGATGACTTAATGTCACTCGGCCATGACTTGATCCTTGGGCCTTGTGAATTAATTTCATTTCATAAGAATTTTATTGAAAATTCTTAATGGGCCTTTTTCATGTTGTCATGAACAAATGGAAAAGCTTCTAGAAGGCCTTTCTAAAGCATAATAGGCGCCCATGTGCATTAATGTATGAAGATACTTGCCAAAAGAAAAAGAGGAAACAAATTTCCTATTCAAGGCAATGGGAATTTCGACCAAGACAAGTCAAGGGAGAAGAAAAATAAAAGAGGAAACAAATCCAAGGTGTCATGAAGGCTTATGTGGCCGTGTGACTTGGATAGGAATGGGAAATAAAGGGTTGCTCATAAAGGCTTGGAAAATAAGAGGAAACTACTTCTTTCCAAGGCCAACCCTTCTCCTATAAATAGGACCCTCATTCCCCTCATTTTATTCATTCCACATAAGTTAGAGATTGAGAGCTTCTCTCTCTAGACCTTGTGGTGGCCGAAATCCTCTCTCTCTCTCTTTCTATTTTATTTTCTATTTTTCTTGTTTTGGCACCTAGGTCCTCACTCGACCTAGCGTTTAGCTCTGCGACTTCGAGACTCGTTCTTAAGTCGTAGTGTTTAAAAGTGCCCACTCACTGATTCCTTCTTTTCGAGTGATTTAGTGATAGAAACTTTCGTGGTTGCTCGAGTTGCCGAGGAAAGAAAGAGAGACGTGCTGCGAGGGGAGACGAGCGTTGCAACTTTCCAAAAGCTTCTACAAGGTTCAAGCTTCAAGAAAGGTTAGTAACTTTAATAGCTCATATTAGTTTTTATTTACATGTACATGCTCTTGTCTAGGTTAGTAAAAACTAGTTTTACTTAAAAAGAAAATTTTTAAAATTCCGCCGCTTAACGAAGCGTTAAACTTTTTCTTAAACCCTAGATCGATTCCAACAAATGGTATCAGAGCTATGGTCAAAGGAATGCATGTGCATGTTTTTAAATTATGAGCTTGAAAATCGTTTTCGAAAGTTTACTAATTTTGTGACAAGTTAGAATTGTAATCTTAGATTTTTTTTTAATTTATTGCTCATGCCTTTAAATTAAAAACCATGTTGATTTTCTATGAGTTTGGGATGATGTTAAAACACATTAGAATCAATTCTAAAAGTTTTTAATTTTTTATATTGAAAAACGTGTTTTAAAGGTTTGCGAATTTTCGAGTAAAATTTTGTGACTAGTTTTGTTATCTTGCTAGTTTCTTATTTTTACTTGAATCGTTTTATGCTTGTTGTTATTTCTTTTATGCCTTTTTATTACCTTGCTAATAAAACACAAATAAAAGCTTTAAACAACATCTTAAAACGTTCCGTTACACTTGATTCTTTTTCGCACCTAAGTAGGACCAAGCTTTAATTTATTTCTTTTTCTTCGAGCTGGAGTAAACCCGCATTAAAAGTGGCATAACTCTCTGCTCAGAAATCGAAATTTAATGATTCTTGAATCAAATTAAAGCTCTGTCTGTCCTCTGTCCAATGCCACCGGTTTCGGCTCAAAAGGACATCGGAGCCGCCAGATATGGCGATTTTACTCCAAGGTGCGCGGCTGTCTGAAACTCCAGTTTTTTAGAAATCCGGATTTTCAAACCCCACTACCATGAGTTATAGAACTCTAATGAGAAAATTTTCTTGAGCAAAAATGTTTTTCATAAGATTGTAAACATGATGTGTAAGATTAAAATGTTTTGATTTTTGAAAGTTTAATTGAAATTGAATTTTTACAAAACTAGTTTGAATTTTGAAAAACCGTTTTCACTTTCAAACTTGAAAATATTTTGTCATCCAAATCAAATAAATTTTCAAAATGTTTTCAAAACTATATCTATATCACATATGTATATGCTCTTGAAAATTTGAGTGGGAGGTCTCTTTGTAGACAAGCCGAAAAATAAAAAGATGTGTAATCTCAAACTTTCAAGTGTTCGAGTGAGTTGAAGTTCACACTTCCCTCACGCACTTTCCCGAAATAGAAAATAGGAAAAGATCGAGTATGTACCTTGTGCCTTTATGCACTAATACTGCTCTGAACATGTCGATCTAGGATTCTCTTCTAGTTGTCCGCTCTGTCGCTCTCTAACTAGGAAATTTGTTTCCGAACTTATAAGAGTCGATGAACCAACTCCAAAAACTAAGTGGGAGGGTTATATTCGTTGTTTGTAACCCGCGATCCCCAACACTAGTGAAAGATGCAATAACGTGGGACTAAGAGCCGCTCTTGCGACCCTCACTTAAATGTGAGTACTCCAAGGCGTTATTGCTTCGATCATTGCTCAATGAGCTACGTCCGAGAGTGATGCAATGATGGCAAGGCCTCCCCTTGGGGGATTGTTTTTCAAAACTGATCTTTTGGACTAAGTGGTTGGTTGCACACTTAGGCTCAATCCCTAGTATCCTCCCTTGAGGCTCTGCGAAAAGATGTGAGTGATCAAACCAATTTACAAGGTGGCTAGTCAAAATAGATGTATTGACATCTTGGCTTAGCATTAATGATGTGTCATTTACTTATAAATGGAGATTTTTTGCGGCCTTCTCTTGAGGGAGTAAATTATCGTTTGGTTTATAACACCTTTGGGTTTTACAAAAGTCTTAATGAAACTTAAATCCTAAACCAAAGACTAATCATAAACTTGTTTCAACTTTTATAGGCAATATGTCTCTCAACCCTCTCTCTACAATTCTTTCCTCAAATAAACTCGAAGGCGACAATTACGTCGACTGGAAACGTAACCTCGACATAGTCCTTACTGTCGACAAGCACAAATGGGTTCTCACCACCCCCTGTCCTCAAACGAATAATGATTCGACGCAAGAGGAGAAAGACGTCCTGGCGGCCTGGCTTCGATCCGATGAGATTGCGAGATGCTATATTTTGGCATCGATGAACAATATGTTGCAACAACAACATCGTGATTACGAAACTGCCACCGATATGCTCTACAATCTCCATGAGATGTTTGGAGGGCAAGGACGTCAAGCTAGGCAACAAGCGGTCCGACAATTCATGAAATGTCGTATGAAGGCTGGAACTCCCGTTAGAGATCATATGATGCTGATCATTAGCTATCTCAACGAGATGGAGATTCTTGGATCTGAGATTGATGGCGAGACTAAAATAGATATGATCTTGGAAACTCTCCCCGAAACCTTTGATACCTTCAAGTTGAATTATTCCATGAACAAGCTAGAGTACACTGTTACCGAGCTCATGAAGGAACTTCAAACCGCTGAGGCACTCACTAAGAAAAAGAGGGCTCAAGGAGAAGTACATGCTACTGCCTCCACCTCTGGATCTAAGAAGACACCTCGCAACGCCGAGAAGAAGAACCAACCTAAGGTTCAAACGAAGAAGAAGGCGCCAAAGGCTCCGAAGGTGGACAAGTCTAAAGACAAGTGCCACCACTGCAACGAGCCTGGTCACTGGCGTAGGAACTGTCCTGCCTACCTCAAAACCAAAGCAAAAGGTATTGTACTTGTTACTGAAGCCTGTTTAGTAGCTGATAATGTATCATCGTGGATTATCGACTCCGCTGCTACTAACCACATTTGCTGCTCCTTGACTGGTTTTAGGAAAAGCAAAAGCTTAGAGGATGGCGACTTCTGCTTCAAGTGGGGTGATGAGAGCGTGGTGTCTGCGAAGGCTGTGGGATCCGTGACGCTATCTTTTGAAGATCGAACTTTAAATTTGAATAATGTGTATTATGTTCCTTCCTTTGGGAAAAACCTAGTATCTGTTGCTCAACTTTTCGAGCAAGATTATTATTTAAAGTTTATAAAGAATGGAATTCGTATTTCTTTTTCTAATTCTTTCGTCACTGATGCATGTATGAAGAATGGTCTTTTTTACATCTATCCCACTCAACCTTCTCTTTTAGACACCGAAATAGATAACGATCTAATTAGGGAGCCAAAGAGGATCAAACTTTCTGAATCCTCCGATCTAACAAAATCAACATACCTCTGGCACTTAAGACTTGGTCATATCAGTCTAGATAGGATTAAGAGACTTGTGAGGGATGGTCCACTCCAAGCCTCTGCAATAGGTTCACTACCTACTTGTGAATCCTGCATAGAAGGAAAAATGACTAAGCGACCTTTCTCCGATAAGGGTCGAAGAGCCACTGAGTTGCTGGAACTAATACATTCTGATGTATGTGGTCCGCTCAACCAACAGGCACGTGGAGGATACGAATACTTCGTTACCTTCACTGATGATTACTCAAGATATGGGTTTGTCTATTTGCTTAAACACAAATCCGAGACCTTTAACGTATTTAAGGTCTTTAGGGCTTTAGTGGAAAAGCAAACTGGCAAAGTGATCAAAACCCTTCGATCTGATCGAGGTGGTGAGTATATGTCTGGAGAGTTCGATGACTTTCTTAAAGAAGAAGGTATCGCTTCTCAGCTTACCGCACCTGGCACACCTCAACAAAACGGAGTGTCAGAGAGAAGAAACCGAACTCTTATGGAGATGGTTAGATCAATGATGAGTTACTCATCACTCCCGCTTTCCTTTTGGGGATATGCCCTCGAAACAGCCGCCTACATTCTGAACCAAGTTCCGTCCAAAACGGTTCCTGGTACTCCTTATGAACGATGGACTGGCCGTAAAGTGAATCTTGGCCGCATCCGAATTTGGGGTTGCCCTGCACACGTGCTGAGGCAAAAGACTAGCAAGTTGGCTAGTAGGTCAGAATTGTGCCTGTTTGTAGGATATCCGAAGGAAACCAAAGGTTTTACTTTCTATAGTCCCGAGGACGATAAGACTTTCGTTAGCACGAATGCTCGTTTCCTTGAGGAGGACTTTATGAAGGATGCGAAACCTAGAAGCAAAATTGTGCTTGAAGAAAAGTTGGGTGAGGAAGCTTCTACCTCATCTGTAAGAACTGTTCTTACCCCAACTGAAACACAACCTAACTCATCAGAATCTCGTCAAGTAGTACTTAGGCGTAGTGGGAGGGCTACTCAAAAGCCTGACAGGTACATGTCTTATGGAGACTCTCTTGTAGCCGTCTCCGACATGGATGACCCTGTTTCCTATAGCCAAGCGATGGCTTGTTCTGAATCAAACCTTTGGCTTGACGCCATGAAAGTTGAAATGCACTCGATGTATGTCAACAAAGTCTGGAAACTTGTAGACCTTCCTGAAGGGATTAAACCCGTAGGGTGTAAGTGGATATACAAGAAGAAAAGGGGTCCTGATGGGAACGTCGAGACGTTCAAAGCACGACTTGTGGCAAAGGGTTATACCCATGGGGATTGACTATGAAGAAACCTTCTCGCCAGTCGTGATGCTTAAATCCATCCGCATACTCCTATCCATAGCTGCAGCTCTCGACTATGAGATCTGGCAAATGGATGTCAAGACAGCCTTTCTGAATGGCAATCTTGACGAGCGCATTTACATGGCTCAACCAGACGGTTTCGTGGATAAAGGTCAAGAGACCAAGGTTTGTGAGTTGCTTAAAACCATTTATGGACTAAAGCAAGCATCTAGGTCATGGAATATTAGATTCGATGAAACTGTAAAGAGCTTCGGCTTTGAACAGTCAATAGATGAGCCTTGTGTTTACAAGTTAATACACGAAGGCAAAGTTGTGTTTCTGGTACTATATGTCGATGATATACTACTCATTGGTAATGACGTGGGTAAGTTATCTGAGGTTAAGGTCTGGCTAGCAAAGCAATTCGATATGAAGGATCTAGGAGAAGCCGCGTACATTCTGGGGATCCAAATCTTTCGAGATAGGAAAAACCGGACCCTGTCGCTCTCTCAAGCATCTTATATTGATAAGGTGATGGATCGCTTCTCGATGCAAGACTGCAAGAGGGGTCAAACACCCTTTAGGCATGGAGTTTCACTCTCTAAGGACCAGTCTCCCAAGACTGCACAAGAGATTGAAGACATGAGGAAAATTCCTTACGCCTCTGTCGTAGGAAGCCTCATGTATGTTATGCTTTACGCTAGACCTGACATCTGTTTCGCCGTTGGCGTAGTTAGCCGTTTCCAATCCAATCCTGGACCCGAGCACTGGATTGCTGTTAAGCATGTTCTTAAGTATCTTCGAAGAACTAGGAACTTGATGCTTACATAATCAGGTACTGACCTGACTATGACGGGATATACCGACTCCGATTTTCAAGCGGATAAGGATTCCAGGAAATCCACTTCGGGATCTGTGTTCATCCTTAATGGTGGAGCTGTTGTGTGGAGAAGTATTAAGCAATCTTGCATTGCTGACTCCACAATGGAAGCAGAATATGTGGCTGCTTGTGAAGCATCCAAAGAGGCTGTATGGCTTAGAAAGTTCCTTAAGTATTTGGAAGTTGTTCCAAACGTCGACGAGCCCATGACCCTTTATTATGATAATAGTGGGGCTGTCGCTAACTCAAAAGAACCTAGAAGCCATAAGCACTCTAAACATATTGAGAGGAAATACCATTTGATTCGAGAGATCGCGCAACGCGGAGACGTGGAGTGAAGTAGATCTCTGGAAGATCCATTCACCAAGGCCCTAGCGAACATGGTCTTCGACCAACTTCGAGAGGGATTAGGCATGTAGGACTACTCACATCTTCTTTGAGTCAAGTGGGAGTTTGTTGTCAATGGTGCCCACAAGAAGAGTAGTAGTGTCTATTTATGTACATTTGATGTCATATAGTCTTACGAAGACTCTTGCTTGTAATTGCTTATTCATTAATAAAAAGTTGAAACGTTCATTCAATCTTCCTTGTCTGAAGCTTTATGATAAAACCATAGTCTTTTAGTCCATAGACAAACTAAACAACTTACGAAGAGACAAATGTAGATTTGCATGAACAAACTCTTCGTAGTTTGCTTAAAACGATATATTCGCAATCTTAGGGTCAAAGGACTATTGACCTCAGTACGATTGTTAGAAGAATCTATGATGTCTGGTTATGAGGCATTGAGAGTTGGAGACTCTATAGTTCTTCTAGGTATCTTCCGAAGGTACTGAATTGACCAGTGCACTTCTAGAGACAATATAAGAACAAACCATTTAACCTCTTATGTCTCGAAGTCACTATGTATGAATTGCATCATGCTTACCTTAATCCTGAAATGAGACATGCCATTTCACACCTTAGTATTCTCATTTGAGAAAGTCAAATTTCGGACTCACTATGTGATTCCGAACAAGGCCTATTGGTGAGGTACTAAGTTGTGAGTCTGTCATGAGTAACTTTGTGAAGTTCTCATAGATATGGAATTCATGTACAAGATTGCTGAAATGCAATGTATGTCACCTCATGCTTTGTTCCTTGGAGTGTGAATAAATGAACTGGCCAGTGTCCAAATTGAGTCCTGACTCTTTTGGATGAAACAATGTGACTTGTTAGCTCCTCGTCAATACATTGTTTATAACTTATTCACAAGCGACAAAGGAGTTGAGGAAATAACAGCTAGAAGGGTAAAATGGTAATTTAGTAAATCCCGACTAGCTGATGACATTCATGAAGGGTAAACATAGATAACATTCAGTGGATCCGCTCATTACAATTAGGTGAATTCTTGAGTAGAAAATAAATTCATTTGAACCGAGAGATTTTCAGTGTCAGCTCTTTAGTGGAGTCAGTTGGCATTAAGCTAAACTTGGAAAAGATTTGTGAACTTTTGAGTCCAAGTGTTTAGCTCAAGCTTTGTTCATTTGGGTCCATGAGGTCACTGTCACGAATCACATCGATAGGAATAGTTAAACTGGAAGCTAAGTCAAAACAAGAACGAAAATAGTTAAAAGGGTATTTTTGTCTTTTGAGACAAAGGATGAAATGAATGTCAATAAATTTTTTGACAAGTTCATTTGATGACTTAATGTCACTCGGCCATGACTTGATCCTTGGGCCTTGTGAATTAATTTCATTTCATAAGAATTTTATTGAAAATTCTTAATGGGCCTTTTTCATGTTGTCATGAACAAATGGAAAAGCTTCTAGAAGGCCTTTCTAAAGCATAATAGGCGCCCACTACCCAAAGAGAAAGAGAGTTCCTTTTGTGCATTAATGTATGAAGATACTTGCCAAAAGAAAAAGAGGAAACAAATTTCCTATTCAAGGCAATGGGAATTTCGACCAAGACAAGTCAAGGGAGAAGAAAAATAAAAGAGGAAACAAATCCAAGGTGTCATGAAGGCTTATGTGGCCGTGTGACTTGGATAGGAATGGGAAATAAAGGGTTGCTCATAAAGGCTTGGAAAATAAGAGGAAACTACTTCTTTCCAAGGCCAACCCTTCTCCTATAAATAGGACCCTCATTCCCCTCATTTTATTCATTCCACATAAGTTAGAGATTGAGAGCTTCTCTCTCTAGACCTTGTGGTGGCCGAAATCCTCTCTCTCTCTCTTTCTATTTTATTTTCGATTTTTCTTGTTTTGGCACCTAGGTCCTCACTCGACCTAGCGTTTAGCTCTGCGACTTCGAGACTCGTTCTTAAGTCGTAGTGTTTAAAAGTGCCCACTCACTGATTCCTTCTTTTCGAGTGATTTAGTGATAGAAACTTTCGTGGTTGCTCGAGTTGCCGAGGAAAGAAAGAGAGACGTGCTGCGAGGGGAGACGAGCGTTGCAACTTTCCAAAAGCTTCTACAAGGTTCAAGCTTCAAGAAAGGTTAGTAACTTTAATAGCTCATATTAGTTTTTATTTACATGTACATGCTCTTGTCTAGGTTAGTAAAAACTAGTTTTACTTAAAAAGAAAATTTTTAAAATTCCGCCGCTTAACGAAGCGTTAAACTTTTTCTTAAACCCTAGATCGATTCCAACATCACTTCCTCAGGAAAATCAGATCATATCTCATCCACGATCCGCCTCTCTTCCTCGAGTTCCTCGGATAGGCGAGAAGAGGTCTACTGCTCCACCACGAGCTCGGTCGTCAAACAAGATGCCGCCTCTCGCTCAGCACCTAAGTCCACCTCAAAGCAAGTGGCAGATCTCATAGCCTCCTTGGTAGAAATCTAGTGGACAGACGCTCGTACCTTGGATGCCAAAACTTGCATTGAGCCTAGTCCCGCTCCTCTCGGACACCCTGAGGCTCTCATCGGAGATGGACAAGCTTATAGCCCCTTGACCAAAATTCACCGTCCGACATCTCGAATAGTCATGTAAGGTCTTCGGCCTCCTTCTTGAATGTGTCGCGCTCCTCTTGGAGAAACAAAACTTCGTAGCTATAAGCCTCAGATGACTCACCGTGCATAGCCAAAACTGCAGCCTTCTCCTCCTCAAAGGAAAGCTCACCCCGGAAGAAGTCTCTCTCTACCGTGGCAGTAGCCACGTCCGAGCGAACCTTTTGACTTCTTCTCTAGCTCTAGATGAGTCTGAGTACGTGCTAGCTCTTGCCAAGCATATCAAAGTTTCTCCTCCAGTTTGTAGATCTCCCTGAGGTCACGACGAGCGCGGAAGTCCACATTCAAGGAACTCACGTCTGAAAAAAAAAAAAAAAAGAGCAAAGGAAGACGAACCCACATGAATCAACTGAAAACTCCGAAACAGATAGCTTCCTCGCAGTCAAAGACTCTCAAGAAGCTGGGGGTTGATATTGTAGGGTCAAACTCAACCCCCGAAAAAAGGCAAAATAAAATGAGCCTTAGCTCAAGTCTGACCAAAACCATGGACACATTCACGGCAGACCTGACGACCCACAAGAGAAGCCCAGCCTGCACAAAGTAGGCTTTGCGAGCTTCCAGCGAGGCTCCGATAATCAGACTGCACCACCAAGAGTCCGAGCAGACCCCGCGAGCTTCAAGCAAGGCCCAGCCCACGAAGGCATGCTGTTGTCGCTGTTTTTCGGACAACGATTTAGGAGCCCCAAACGGTTCGACCCAAGGCCGGACCAAGTGGTCGCGTTCGGGCTCGAGCGTGTCGGACTTGGTATCCCAAGTCGTCCCTTAGCTGTTGGTGGTGTCAATCTCGTCCAAGCACCTGAAAAAGTAAGAAAAGAGGTGTGAACTACAAAGGGGAAACAGAGGGGGTGCCTCTGCTTACCTCTCCGACGCTCAACACTAGTGGGATTGAGGTGGAGTATAGAGGTTTTCTAGGGCGAGAGGCCAAAGATGAGCGAAACGAGTGCAGTACGAGTTCGACAGCGTTTCGGGACTCAAAATTGGATTACCTTTGAGAGAGGGCAGGTCTCCCTATTTATAGGCGACCAAGGGGTCATTGGAGCACCCCTTGGCCGAGTGAGATTTTTGGGCCGGCCATTGGCCGGCTGAAGCCTTGACTCGGCCAGTGGCCGAGTGAGACCCTTGGGTCGGCCATTGGCCGGCTGAAGCTTTGCCTCGGCCAATGGCCGAGTGAACTGGGCCGGCCATTGGCCGGCTGAAGCTTTGACTCGGCCAATGGCCGAGTGAGACCCTTGGGTCGGCCATTGGCCGACTGAAGCTTTGACTCGGCCAATGGCCGACTGAAGCTTTGACTCGGCCAATGGCCGAGTGAGACCCTTGGGTCGGCCATTGGCCGGCTGAAGCTTTGACTCGGCCAATGGCCGAGTAAGACCCTTGGGTCGGCCATTGGCCGACTGAAGCTTTGCCTTGGTTAATGGCCAAGTGAACTGGGCCGGCCATTGGCCAGCTGAAGCCTTGACTCGGCCAATGGCCGAGTGAGACCCTTGGGTCGGCCATTGGCCGACTGAAGCTTTGCCTTGGCCAATGGCCGAGTGAACTGGGCCGGCCATTGGCCGGCTGAAGCTTTGACTCGGCCAATGGCCGAGTGAGACCCTTGGGTCGGCCATTGGCCGGCTGACCCTTGGGCCGGCCATGGGCCGGCTGAGCATATGGCCGGCCATTGGCCGGCTGGACCTTGGGCCGGCCATTGGTTTGGGCCGGCCAATGGCTGAGGCAAGGTTTTGTCGTCAAAGGCCTCGCGCCGGTCGCGCGGGTCGAAGTGATGTCTTTTTCCTCGTCGGTCCGAGACGGGCCGACAACATTAGCCCCCCAAGTTTCTGGTCGAGCGTGGGTCGAGCGGAAACTCAGTACTTGAGCTGACGTACGGACCTGGGACAAACGCTCTCGAGTTTGTGATCGCATCGTAGAGGGGCTTTCAATGCATCGCGAGGGATGGCATCGGTGCGTCACGAGGGACGGCTTTTGTGCATCGCGAGGGACGGCTTCTGTGTATCGCGAGGGACGACTTTTGTGCGTCACGAGGGACGGTCTTTATGCGTCACGAGGAACGGCTTTTGTGCGTCATGAGGGACGGCCTTTATGCGTCACGAGGAACGGATTTTGTGCGTCACGAGAGACGGCCTTTATGCGTCGCGAGGGACGGCTTTTGTGCGCGTGGCTTATTTTCTCGACTTGCCAACGAAGGCGTAATCGATTTGCACGTCTTTGTTGTGCGCGACTTACTTTCTCGACCTACCAGTGATCGATTTGCACGGCTTTGTTGTGCGTGACTTATTTTCTCGACCTACCAATGAAGGCGTGATCGATTTGCACGGCTTTGTTGTGCGCGACTTATTTTCTCGACCTACCAATGAAGGCGTGATCGATTTGCACGGCTTTTTTGTGCGCGGCTTATTTTCTCGACCTACCAATGAAGGCGTGATCGATTTGCACGGCTTGGACCCCGGGGGGCGTTGGTGTCACATTTGCGTGATTGGGTTTTCCGCGGACGCTGGCTAGACCAGGTACGCCCGGCGGACGCAGGCCTTTGAAACCCATTTGTAATTCGCTGCCTATCGGCGCACGAGCTGGGCGGCGAGCGCGATGCCACATTCGTGTCGCCAGGTTTCCCGTGGACGCTGGCTAGACCAGATACGTCCGGCGGACGCAAGCCTTTGAAACCCATTTGTAACTCGTTGCCTATCGGCGCACGAGCTGGGCGGCGAGCGCGATGCCACATTCGTGTGGCCAGGTTTCTCGTGGACGCTGGCTAGACCAGATACGCCCGGTGGACGCAAGCCTTTGAAACCCATTTGTAACTCGTTGCCTATCGGCGCACGAGCTCGGCGGCGAGCGGGATGCCACATTCGTGTGGCCAGGTTTCCCATGGACGCTGGCTAGACCAGATACGCCCGGCGGACGCAAGCCTTTGAAACCCATTTGTAACTCGTTGCCTATCGACGCACGAGCTGGGCGGCGAGCGCGATGCCACATTCGTGTGACCAGGTTTCCCGTGGACGCTGGCTAGACCAGATGCGCCCGGGGGACGCAAGCCTTTGAAACCCATTTGTAACTCGTTGCCTATCGGCGCACGAGCTGGGCGGCGAGCGCGGACTCGAGACTCAACTCGAGGACTCATGTAGAGCCTGCACGAGGAGTAGTTAGTTGACTTGTTGACTCGAGACTCAACTCGAGGGCTCATGTAGAGCTTGCACGAGGAGCGGTTAGTTGACTCGTGGACTCGGTATTTGACTCGAGGAGTGAACTAAACTCGAGAACTCATGTAGAGCATGCACGAGGAGCTACGTGAGGATTCGGCACGAGGAGTATCGGTCGACTCGTGGATTTGAACCCAACTGGAGGAATGAGCTCGTCTCGAGGAGGTATGTGAAGAGTCGGCACGAGGAGTATCAGTCGACTTGTGGATTCGAACTCGGCTCGAGGAATGAACTCGTCTCGAGGAGGCATGTGAAGAGTCGGCACGAGGATTATCGGTCGACTCGTGGACTCGAACTCGACTCGAGGACTCATGTAGAGCCTGCACGAGGAGTTTCGTGAAGAGTCGGCGTGAGGAGTATCGGTCGACTCGCGGACTCAGAGCTCGACTCGAGGAATGAGCTCGTCTCGAGGAGATATGTGAAGAGTCGGCACGAGGAGTATCAGTCGACTCGTGGACTCGAACTCGACTCGAGGACTCATGTAGAGCCTACACGAGGAGTTTCGTGAAGAGTCGGCGCGAGGAGTATCGGTCGACTCGCGGACTCGGAGCTCGACTCGAGGAATGAGCTCGTCTCGAGGAGATATGTGAAGAGTCGGCCCGAGGAGTATCAGTCAACTCGTGGACTCTAACTCGACTCGAGGAATGTACCCATCTCGAAGAGTTTCGTGAAGAGTCGGCACGAGGAGTATTGGTCGACTCGTGGACTCGAACTCGACTCGAGGACCCATGCAGAGCCTGCACGAGGAGCTTCGTGAAGAATCAGCACGAGGAGTATCGATCGATTCGTGGATTCGAACTCGACTCGAGGAATGAACTCATCTCGAGGAGACATGTGGAGTCGGCACGAGGAGTAGCTTGTCGACTCGTGGACTCGAACTCGACTCGAGGAATGAACTCGTCTCGAGGAGGCATGTGAAGAGTCGGCAGGAGGAGTATCGGTCGACTCATGGACTCGAACTCGACTCGAGGACTCATGTAGAGCCTGCACGAGGAGTTTCATGAAGAGTCGGCGCGAGGAGTATCGGTCGACTCGCGGACTCAGAGCTCGACTCGAGGAATGAGCTCGTCTCGAGGAGATATGTGAAGAGTCGGCACGAGGAGTATCAGTCGACTCGTGGACTCGAACTCGACTCGAGGACTCATGTAGAGCCTGCACGAGGAGTTTCGTGAAGAGTCGGTGCGAGGAGTATCGGTCGACTCACGGACTCGGAACTCGACTCGAGGAATGAGCTCGTCTCGAGGAGATATGTGAAGAGTCGGCACGAGGAGTATCAGTCGCCTCGTGGACTCGAACTCGGCTCGAGGGCTTATGTAGAGCCTGCATGAGGAGTTACGTGAAGAGTCGGCACGAGGAGTATCGGTCGACTCACGGACTCGGAGCTCGACTCGAGGAATATGAGATATGTGAAGAGTCGGCACGAGGAGTATCGGTCGACTCGTGGACTCTAACTCGACTCGAGGAATGTACTCATCTCGAGGAGTTACGTGAGGAGTCTCTCTTTGGGACCTCCGGCCTAACCATCGACCCCTTGAGACTTTACTATTATTATTATTTGTTTTCTGTTTCAAGAGAGTTAGCCCAACACGTTTGGGTGAACTGACGAACCGAATCCAAAGACGTTTGGACGAAGTGATGGAGTCGCTCCAGCTCGACTAGACAAAGTGGCGAGCTCGACTAGACGAAGTGGCGAGCTCGACTGGACGAAGTGGCGAGCTCGACTAGACGAAGTGACGAGCTCGACCAGGCGAGGTGACGAGCTCGTCCAGGCGAGGTGACGAGCTCGACCAGGCGAGGTGACGAGCTCGACCAGGCGAGGTGACGAGATCAACCAGGCGAGGTGACGAGCTCGACCAGGCAAGGTGACGAGCTCGACCAGGCGAGGTGACGAGCTCGACCAGGCGAGGTGACGAGCTCGAAATCCCAACAGTTCGTTAGAGTCGGCACGAGGAGTATCAGTCGACTCGTGGACTCGGACTCAACTCGAGGACTCATGTAGAGCCTGCACGAGGAGCCACGTGAAGAATCGGCATGAGGAGTATCGGTCGACTCGTGGATTCGAAATCGACTCGAGGAATGGACTCATCTCGAGGAGTTACGTGAAATGTCGGCACGAGGAGTATCAGTCGACTCGTGGACTCGGACTCAACTCGAGGACTCATGTAGAGCCTGCACGAGGAGCCACGTGAAGAGTCGGCGCGAGGATTATCGGTCGACTTGCGGATTCGAAACTCGACTCGAGGAATGAACTCATCTCGAGGAGTTACGTGAGAAGTCTTTCTTTGGGACCTCCGACCTAACCATCGGCCCCTTGAGACTTTATTATTTTTTTTTTAGTTGTTGTTGAGTTGTTTTTTATTGAGCATTGATCCCTGTTAGCCCCCCGAGTTTCTTGCGTTTGTGAGACAAAGGCCAAGAAACTCTCGTGTTAGAGGTATACAATAGTGTGCGTTACATTTTTTCATGTGTGAAATAATTCTTTATTGCAATAAGGGGGTCGTTACAGTTTGTCATGGCACTTGGCCTTCTTTGAAAAAAGGAAATTACATTTTCGAAATAAAAGTGATCACGAAGCCGATCGAGTTCGGGCGTGAGTCTAATGGCGGAAGCCGTGGTAGTCGTCACGGCGAGTGGTGGGCGCTTGTCTCTCTTTGGGACCTCCGGCCTAACCATCGGCCCCTTGAGATGCCTCATTCCATCCGACGAGTCGGGCGCTCGGTCGGGGTTGTCACCTTGCTAACGGATGCGACGAATTCCCTGAGATCCCCACCTCGAATCAGGGAATCAATTTGCTTCCTAAGTTGGTAGCATTCAGTGGTTGCGTGTCCGTGATCTTGGTGATAGTCGCATTGCTTGCTTATGTCCCGTGTCGCGGGGTCAGCTTTCAACGGGGTCGGGGATCCTAGCTTTTCCTTGTGTAAGCTCAAGATCCGGTCGGGCGTCGTGTTGAGAGGGATGAAGGATCGCTTCGGGGTCGGAGAAGGAAGGTCATTAGGGACTCGACCTTTTCTGCGCCTCTTCCTTCGCGAGTCGGGAGCGACGGCCGATGCGCCGAGTGTGGAGGCGCGTTTCTTGTTGGGTACGCAGTTAGCAGCGTCAGGTGGTTGACGTCCCAAGACGATCTTGCTCGCGATCTCGCGTTGGGCGTTGAGCTTTTCTCTCAAGTCGCTCTCATGAGATTCCTTCCGGGAATTGAGGTGATCTCTCAAGTCTCCGGCGGCCGTCCCTATCACTTTAGGCGAGAGTGCGTCATTTGAGTGACGTTCTCGATAGACAACACGGCCATTGTTGTCGTCATCTCCCCGGGGGTTTTGGACGCGGATGGTGAGCTTGGAGCGTCCCTCTCGGGGCCTAGAGGTTGAGCGCCCCCGTGTACCGTTCGACACTTGTCGTCTTGACGTGGTCGCCCGAGGGTGTCCCCCCTCGAGGGCGCGCGTGGGTGCTCATCAGAAAGTTGACGTTTTGACACGGTCGCCCAAGGGTGTCCCCTTGGAAGCGTGCGCGTGCGTCCACTTTCGTGAATAGCGTGGTCGAGGTTGGTCTCGTGGTTGATGTCGTCGACGTTGTTGGAGTCGAGGAGGTCGGCGATGAGCGCGCTGGTGACGCCGGGAAGGTCTAGGAGTTCGGCGAGCCTTCGAGCCGTGTCCTCTCGGACTGCGGCCTCGGGGTCAATCACCGGGTCTCGGGGCTGGCTCCGGTTATCACGAGGTTGCCCTCCAAGACGACGTGCGGGGCTTCGGAGGCCGCACCTCGAGCTAGTTTCTCGGGCGCCCACGGCGGTGGCGGGGACATGACTCATCTCTCGAGAGTCGTAGATGTGAGAAGAGGAGTGGTAGAGGGGATGTGTCGCCAAGGTCGAGATCCCCTCCTTCTAGCGCCAAATGTTGTCGCTGTTTTTCGGACAACGATTTAGGAGCCCCAAACAGTTAGACCCAAGGCCGGACCAAGTGGTCGCGTTCGGGCTCGAGCGTGTCGGACTTGGTATCCCAAGTCGTCCCTTAGCTATTGGTGGTGTCAATCTCGTCCAAGCACCTGAAAAAGTAAGAAAAGAGGTGTGAACTACAAAGGGGAAACAGAGGGGGTGCCTCTGTTTACCTCTCCGACGCTCAACATTTGTAGGATTGAGGTGTAGTATAGAGGTTTTAGAGGTGGTGAGAGGCCAAAGATGAGCGAAATGAGTGAAGTACGAGTTCGACAACGTTTCGGGACTCAAAATTGGATTACCTTTGAGAGAGGGCAGGCCTCCCTATTTATAGGCGACCAAGGGGTCATTGGGGCACCCCTTGGCCGAGTGAGATTTTTGAGCCGGCCATTGGCTGGCTGAAGCTTTGACTCGGCCAATGGCCGAGTGGGACCCTTTGGTCGGCCATTGGCCGGCTGAAGCTTTGACTCGGCCAATGGCCGAGTGAGACCCTTGGGTCGGCCATTGGCCGACTGAAGCTTTGCCTTGGCCAATGGCCGAGTGAACTGGGCCGGCCATTGGCCGGCTGAAGCTTTGACTCGGCCAATGGCCGAGTGAGACCCTTGGGTCGGCCATTGGCCGACTGAAGCTTTGCCTTGGCCAATGGCCGAGTGAACTGGGCCGCCCATTGGCCGGCTGAAGCTTTGACTCGGCCAATGGCCGAGTGAGACCCTTGGGTCGGCCATTGGCCGGCTGACCCTTGGGCCGGCCATGGGCTGGCTGAGCATATGGCCGGCCATTGGCCGGCTGGACCTTGGGCCGGCCATTGGTTTGGGCCGGCCAATGGCTGAGGCAAGGTTTCGCCGTCAAAGGCCTCGCGCCGGTCGTGCGGGTCGAAGTGATGTCTTTTTCCTCGTCGGTCCGAGACGGGCCGACAACACATGCCTCGGGAGCTTTCAGCAGGGCCCATGAGTCTCGTTAAAAGGGCACACAGAGGCCAGCTCTCAAGGAGCAGACTCCGCGGAATGCAGAACCGTAGCCCAAGGCTTCACGTACGTCCTAGCGAGGCAAGCCCTCCTCAGGCAGGCCTCGCGGACTAGAGTGGTGAGCCCGCTTGAGAGGTCCGCCCGAAGCACCTAGGCCCCACCTAGAGGTACAAAGCTCTGTCGACATCTCTCCACGGTTGTATGACTCATCCTCGACCGCGCGGGCCTCGCCACGATTCCAGATTCCCCCACATAACGCCATCCTAACAGGGATCCACGAGCTTTTCCACTAGCGGCCCAACTCTTGCGTCCACGATCTCTACTCCTATAAATAAAAGTTTCCATCTTTCTTGTTGATATTCACGTCCACACCAAGGAGATAGAAGCTCATAAACCCATTTTTCTCTTTGGAAAAGGTGCTTCTTCTTCTTCTTCTTCTTCTTCTTCTTCTTCTTCCTTTTTGTTTCCTTTCCTCTTGTGTTTTCTTCTTTATGAAAAAGAATGATTCCACTAGAGGTGGGAAAATGATTTCATGGGACTTTGATAAGCTAGATGATCCATTTTCTCTTTCTTTCCAATTGTTTTCACTTTGAATGAAACCCATTTTACTTTTGAAATGAGTGATGGAGGTGGGGGAAGTGTTCTTGGTATCGATCTAAATTTTAGCACTCTTGGTTGGCCCGTGGATAAGCCTCGGGATGAAAATGGTGCGGTCATGGTAGGGTTCAAAGATTTGGCCATGGCAGAAGAGCTTGATGGAAGAGTCTCGGTTGTGGGAGGGCTTGGTGGTTGTGCCACAAGCATGGTAAGGCCGAGAGGATGGACTACGGCCATGAAGGAGCGCTTGGGACGTTCACGATTATCGGCAAAGTTTCATAGGAGCAAGGTATCATGGCGGGCAGCTCTGGTGGACTCGGGGTCGTTCACGGAGGCTCCGGATGGCTCGAGGCCACAGCGGGCAGCTCCAAAGAGCTTGTGAACGTAGGTGATGAATCCGAAAGGTTTGGAGTCCCAAAGGGAATCTACAAAGGGCTTAGGGGCATGTACGGCAGTTTCGGATAGCTCAAAGTCACGGCGAGCAGCTTTGAGGGGCTCGTTTACGATGGTTCTGGATGGCTCGAAGTCGCGGCGGGAAGCTTTGAGGGTCTTGAAGGCACGGAGGATGGTTCTAAGGTATACGATCTTGTTGCGGCGTGTTTGGCAGAGGTAAGGATTGCAAAATAACGCTTCGTGGAGACACATACTTTTTTCGAAGACGAGAGTTCGGAGTAAGGCTCGGGATCTAATGAGACGTGTCTGGATAATTCCGACACGGTGAGTGATGATGAGACAATGGAGGTGAATGAAGATGGTGTTGATGAGGTGGGCGAGGATGGGTCCGTGGAGACGAGCGATGACGAGTTCATTGAAGGTTCAAGGGTTCTTCCAGAGACGAGAGTCTTTCAATCGAAAGAGTGGTCTTAGAGTGCGTGAAGATTTGATTACTCTCTTGACCGATGTTTGGACTCCCGAAGTTCATGGCAGTTGCGAGAGTTATGACATGCCTTTCTTTGCCTTTGATCAAGTAAGTGTTTCTTTTCATGGGATTGGGTTGGTGAGAGGCGTAGGAGAGTTAGGGGCTGCCTTGGTTGATGATGAAGATGATTATGTACGTGATGATGATCCGTTGCCAACGAGGATGTTTGGTAGGATTCTCCCTGATGCGAGAGAGGCTTTTGCTCCCGATTTTGGACTGAGAGTTCTTGGGTCTCTCCGTCCCGAGTGTCATCACCAAGGAGATGGTGGACTACTTTTGTTGGAAGTATCGGTTCCCCCCATACGTCTCGGTCATCGTGCCTTCCCCCAACCGACCTTGTTTTTTATCCAATGGATGGGTACACCGTGATCCATGTGTTGAGTATATGACACGGCTTCTGATTCTCACTGGCTCTTCTTATTTGTTCCTATCTCGTGGCGACCAGGCTTACCCTATCACAACTCCATTCGTAGAGTTATTTGGCCCTAGCGGCGTACCATACACTCTGGTTTGAGAAGTATAAGCTTGATTTGACTTTGGAGAATCTTACTTCCGTGGGGTAATTGAATAAGAATATCTGAACCGTTGGATCATATTTCTAACGATGGAGAGCTACATGTGTGAGGGTACTTAGAGCTATAGGTGAGAGCTGTTGACAGAGAGCTACAAGGTGTCATTTTGTTTTTGGAGGGGTCATTTTACAGCGCCAGAAAATGACGCCTTAACAGTTTTTTCTCTCTTCCCCGGAGTTGAGAAATTCGTTCAACCCGCTTCCTAAAGAAAAAATAATTATTCTGACACCTTGTTAGAATAATTAGTGAGTACAGAGTTGGTCCACACCTTGGTCTATATCCTTCCGGATATTACATCTTGCAAGACTACGGTATCAATTAGCCTGAGAAACCGTGGAATCGAATATCTAAGGACCAAGGAGCAACTGAGATCTGAAGATCACTGGAAGCCTGATGCAATAAGCAAGAAGATCCAAATATCTAGGAGCGTGAAGAATCTGTAGTTGAGCCGAAAGGTATGTAATTTGAAATCCTCACATGGTATCGTGTTGATTGTGTTCGCCCAAATATTATATTTGTTGTTGAATAATTTTGAGTATCCTGTAATTATTGTTTACATTAAAGATTAGCGATTGGTCGTATATTCTTCTATTCTACATTTGTAAACATATTCTAGGGTTAAGAGATTGGTTACTCAATAAGAAGTATGGAAACGATCGTTTGGGTTCAATACATGGGAATCGTAACTAACCCATTATGGAAGTAATTTTACCCATCAAGTGGTATTAGAATGATTGTTCGTGTCTAATACCACCTTATTTCCCAACAACATCCTTCACCGCATTGGATGGACCGTCAGGCCGGATGACCTCGACAACCTCCAGTGCTGCCATTGATACCTTCGTGAGAGGGGGAATAGTATCCTTGCCTAACGTCTGAGCTGTCGAATCTTTCGATGTTGAGCTCTTTGTTTTTCTCATTCACTTCTACTAGGAAATGTAGTCAATGTCATCATTCATTTGATTGCTAGCTCGACCCTCAACCGAACAAGCGAAACAAGTATTTAGAAATTCTTTAAAAAAAATAATAATTACAATGCGTTTTTAGGCATGAATGTGTACACACCAATTGGTGGAGCTCAAATTTGACATAAGCTTCCTAAAGACTCGAGGTGAAGAACATGGATGGTTTGCAAGAGGACTAGGCGCACCGGGCAGTCAAGAGCTCGGCGAGCTTATGGTTGAAAGCCTTGTTGTTGGCGAACTGAGCTTAGCTACAAAGTGAAAAAACAGAAAAGGTTCAATATATAACAATCACAATTGTTAATTAATGTAAATGGCGATGTGAAATTAGCTCGCCCAAATTATTAGGAGTATTCGCCTACTCTTTCCTAAGACTCTGATGAAATGGACTAACCGACAGTTTGTTAACTTCAAAATAAAAATACTTCCGCCCCCAGTGATTATCTTAGTGTGGGAAGTCATCTTTCAGACTTCGACCTAGTTCCCTAGATAGATGGAAGATTTTGGAGCATGCTTAGAGTTTTTCTTAACATGGCCGAGTCAAGTTAGGTATATAACCGTCAACTCGATTCTCTTCTCCTTGGCCAATGTTGTAAGCCTATGACTATTCTATAAAATTTTGGACACATTTGAGGTATAGAAATCTTAAGTGAATCTAAATATCCGAATATGAGATGAGGAATGGGAAAACGAAGTCTGTATTCCTTGAAGAATATTTCATAAACACAACAGAAACCCTCGGTCGCAGCTGTCGGGTTCAGACTCGGTAAAGCAAGACGTATCCCCGATGAAATGTCGAATTCGTCCAAATATCCCTCAAGATCTATCTCTTTAACTGTCGAATGAGACCTAAGATCTCAAGCAACCTCATCTAATTTTCTTGGGAAAGCTCGGGTTTGTTTGGGCTTGACATTTTCAACTACGAGTCAGACATCAGAAGAAACCTGAGAGAACCTAGGTCGGTCTGAAATAAAGTCCGAAGAACTTCTTTCGAACTGACTACATTCGAAGCCAATTTGGGTCGAACTCGCGAAATGTGAGTAAATAGCGGACACACCCAAGAAATTATAGGACTCCTTAGGACGAACTCGGGAGAATCCTATTTCTAGGTATGAACTTAAGAAAAAAGCTTTGAAGATTCAAGAGATAATAATTTTAGAACAAGATGAAGAAAAAGTGAAAATGAGAGAACTAACTTGTAATCCCTTTCAAAATTTGAAGTAAATATTGAATTGAAAATAATTTTCAATTTCCCTCTATTTATTGATGTTGATTAGAGAGCCTAGCCTATCAACTAGTTTAGAAATTCCCAGTCGATTAGGAATTTAAACAGAGAGTCTAAGTAATTTAAACAGATGATTGATTTGACATGTACACTTGTCACAAAGAAGCAAGAACGAGATGATATACTTGCTTACTGCACTCGAGTATCACGCTAAAATTCAAAATTCAAATTTTAAAACTCAAGAAAATTTTTACGTATTTTCAAACTAATTTCTTTTAGTTAATTTTGTTAGGGATTATCGCCCACGAGAAGATTTATTAGTAATCTTTTAGACACTGAAATTATCAATAAAATTAAGTTATGACAATTTTATCTATGTGAATCAAAAGACTTATTTCTATTATAGATTTATCAACATTCATCTAATTATTAGCCTTCTTATTAAACTGAGTTATATGTTGGGTATTTAAGTTCGGGCGGTAAGTTAAAACTTGGTTGGGTTATTAATCCATTCTTGATAGCTGGATCTCAAATCACATATGTGGAGCACAAGTTAAGGTTGATCACTTGGGGGGAGCATTCTATACAGATGGTATGTGTACTGCCTGGAAAGATTGTAGTTGTTGATGTGTTGTTTAAGGAACCGTTACAACACACTAACCAAGATTGCTATGATGGTCGTAGTAAGACTTGTTCTAAATCGTGAAGTGATCACAGACTTCTAGGTTGTATTACCGAGTTCTACGACTCATTCGTTACTGGCTAGATGCATAAATACTTATGTCTTGCGAGCTCGGGATATGATCTAAGCAAATTGTGATTCACGTATACGAAATGCAGTCTTCCTGAAAGAACGTCAATGTTAACCCACATATGGGTTTATTCAAAAATCGATTAATTGCATGCAATTTTGTAGTAAGTACGTACGAAAGAATCTATTATTGGAGAAACAATGATGCTTAGGGTTCATATGTATCAAGAAAGGTATACCGAAATAATTGACCTTTCTCGATATGAGTTGAACTTGAAGGATTGAGCTCATGAACTGACTATATTAATGGACACTCATACGATGAGTAAAACATATTTCTAGCAATAAGAAGAGTGCAGTGTAGACTCATGTTGTAGAGTGATGTCGAGATTGACAAATCGTGTAAATAAAAGAAATAACTTTTCGCATATTTTTTAGATTTGTAGGAGCTTATGTTACTAGGTCCATGGTCCCCGGTCAGCTCTGATTAAGTTGAATATGAACTCTCTAGTAATAATAAGATTTATTATTTACAATCTCACATCTATAAATTGTCAAGCAACATTTATTCGGAAACTTTTATTTTCCAAATTAATTATTTATAGTGCAATAAATTAATTGTTGTTGGATTAAGTAACTAATTATATTAAATTTTAAGTTGGGCCTGTTGGACACTCTAAAATTCGAAATTCTTAAGCCCCAAATACAACATTTACTGCTAGAAAATATGCCATTCATGACACTTCTTTAGACAGCGTTTGATGAAAAAAGTGCAGTCTAATGTATATTTTTCAAACCGACGAATATGAATGAAATACGTGGACCTTTTTTTTATAAGCGCCATGGAAAAAAATAGAAGGGGCTTACATGTAAGCAGGGTCTCTTCTTTCGGGCCAATCAGACATCGCCACACTGGCGTGTGCGCAGAACTATAGACGGTGTTTATATATAAACACTGTCTATAATTGAGATCGAATTAGACAATGACACATGGCTGTCAGACTTTTAACTTATTTGAATTTCTCTCTTCGTCTTCATTGTTTCATTCTTGCGTTCGTCTTCTTCGTTCTTTCTCTCTTGCGATATCTCTAACCCTAAAACTCCATTGACGTCGTCAGTCCTCACTCGTTGCCATCGACCACATGCTGCCACACCGACTGCGCCCTAATTTGCGGTCCCCCTTGTTGTTCTCGTGGTTTGTGCACTCGGCCGGCCGGGTTCGTGCGTTTTTTTCTCTTTCAAATACTTTAAAATTTCTAAAATTTCTTGTTTGTGTAGGTGATATTGTGGATTCCGACCCGTTTTGAAGTGTTGGATTCTTGTTTTCACCCTCTAATATTACCTCCAACCTCTATTTAGGGTTTGTAACTTGTTCTTACATTTTATGTTCTTGTATGCCAAAAATAATTAGGGGTTTTTGTATTTTAAGTTATTTTGATTGTTTTGCAGCGTTCTAGAACCATTGGGTTTGTGTGATTTGAGCGTGTTCATACTCTTCGACTCCGTTCTTATTCGGCCTACCATTTTGAGGTAAATTTTCTTTAATTTCTATCTTTTTTAATGTTATTTTTCATTTGTTTGATGGTTGCATTGTTATGATAGTTTATTTAGATTTGTATTGATCAATTTGATTATGAATAAGTAATTAGACTTCAAATATCTATATATCTATTCCGGTTAAATTTATCTTGACAAACATATGAATTTTTTGATAGTTTTCACTGGGTACTCATGGTGGTAGATGGTTTGCAAGCGCACGGCCTACTATCTTGATCCAATGAATTCGAAAAGATTGGCGACTCATTTGAATATGATAGTGGACTTGGAAGTATTAAAATGTAAGGTTATGAGTTTAAATTTAAAAGTTATGGGCGCCTTCTTCAGGAATTTATTTCTTAATATTCTCTCTTTAGTTAGGTTCTACATTTGTGGAGAAAATCTGATAATTAGTTATAAAGATGAGAGAGAATAATAATGGTTGAGATAGTCTATCACCATTAAGTAAGGAAATAATATATTTCCTTTAATCTATCAGAATGGTTTTCTTATATTATGGAGAAAAATAAGGAACCAATAACTAAAATATATTGATCAGATGGTTGAGAGAGAAAGTAGGAATTATAGTTAAAGATCCAATGGATCATATTTAACTATATAAAAGGAATGATTAAAAGATATTATTTTATGGAAGATATTATTATTTCCATAGATATTTTCTACCACTATAATTAGAAGTAAGGGAGAGCACTTAAACTCACTCCAAAAATGTAGAGAAATTCGCATCTTCTCTTTGTGGGTAACGAATTTTCTCTCACTCATTCTCCCTATGGAACTCATGATTCCAAACCCAAAAACATGATCGAGACCCAAAACCCTAATTCAGTAATCGCAGTAAGATAACGAGTGTCCCCACACTTTATTCTTATTCTTCCAGAGATTATGGCTCGGAATATTATGATGTCATCTTCGGAGATCTGGACGACAAAGCATCATATCGTTATTGTCAAAGTTTCAAAAACAAGAAGAAGAGTCAGATTTAGAATACTCGAAGAATCAAGACCGGAGCTCAAAGCTTGAAGATCGAGAATCGGAGCTCAGAATTAGATCATGAAGTCTCGGACGTAGAATTTGATCAGTAGTAGAATGTCAAACCTGTAAGTTCTTGGGAAATCCCTTCTCCGCTATTTCATTGCTTTGTTGATTGCTCCTTACTATATAATATTCAATTAACAAATCTATATCTTTACTATAATCATATATTTAATTAGCTATAGAAGTGTAGTTATTTAGTTTCCGCACAATTATAGAGATATGAATTGTCATAAATTTAATAATATTTATTATTATTATTATTATTAAATATACTAGGAGACTGATTGTAGGAGTAGGATTTTACATCCTTGCCTAGACTAACCAGTTGGGCCCAAGTAAAAGATAATTCTATAATGTTATCCAGCGCAGCCCACCAGCACGATCAGAACAAAGCTCAGCTCATCTAACGACCTCAGCTTTCCACCAAGACCGAGTCCAAACTAATAACGCGCTCATTCCGGATGAAGTATTCCTCACCCGATCTTATCGTTGTTACTAGCTCAAGTCGACAAGCATGCAACTCCTTGAAGACCTTCAGTCCGACCATGTGTCCTCCAGATCGACGACGAAGATGAGTCGACCTCATCTATGTATAAATAGATCTAATTCAGCTAGAAATAGATCATCTATGATTCTGTTATCATGACTATAGTCAATATTGTACGTGTTGTCGATCGTTTTCAGAAAGTCGAGACCCGAAGAAGCCCACTATAGGCCTTAAGGGGGAAAAAGCCTATTCAGCACAGGCCCAAGACGAGCCCGCGCTCGCATGCGTAAGCCGCAGCAGTGCACGCCACATAGAAGCAAGCAAGCGCCGCGCCAACGCTCTGGGCAAACCCATCACGCACGGTCTTCATGCCCCATTGCATGCACCTCTCATCATGAGGTGCGCACGCTGCGCAAGGCCAAGAGCGTGCCACACATGACATGCACTCACCCCGGAGGGTTTTTCAGCCATCTTCTCACTATAAATACACCCCTCACCCAGCAGAAAAAGGTTCAAAATTCTAAACTCTCTCTAATCGATTCTAGAGTCTTGAAACGCTGCCGATGATCATCCCCACACGCTTTCACTCTAAATCACTAATAAATCTCAAATATTCTCAAAAGAATAACGGTCCTCGACCTCACTCATACTAATTAGATTAATGTTGAGCGTCGGAGTATGCGTCAGAGGCACCGCCGCATCGCCCTTCTAGCTTATTTTCTTCTTCATCTTATTCTTATAGATCTCCGCAATGAACGAAGAACACTATTGAGCTAGAAGAGCGACACTCGTGACTTTCAAGCTCCGTACACCAGGCTCTGGCGCGGCCACTTGGTCCGACTTGGGTCGACCCTCAATGGTGTTCAATTTTCAGCGATAACAATGTTGGAATTGATCTAGGGTTAAGAAAAAGTTTAACGCTTCGAGCAAGCGGCGGAATTTAAAATATTTCTTTAAAACAAGTAAAATGATTTTACTAACCTAGACAAAGAGCAAGTACATATAAATTAAAACTATAAATGAGCGTCATATGTTTACTAACCTTTGAGAAGCTTGAACGTTGAGAAGCCTTCGGAAGGTTGAAACGTTCGTCTCCCGTCGCAGCACGTCTCTCTTCTTTCCTCGGGAACTCGAGCAACCACGAAAGTTTCTATCACTAAAATCACTCGAGAAAGAAAGGAATTAGTGTGTGGGCACTTTTAAACACGACGACTCGAGAACAAGTCTCAAAGTCGAAGAGCTAAAAAACACTAGGTCAAATGTGGACCTAGGTGCCAAAACGAAAACGAAAAGAAAACTAGAGAGAGAGAGTGAAGGGGGCGGCCAAGCTAGAGAGAGAAGCTCTCAATCTCTAAAACTTAGGATGAATGAATTATGAAGAATGATGGCCCTATTTATAGTGGAATTGATCTACGGTTAAGAAAAAGTTTAACGCTTCGAGCAAGGGGTGGAAAATAAAAAATTTCTTTAAAACAAGTAAAACGATTTTACTAACCTAGACAAAGAGCAAGTACACGTAAATAAAAACTATTATGAGAATTATAAATTTACTAACCTTTTTAGAAACTTGAACATTGAGAAGCTTTTGGAAAGTTGCAACGTTCGTCTCCCCTCGCAGCACGTCTTTCTTCCTTCCTCGGCAACACGAGCAACCACGACAGTTTCTATCACAAGAATCACTCGAGAGAAAATGAATTAGTGAGTGGGCACTTTTACACACGTCGGCTCGAGAACAAGTCACAAAGTCGAAGAGCTAAAAACACTAGCACTACTACAAATTCACATTTCTGGTGCGGAAGGGTATTAGGTGCGACATGTGGCACCTAAATGTCACACCTAAGCTCATATTCGGTGCGACATGTCGCACCAGATACTCATCTAGATGACTAAAATTTTGCTAAAGTTTAGTGGTATTCAGTGCGACTATGTCGCATCTAATATGAGATTGTCGCACTGAAAGCCATTAGGTGCGACACATGTCACAGCTAAAGGATTTTAAATTTGGGCGAATCCCTCCGAAATTTTTTGGATATGGGATTTCATATTGGGTGCGACATTGTCGCACCCAATATGATTATTAGGTGCGACTGTGTCACACCCAATAGTCTTAGGGTTTATTAAACCCTAGCCCTCTTCTTCCTCGTCCGAGCTTTCTCTTTTTCACCCAATACCTTGCAAACCCCCCGTCTCTCTCTGCAACTCTGGCGAGCTCGACCTCGGCCCAGCCCCCCACGCCGCCGCCCTCCTCTCTTCCTCTCTCAATCTGACTCTCGCTCTTCGGCGCTCCCCCTCAGCCACTCTTCGGTGACTAGCCCCCTTTGGTACGTCTCTCTCTCTCTATCTCTCTCTCTCACTCTCTCTCTCTCTCTCTGTCTGTCTCTCTCTCTCTCTCTCTCTCTCTCTCTCTCTCTCTCTCTCTCTCTCTCTCTCTCTCTCTCTCTCTCTCTATGTGTGCCACCCTCTATCAATGTCACTCTGTCTCTCTCAGACCAGCCCCCCGCCCCGCCGTCTGGACCAGCCTCCTCTTTGCCCTCCACCGCCTGCACCAGACTTTGAGGGGGTGCACCGGTTGACTCGAGCATCAGTTTTGCTATTGGCGCCATTTGTTTCGAGTCTGTCGGCATAACTTTTTGGCTCCTAAAAACGCCATTTACTGCACTTAATTCGCGTTTAATGTTTTGTGTTAATTATGTGTTTGATTTCGGTTGTTGTCTTTTGGTTTTCCCCAACTATTGAGTTTCTTTTGTTGTGTATAGATGAATTTTGATTTAATTTCTAATTTTTAATTTTGTAAATTTTTTTTAATTAAAATAACCTATTAGGTGCGACAAAGTCGCACCCGATATGAAATCACCCCGCTAATTTCAAGATTTCGACACCAAAAAAGCTTGGGCATTAGGTGCGACATGTCGCACCTGAAAGTGTCGCACCTAAAGGCCATATTAGGTGCGACAAGTCGCACCTAATGCCTTTAGCGACGAACTTTTAGGTGCGACAAAGTCGCACCGGATGACTATATTTGTCCTAGTGTAGGTCAAATGAGGACCTAGGCGCCAAAACAAAAACGAAAATAACTTAGAGAGAGAAGGAGGGAGGGGCGGCCAAGCTAGAGAGAGAAGCTATCAATCTCTAAAACTTGGGATGACTAAAATGTGAAGAATGAGGGCTCTATTGATAGGAGAGGTTTCACCTTCAATAAGGTAGTTTCCTCTTCTATAGAATATCACATATTCATGAGCCAAATTTCCCTCATTCCCACTTATGTCACACGGCAAAGAGGAGGCTTCTAGAAGCCTTGGATTTGTTTCCTCTTTTGTTTAGCTTCTCCCTTTGACTCTACTTGGCCGAATTCCCTTATGCATCTAGATGCAAATTTGTTTCCTCTTTTTATTTTGGCAAGTATCTTCATACATTAATGCCCAAAAGACTCTCACTTTTTCTCCTTGGGTTGGGCGACCAAAACCTTCTAGAAGGGCCTTCTAGATTTTTCTTCACTTGTTCATGACAACATAAGAAAAGCCCATTAAGAATTTTCAAGTAAAATTCTATGAAATGAAATTAATCCACAAGGCCCAATGAACACATCATGGCCGAGTTTATAAGTCATCATATGACCATGTCAAAAAATTTATTGACATTCATTTCATCCTATGTCTAAAAAGACAAAATTACCATTTTGACAATTTTCGTAAAACTTGTCCCGTTCTTGTTTTGACTTAGCTTCTAGTTTAACTATTCCTACTCGATATGATTTGTGACAGTGACCTCATGGATCCAAATGAACAAATCTTGAGCTAAATACTTGGACTCAAAAGTTCACAAACCTTTTCCAAGTTTAGCTTAATGCCAACTAACTCTACTAAAGAGTTAATACTGAAAATCTCTCGGTTCAAATGAATTTATTTTCTACTCAAGAATTCAACCTAATTGTAATGAGTGGATCCACTGAATATTATATATGTTTACCCTTCATGAATATCATCAGCTAGTCGGGGTTTACAAAGGTAACATTTTACCCTTCTAGCTGTTATTTCCTCAACTCATTTGTCGCTTGTGAATAAGTAAGAAACAATGTATTGACGAGGAGCTAACAAGTCACATTGTTTAATCCAAAAGAGTCAAGACTCAATTTGGACACTGACCTGTTCATTTACTCACATTCCAAGGAACAAAGCATGAGGTGATATACATTGCATTTCAGCAATCTTGTACATGAATTCCATATCTATGAGAACTTCACAAAGTTACTCATGACATCTTCGCAACTTAGTACTTCACCAATAGGTCCTGTTCAGAATCACATAGTGAGTTTGAACTATGACTTTCTCAAATGAGAATACGTAAGCTATGAAATTGCATTGACTTCGAGACATAAGAGGTTAAATGGTTTGTTCTTATTTTGTCTCTAGAAGTGCACTGGTCAATTCAGTACCTTCGGAAGATACCTAGAAGAACTATAGAGTCTCCAACTCTCAATGCCCCATAACCAGACATCATAGATTCTCCTAACAATCGTACTGAGGTCAATAGTCATTTGACCCTTAGATTGCGAATATATCGTTTTAAGCAAACTACGAAGAGTTTGTTCATGCAAATCTACATTTGTCTCTTCGTAAGTTGTTATGTTTCTTTATGGACTGAAGACTAATGTTTTATCATAAAGCTTCAAACAGACAAGGAAGAATGAATGAACGTTTCAACTTTTTATTAATGAATAAGCAATAACAAGCAAGAGTCTTCGTGAGACTTTATTACATCAAATGTACAAAATAAAGACTACAACTCTTCTTGTGGGCACCATTGACAACAAACTCCCACTTGACTCAAAGAAGATGTGTGTATTCCTTCATGCCTAATCCCTCTCGATGTTGGTCGAAGACCTTGTTTGCTAGGGCCTTGGTGAATGGATCTGCCAGGTTGTCCACCGTTGAGATCTTCTTCACTTCCACGTCTCCGCGCTGCACGGTCTCTTGAATCAAATGGTATTTCCTCTCAATATGTTTAGAGCTCTTATGGCTTTGAGGTTCCTTTGAGTTAGCGATAGCCCCACTATTATCACAATAAAGGGTCATGGGCTCGTCGACGTTTGGAAGAACTTCCAAATACGTAAGGAATTTTCTAAGCCATACAGCCTCTTTGGATGCTTCACAAGCAGCCACATATTCTGCTTCCATTGTGGAGTCAGCAATGCAAGATTGCTTAATACTTCTCCACACAACAGCTCCACCATTAAGGATGAACACAGATCCTGAAGTGGATTTCCTGGAATCCTTATCCGCTTGAAAATCGGAGTCGGTATATCCCGTCATAGTCAGGTCAGTACCTGAGTATGTAAGCATCAAGTTCCTAGTTCTTCGAAGATACTTAAGAACATGCTTAACAGCAATCCAGTGCTCGGGTCCAGGGTTGGATTTGTAACGACTGACTACGCCAACGGCGAAACAGATGTCAGGTCTAGTGCAAAGCATAGCATACATGCGGCTTCCTACGGCAGAGGCGTAAGGAATCTTCTTCATGTCTTCAATCTCTTGTGCAGTCTTGGGAGACTGGTCCTTAGAGAGTGAAACTCCATGCCTAAATGTTGTTTGACCCCTCTTGCAGTCTTGCATCGAGAAGCGATCCATCACCTTATCAATATAAGATGCTTGAGAGAGCGACAGGGTCCGGTTTTTCCTATCTCGAAAGATTTGGATCCCCAGAATGTACGCGGCTTTTCCTAGATCCTTCATATCGAATTGCTTTGCCAGCCAGACCTTAACCTCATATAACTTACCCACATCATTACCTATGAGTAATATATCATCAACATATAGTCCCAGAAACACAACTTTGCCTTCGTGTATTAACTTGTAAACACAAGGCTCATCTATTGACTGTTCAAAGCCGAAGCTTTTCACAGTTTCATCGAATCTAATGTTCCATGACCTAGATGCTTTCTTTAGTCCATAAATGGACTTGAGCAACTCACAAACCTTGGTCTCTTGACCTTTATCCACGAAACCGTCTGGTTGAGCCATATAAATGCGCTCGTCAAGATTGCCATTCAGGAAGGCAATCTTGACATCCATTTGCCAGATCTCATAATCGAGAGTTGCAGCTATGCATAGAAGTATGCGGATGGATTAAAGCATCGCGATTGGCGAGAAGGTTTCTTCATAGTCAATCCCTTCTTGTTGGGTATAACCCTTAGCCACAAGTCGTGCTTTGAACGTCTCAACGTTTCCATCCGGACCCCTTTTCTTCTTGGGAATTGATTTTCGGCCCGATTCACGATTAGTGACAATCTACTCACGTGTTGACACATGGCAACGAACTGCCACGTGAGTGGATCGTCACTGATCATGAATCGGGCCACATAGCATCGCCACTAACACCCTACGGGTTTAACCCCTTCAGGAAGGTCTACAAGTTTCCAGACTTTGTTGATATACATCGAGTGCATTTCAACTTTCATGGCGTCAAGCCAGAGGTTTGATTCAGAACAAGCCATCGCTTGGCTATAGGAAACAGGGTCATCCATGTCGGAGACAGCTACGAGAGAGTCTCCGTAAGACATGTACCTGTCAGGCTTTTGAGTAGCCCTCCCACTACGTCGAAGTACTACTTGACGAGATTCTGATGAGTTATATTGTGTTTCAGTTGGGGTAAAAACAGTTCTTACAGATGAGGTAGAAGCTTCCTCACCCAACTTTTCTTCAAGCACAATTTTGCTTCTAGGTTTTGTATCCTTCATAAATTCCTCCTCAAGGAAACGAGCATTCGTGCTAACAAAAGTCTTATCGTCCTCGACACTATAGAATGTGAAACCTTTGGTTTCCTTTGGGTATCCAACGAACAGACATAATTCTGACCTACTAGCCAACTTGCTAGTCAATTGCCTAACCACGTGTGCGGGGCAACCCCAAATTTTGATGCAGCCAAGATTTACTTTACGGCCAGTCCATCGTTCACAAGGAGTACCAGGAACCGTTTTAGATGGAACTTGGTTCAGAATGTAAGCGGCTGTTTCGAGGGCATATCCCCAAAAGGAAAGAGGGAGTGATGAGTAACACATCATTGATCTAACCATCTCCATAAGTGTTCGATTTCTTCTCTCTGACACTCCGTTTTGTTGAGGTGTGCCAAGTGTGGTAAGCTGAGAAGCAATACCTTCTTCTTTAAGAAAGTCATCGAACTCTCCAGACATATACTCACCACCTCGATCGGATCGAAGGGTTTTGATCACTTTGCCAGTTTGCTTTTCCACTAAAGCCCTAAAGACCTTAAATACGTTAAAGGTCTCGGATTGGTATTTGAGCAAATAGACAAAACCGTATCTTGAGTAATCGTCAGTGAATGTTACAAAGTATTCGTATCCACCACGTGCTTGTTGGCTGAGCGGACCACATACATCAGAGTGTACTAGTTCTAGTAGATCAGTGGCTCTTCGACCCTTATAGGAGAAAGGTCGCTTAGTCATTTTTCCTTCTATGCAAGATTCACAAGTAGGTAGTGAACCTATTGCAGAGGCTTGGAGTGGACCGTCCCTCACAAGTCTCTTAATCTTGTCTAGACTGATATGACCAAGTCTTAAGTGCCAGAGATATGTTGATTTTATTAGATCGGAGGATTCAGATAATTTGATCCTATTTGGCTCCCTAACTAGATCATTATCTATTTCGGTGTCTAAAAGAGAAAGTTGAGTGGGATAAATGTAAAAAAGACCATTCTTCATACATGCATCAGTGACTAAAGAATTTATCAAGAAACGAAATACGAATTCCATTCTTAATGAACTTTAAACAATAATCTTGCTCAAGAAGATGAGCAACAGATATTAAGTTCTTTCCAAAGGAAGGAACGAAATAAACATTATTCAAGTTTAAAGTGCGGTCTTCAAAAGACAGCGTCACGGATCCCGCAGCCTTCGCAAACACCAGGCTCCCATCACCCCATTTGAAACAAAAGTCGCCTTCCTCTAAGCTTTTGGTTTTCTTGAAACCAGTTAAGGAACAACAAATATGGTTAGTAGCAGCGGAGTCAAGAATCCACGTTGATACATTATCAGCTACTAAGCATGCTTCGGTAATTAGTACAACACTATGTTTCTTTGCTTTGAGATAGGCAGGACAGTTCTTCTTATCGGCCTTGTGATGTCTCTTCTTAGTTCCAGAGGCGGAGGCTTTGTGCTCAGTAGCATGTGCCTCTCCTTGATTCCTTTTTCTCTTAGTGAGACCTTCAGCAGTCTGAAGCTCCTTCATAAGCTCGATAACAGCGTACTCTAGCTTATTCATGGAGTAGTTCAGCTTGAAGGTATCAAGAGACTCGGGGAGAGTTTCTAAGATCATATCTATGATATTCTTCACATCAATCTCAGATTCTAGGATTTTCCATTTCATTTAGATAACTAATGATCAGTATCATAAGATCTCTGACAGGAGTCCCAGCCTTCATGCGACAGTTCATAAACTGTCGGACTGCTTGCAGCCTTGCTTGACGCCTTTGCCCTCTAAATATCTCATGGAGATTGTAGAGCATGTCGGCGGCAGACTTGATGTCACAATGTTGTTGTTGCAACACATTGTTCATTTATGCTAAGATATAGCATCTCACAATCTCATCGGATCGAAGCCAGGCCGCTAAGGCGTCTTTGTCCTCTTGAGTTGAATCATCGTTCGTCAGAAGAGGACACAGGGTGGTGAGTACCCATTTGTGCTTGTTAATGGTAAGGACGATGTCGAGGTTACGTATCCAATTAACGTAGTTTTTGGTTGCGAGTTTATTCGAGGAAAGAATGATCGAGAGAGGGTTGAGAGACATGTTGCTTAATTAAGTTGAAACAAATTTATGATTTACTCTTTGGTTTAGGGTTTAATTTTGTTTAAGACTTGATAAAATCCAAAGGTGTTATAAACCAAACGATAATTTACTCCCTCAAGAGAAGGCCGCAAAAAATCTCCATTTATAAGTAACTGACACATCATTAATGCTTAGCCAAGATGTCAATACACCAATTTTGACTAGCCACCTTTTAAATTGGTTTGATCACTCACATCCTTTCGCAGAGCCTCAAGGGAGGATTACTAGGGATTGAGTCTAAGTGTGCAACCAACCACTTAGTCCAAAAGATCAACTTTTAAAAAAAAATCCCCCAAGAGGAGGCCTTGTCTTCATCGTCTCACTCTCGGACGTAGCTCATTGAGCAATGATCGAAGCAAAACGCCATAGAATACTCTCATTTAAGAGAGGGCCACAAGAGTGACTCCTAGTCTCACGTTAATTACTTCTTTCATTAGTGTTGGGGATCGTGGGTTACGAACAAGGAGTATAACCCTCCCTCTTAGTTTTTGGAGTTGGTACATCGACTCTTATAAGTTTAGAAACGGATTTCCGAGTTATAGAGCGATAGAGCGATAGAGCGGAAAACTAGAAAAGAATCCTAGAGGTTCATGTTCAGAGCAGTGTTAGTGCATAAAGGAACAAGGTACATACTCGGATCTTTTCCTATCTTCTATTCGGGGAAAGTGCATGAGGGAAGTGTGAACTTCAACTCACTCGAACACTTGAAAGCTTGAGATTACACATCTTTTTATTTTTCGGCTTGTCTACGAAAAGACCTCCAACTCAAATTTTCAAGAGCATATAGATTTTGAACATATGTGATATAGATATAGTTTTGAAAACATTTTGAAAACTTATTTGATTTGGATGACAAAATATTTTCAAGTTTGAAAGTGAAAACGGTTTTTCAAAATTCAAACTAGTTTTGTAAAAATTCAATTTCAATTAAACTTCAAAAATCAAAACATTTTAATCTTTCATATTATGTTTATAATCTTATAAAAAACATTTTCGCTCAAGAAAAGTTTTTCATTAGAGTTCTATAACTCATGATAGTGGGGCTGAAAATCCGGATTTCTAAAAATTGGACTTTCGGAACAGCCGCGCACCTCGGAGTAAAATCGCCATAACTGGCGGCTCCGATGTCTTTTTGACCCAAAACCGGTGGCATTGGAAAGAGGACAGACAGACCTTTAATTTGCTTCAAGAATAATTAAATTTCCAATTTTGAGAAGAGAGTTATGTCACTTTTACTGCGGGTTTTACTCCAGCTCGAAAAAAACAGAAATAATTAAAGTTCGGTCTCTTAGTGCGTAAAAAGAATCAAGTGTAAACGCTTTAGGAAGTTTTTAAGGCTTTTATTTGTGTTTTATTAACATGGTAATAACATGGTATAAAAGAAATAACAACAAGCATAAATCGATTCAAGCAAATAAAAGAAACTAGTAAGACAAGAAAACTACTCACAAAATTTACTCGAAATTTTTCTCAAACTTAAAAACACGTTTTTTAATATAAAAAATTAAAAACTTTTAAAAATTATTCTAATGTGTCTTAATAACATCTCAAACTCATAGAAAAACAACATGATTTTTAATTGAAAGGCAAGAGCAATAAATTAAAAAAATCTACGAAAACGATTCTAACTTGTCACAAAATTAGTAAACTTTCGAAAACGATTTTAAAGCTCATAATTTTAATTACATGTACATGCATATCTTTGACCATAGCTCTGATACCATTTGTTGGAATTGATCTAGGGTTAAGAAAAAGCGAGCAAGTGGCGGAAAATAAAAATTTTCTTTAAAACAAGTAAAACGATTTTACTAACCTAGACAAAGAGCAAGTACACGTAAATAAAAACTATTATAAGCATTATAAATTTACTAACCTTTTTAGAAACTTGAACGTTGAGAAGCTTTTGGAAAGTTGCAACGTTCGTCTCCCCTCGCAGCACGTCTCTCTTCCTTCCTCGGCAACACGAGCAACCACGACAGTTTCTATCACAAGAATCACTCGAGAGAAATGGAATTAGTGAGTGGGAACTTTTAAACACGTCGGCTCGAGAACAAGTCTCAAAGTCGAAGAGCCAAAAACACTAGGTCAAATGAGGACCTAGGTGCCAAAACAAAAACGAAAATAACTTAGAGAGAGAAGGAGGGAGGGGCGGCCAAGCTAGAGAGAGAAGCTCTCAATCTCTAAAACTTGGGATAAATAAAATGTGAAGAATGAGGACTCTATTGATAGGAGAGGTTTCACCTTCAATAAGGTAGTTTCCTCTTCTATAGAATATCACATATTCATGAGCCAAATTTCCCTCATTCCCACTTATGTCACACGGCAAAGAGGAGGCTTCTAGAAGCCTTGGATTTGTTTCCTCTTTTGTTTAGCTTCTCCCTTTGACTCTACTTGGCCGAATTCCCTTATGCATCTAGATGCAAATTTGTTTCCTCTTTTTCTTTTGGCAAGTATCTTCATACATTAATGCCCAAAAGACTCTCACTTTTTCTCCTTGGGTTGGGCGGCCAAAACCTTCTAGAAGGGCCTTCTAGATTTTTCTTCACTTGTTCATGACAACATAAGAAAAGCCCATTAAGAATTTTCAAGTAAAATTCTATGAAATGAAATTAATCCACAAGGCCCAATGAACACATCATGGCCGAGTTTATAAGTCATCATATGACCATGTCAAAAAATTTATTGACATTCATTTCATCCTATGTCTAAAAAGACAAAATTACCCTTTTGACAATTTTCGTAAAACTTGTCCCGTTCTTGTTTTGACTTAGCTTCTAGTTTAACTATTCCTACTCGATATGATTTGTGACAGTGACCTCATGGATCCAAATGAACAAAGCTTGAGCTAAATACTTGGACTCAAAAGTTCACAAACTTTTTCCAAGTTTAGCTTAATACCAACTGACTCCACTAAAGAGTTGACACTGAAAATCTATCGATTCAAATGAATTTATTTTCTACTCAAGAATTCAACCTAATTATAATGAGTGGATCCACTGAATATTATCTATGTTTATCCTTCATGAATATCATCAGCTAGTCGGGATTTACAAAGGTAACATTTTACCCTTCTAGCTATTATTTCCTCAACTCCTTTGTCGCTTGTGAATAAGTTAGAAACAATGTATTGACGAGGAGCTAACAAGTCACATTGTTTCTTCCAAAAGAGTCAAGACTCAATTTGGACACTGGACAGTTCATTTATTCACATTCCAAGGAACAAAGCATGAGGTGATATACATTGCATTCAGCAATCTTGTACATGAATTCCATATCTATGAGAACTTCACAAAGTTACTCATGACATCTTCACAACTTAGTACTTCACCAATAGGTCCTGTTCAGAATCACATAGTGAGTCCGAACTCTGACTTTCTCATATGAGAATACGTAAGCTGTGAAATGACATGTCTCATTTCAAGATTAAGGTAAGCATGATGCAATTCATACGTAGTGACTTCGAGACATAAGAGGTTAAATGGTTTGTTCTTATTTTGTCTCTAGAAGTGCACTAGTCAATTCAGTACCTTCAGAAGATACCTAGAAGAACTATAGAGTCTCCAACTCTCAATGTCCCATAACTAGACATCATAGATTCTTCTAACAATCATACTGAGGTTAATAGTCTTTTGACCCTTAGATTGCGAATATATCGTTTTAAGCAAACCATGAAGAGTTTGTTCATGCAAATCTGCATTTGTCTCTTCATGTGTTGTTAGGTTTGTTTATGGACTAAAGACTAAGGTTTTATCATAAAGCTTCACACAAGGAATAATGAATGAACGTTGCAACTTTTTATTATTGAATAAGCAATTACAATCAAGAGTCTTCGTGAGACTTTATTACATCAAATGTACAAAAGTAAAGACTACAACTCTTCTTATGGGCACCATTGACAACAAACAATATTCAAGATCTTTGTCGAGGTCGTCAATACTCGTAGCGGAGCTCGACCACTTTGTATTCTTTGATTGATATTCAATAAAACAATCCTTTTCGGTATATTCTTTCTTTCTGATTGGTTTTATTTTGTTACTTTTCTATTCAATCAGCTTTACTTAGTTCTTGTACGAGATCCACATAAATATAAAATAAAAAATACACTAAAGAATCTATAGTTTCGTGATTGTTGAAGAACCAATTCCATCATCAATACCCTCATTCGTCATTTTCTTTCCCCTTTGCCTCTTACTTTCCTTCTTCTTCCTCTCATTCGTCATCGCAAATCTTCATTGCAGCTGCGACGAAGGGAGAGACAAGAGAGGCTCAAGAAGGTTAGAGAGCTTTGACGTTCTATGACACAATCAGACGCCATACCGCCAAACCTCTCGGCGGCCGAGATGGCGTGGCTGAAGTCAAACTATTCTGAGGTGGAGTAGGAGCTAAGCAAGCAAGCCATCATGTCAATATTCACCGACGACCTTAATCTGGCATTCGTTAATCTCATCGGTCAGTCGTCGTCGTCTGCATTTTCGATGAGTTGACCTAATTTCTCGTATGGGTCTAAACTAATTTTGTACACTAAATTCATGTTGAATAGTAATGAAAGCGATATCAGAGATGGTTACACTCCATATTCGGACTAGATGTTTAGGGCTCGCCGATACTTTCGTCGGTTGAGATTTCTCGCCGGCTGAGATTTTCGTCGGGATAGTGAGGAATGATAAATCGATCGTCAGACTTTGTATTTTTATAGACTCAGGTGATTTTGTAATTCCTTTTAGGTACAAAATTCTTACATAAAATGAGGGGTTTGAATATTTGAAGTGATGCTTGGGTAACGAATTAGTTTAAAGAGGAATTCGTCGGACTTAATCGTGTGATTTTGACGAATTCCCTTACTCGATTTTTTAATTTTAGTACAAATTTTTAATATAGGTGTGAAATCCCAAATTTTATAAGCTTAATTAAAAAGCTAAAATATTGGTGTTCGAGTTACGTTAGTTTTTTATTTAATAAAGTAGTAGTGAATGACTTTTTTATGTGGTATATGTATACTTTAGGGTATTTTTATATTTAATATACTCTTTAGATTACCAAAATATGAGTATAATATATATAAATTATATATTATAAATAAGTTTACATATATTATTATATATATATATATATAAGCTAACGTTGATATAAATAGTATATATATATATATATTACTTTTATTTTTTATAAAGTAATATAATATAAGTTATTATATGATTTTACATATAGAAGTTAATCATGTATATATATACTTATATATATGTCAACGTGTAGGTTTTTTTTTAATAATAATAATAATTAATATATTAATATTAGAAGTAGGATTAGGGTTTGGGCTTTTAGGGTTTAATTAAACCATATATAAGCATCCAATCCTTTTCTTTTAACGCTTCTTCTCTGCTCTCCCTCCCTCATCCCTCTCTTTGTTTGGAAATTCGTAGCTCTAAATTAGAAATGTTTTCTTTTCTATCTGCTTCGGATTCTTTGAAAACGGTTTCTTAAAACGCTTGCCCTAGTTTCAAAAAGTATGTTTTTGCGTTGATTATTTTTGGAAAAGTTAGTTTTAAGTGTCTTCTATCTAAATCTGTAATCGAAAAATATATTTATGAAATACATAATATTTTCCGATTATTTTCAAATCAGTTCACAGACCTGAGACCTATTCCCGATTTTCAGAATTTTAAATGTTTACTGTGGATTCAAAAAATTGGTTTTGCATTGATTCTTTTTGGAAAAGTTACGTTTAAATGTCTTCTATCTAAACCTTTAATCGAAAAAATATTTTTATGAAATAGAGAATATTTTATGATTATTTTAAAAACGGTGCGCAGACAGTTTTTGGCAAATATTTTAAAGTTAGATTTTAGCACTTCTTTTATTTTTAATAAATAGTTAAAAACTTATTTTGGCCGTGGTGCCTTTACAAAAAGTGATCAAAATTATGTTTTATACGTACTGTAATTTTCACAAAAGTTTTCTCAGAGTTTTAATTTTTCACCGAAACCCTAATAACCAAGGGTATTTTCGTAATTTCACGTTGAATGTCGTTTCTAAAAACTTCCAGAATCTAAAGTATGTCTTGAATCTTTTTCTTAGCTGATCCCCGATTAGGTTTTGAGTCAAGTAGAGCTTCTAATCTGTCTTCGACCCAGAGAGCTTTATTCCCGTTTTGTCAAGGTGAGAATAATCTCACTGCAACACAGATTAGTTCAAAATAAAATACGATAAGTATATGACCTGAATGAGTTAATGTTTTTTTAAAATTGTTATTGTGTGATTGTTTGACATATGTGTGTTATGGTATGATATGGTATGGTATGATAAATTATGAATGATATGTTATGATATGTTGAGTTTATGATATGGTATGGTATGTTATGTTACGTGATGATATGATATGGTATGGTATGTTATGTGATTATATCTTATAATTATAATACTTATATCATGTTCTTATTTCTAGTCATGTTATCATGTATATTTTTTGTCATACGTCATTCATGCATGTCACGAAAAAAAAAGTGAAAAGATAAAGATAAGCAAGGGAGTCGTACCGCCTCGAACTACGGAGGTCTTAAGGAGAATTTCTCGAGCCGACTTACGGGCCCAAATGGGGAAATTTCTCGGGCCGAGGCCCTAATAAGTTTATAAGATAGAACGAAGTGTGGGACCTTGCAACCTCATATCTTCGTCTCTAAAGTGTCCACTAAAATAGGTACGACTACCCTAGGGGCACCCCGAATTAAAAGTTGATAGAATCAAAAGAAGAAAGATCAAGTCACCGTTTAGTTTTAAAATACTAATAACCGGTTCATGCATTGCATTACTCTTTTTATTTTGTGAGCTTTATATTATTCTCGCTGAGCGTAAGCTCATCTCTTCGAAAAAAAATATACGTCTGTGTTGTAGGTAAACAACCTATGAGCAAGTGAGGAGGGTGGATCAGCAGCGACGATGGTGAAATGGTTGGGTTATGGTTGTCGTTTTCGAAAATAAAAGACTTCTGCTTTGCTTTAAGTTTTTCAATAATCCAAACCCAAGGTTTTATTTTCATGGTTTAAGTTATTTTTTTAATTCCGTTAAAGGTTACGACTTTATTTATGGTATTTATTTACAGTGATATTTTTTTGTTTTAATTTTCTATTATGCAACTTCGAATTTTTGAGTGTTTTCGTTCGTCAAGTTTAAATGAAAATTTATTTTAAGTTTTGAGTTTTCGAACTTTATATTTTAAGTTCTGTTTTTTTTTTTAAATTTACCTCAAATTTTCTTAAGTTTTTAATAAGTAAGATAAGTAAGACGGTCCGAAAAGTCGGGCCGTCACAGTTGGTATCAGAGCAACGAACCTATGACCCCCTTCGTTATTCGATTGCACGGCTGTCCCCTACTCAAGTAAGTTAGTACTTTTATTTCTTTTTTGTTTATATGTTAGGTATTTTTTTTTTACTTAGATGGAAAACGTTCTAGCTGCTCGTGGACAATGTAGAGGTAGGCCACGAGGCCGAGGTATAGGAAGAGGCAGAGTTACCGCTGATGCCCAAGTACAAGATGCTCATCATGCCGCTCTGTTTCCCGCACAACAGGGAGCAACAGAGAATCCCAACGGTCCAGCCCCGGGACCTCAGCCACCGGCCCAACCAGATCTTGCGATGCTCGTTACTGCATTGCTGCAACGTATCGAAGCTCAAGAAGTGGAGATGCAAGAGTTGAGGAACCACCTCCCCCAAGTGAATGAATATGTGGGAGAGGATCAACAAGCACCACCAGAACCTCCTCCAGGCGTACCTCAGATGGGCCAAGTTGTTGTGGCTAATAATCTTTTTGAAAGGTTCAGGTGGATGAGAGCTCCAGATTTTGAAGGATCGACTGATCCTTTAGTGGCTGATGAGTGGATGTCAGAGATGAAGAAGATCTTCAACTTCATGAATATCTCGGAAATTGAGAAAGTCATATGCGCGTCTTTTGTTCTGAAGAATGATGCACGATACTGGTGGGAGACAGTTGCAGCTAGAAGAGACACACGCGCTATGTCTTGGGAAGACTTCATCGAGGAGTTCAACAATAAGTATTACAACATGCGAGCGATGAACACTCAACATAAGGAGTTTTTGGAGCTGAAGCAAGGGACGATGACTGTGAATGAAGTTGTGAGGAAGTTCAACCGGCTGGCAAGATTATGCCCTCACCTGGTTCCGACTGAGTCAGAAAGAGTTCGAAGAATGATGAGAATGTTCCGATCGGAACTGGCTCTAGCCATTGATAGTGGAAGTCATCCACCATCCACTATTGCAGACTGTCTCAAACGTGCAATGCATGCTGAATACCATTTGGTTCGAGTGAAGGAGGAGCGAGACCGGTATATCAAGGCACGGAAGGAAGAGAAGACTCAAAGTAGGGGAATATGCAACAATAAGAAGTCCGACGAGCGTCTTTTCAACAACCAATTCAACAAGGCACAATATCTCGAGAACGAAAACGGGAAGAAGAGGAACCATCCTGAAAATAGTGGTAATGCAAATTACAAATTCAAGATGGAAAATGGGTCATTTCCGAAGTGCAACATATGTCGGAGGATGCACCCAGGAGAATGTAAGATTGGCAGTATACTGTGTTACAAGTGCGGTCAGCCAGGACACTTCCTTAAAGATTGTCCGAAGCAGAACTTTGAGCAGAACAATCAGAATGGGTGACTTAACTTCATTCAAGCTTAATTTAAGGGCCACAGATTTTTCAGGGCCGACTAGAAACACCACCAGCAACTCAGACACCACAGCCACCTCAAGATCGCATCTAGCGTACACCAATATCGATGCCCTAACCAGCACCTCGGATATAGTAGCAGGTCCGTTATGACGTCTTTGTATTGTTTGACTCTGGTGCTACTCACTCTTTTTTTGTTGGAGTTGGAAAATAAAATTAGGCTATTGTCTAGAGAAAACTAGAAAAGTTTCATGCACGGCCTTACCGTCCGGTAATGCTTTATTATTATCATAGTACTGCTTAAAAAAGTACCTATAATAATTAGTGGTCAGAAGCTAAGGATCGATATCATCTTCTTATAGATGAAAGTTTTTGATGTTATCTTGAGAATGATAATAAGACAAGAGAACGCAATATCCTGAGCTCTCTCTAGAGGAACTTGCTATGTCCAAGTAATAGTTCTTACAGTTCTTCTCGCCGTTCTTTGTTAATTTTCGGGACGAAAATTATAATAAGTAAGGGAGATTTTGAAATCCCAAATTTTTTAAGCTTAATTAAAAAGCTAAAATATTGGTGTTCGAGTTACGTTAGTTTGTTTTTTTAATAAAGTAGTAGTGAATGATTTTTTTATGTGGTATGTATGCTTTAGGGTATTTTTTATATTTAATATACTCTTTAGATTACCAAATATGAATATAATATATATAAATTATATATTATAAATAAGTTTACATGTATTATTATTATATATAAGCTAACGTTGATATAAATAGTGTATATATATATATATATATATTACTTTTATTTTTTATAAAGTAATATAATATAAGTTATTTTGTATATATTATAAATAAGTTTACATATATTATTATATATATAAGCTAACGTTGATATAAATAGTATATATATATATATATATATATATATATTACTTTTATTTTTTATAAAGTAATATAATATAAGTTATTATATGACTCTATATATAGAAGTTAATCATGTATATATATACTTATATGTCAACGTGTAGGTTTTTTTTTAATAATAATAATAATAATTAATACATTAATATTAGAAGTAGGATTAGAGTTTGCGCTTTTAGGGTTTGGGCTTTTAGGGTTTAATTAAACCATATATAAGCATCCAATTTTTTTCTTTTAACGTTTCTTCTCTGCTCTCCCTCCCTCATCCATCTCTTTGTTTGGAAAATCGTAGCTCTAAATTAGGTATGCTTTTTTTTTCTATCTGGTTCGGATTCTTTGAAAACGGTTTCTTAAAACGCTTGCCCTGGTTTCAAAAACTAAGTTTTTGCGTTGATTCTTTTTGAAGAAGTTAGTTTTAAGTGTCTTCTATCTAAATCTGTAATCAAAAAATATTTTTATGAAATACAGAATATTTTCCGATTATTTTCAAATCAGTTCACAGACCTGAGACCTATTCTCAATTTTCAGACTTTTAAACGTTTACTGTGGATTCAAAAAATTGGTTTTGCGTTGATTCTTTTTGGAAAATTTACGTTTAAATGTCTTCTATCTAAAACTTTAATCGAAAAATATTTTTATGAAATAAAAAATATTTTTATGAAATAAAAAATATTTTATGATTATTTTAAAAACGGTGCACAGATAGTTTTTGGAAAATATTTTAAAGTTAGATTTTAGCACTTCTTTTATTTTTAATAAATAGTTAAAAACTTATTTTGGCCGTGGTGCCTTTACAAAAAGTGATCAAAATTATGTTTTATACGTACTGTAATTTTCACAGAAGTTTTCTCAGAGTTTTAGTTTTTCACCGAAACCCTAATAACCAAGGGTATTTTCGTAATTTCACGTTGACATATGTGTGTTATGGTATGATATGGTATGGTATGATAAATTATGAATGATATGTTCTGATATGCTGAGTTTATGATATGGTATGGTATGTTATGTTATGTGATGATATGATATGGTATGGTATGTTATGTGATGATATCTTATAATTATAATACTTATATCATGTTCTTATTTCTAGTCATGTTATCGTGTATATTTTATGTCATACGTCATTCATGCATGTCACGAAAAAAAAAAGTGAAAAGATAAAGATAAGCAAGGGAGTCGTACCGCCTCGAACTACGGAGGTCTTAAGGAGAATTTCTCGAGCCGACTTACGGGCCCAAATGGGGAAATTTCCCGTGCCGAGGCCCTAATAAGTTTATAAGATAGAACGAAGTGTGGGACCTTGCAACCTCATATCTTCGTCTCTAAAGTGTGCACTGAAATAGGTATGACTACCCTAGTGGCACCCCGAATTAAAAGTTGATAGAATCAAAAAAAGAAAGATCAAGTCACCGTTTAGTTTTAAAATACTAATAACCGGTTCATGCATTGCATTACTCTTTTTATTTTGTGAGCTTTATATTATTCTCGCTGAGCGTAAGCTCATCTCTTCGAAAAAAAATATACGTCTGTGTTGTAGGTAAACAACTTATGAGCAAGTGAGGAGGGTGGATCAGCGGCGACGATGGTGAAATGGTTGGGTTATGGTTGCCGTTTTCGAAAATAAAAGACTTCCGCTTTGCTTTAAGTTTTTCAATAATCCAAACCCAAGGTTTTATTTTCATGGTTTAAGTTTTTTTTTTTAATTCCGTTAAAGGTTACGACTTTATTTATAGTATTTATTTACAGTGATATTTTTTTGTTTTAATTTTCGATTATGCAACTTCGAATTTTTGAGTGTTTTCGTTCGTCAAGTTTAAATGAAAATTTATTTTATGTTTTGAGTTTTCGAACTTTATGTTTTAAGTTCTGTTTTAAAAAAAAAAAATTACCTCAAATTTTCTTAAGTTTTTAATAAGTAAGATAAGTAAGACGGTCCGAAAAGTTGGGTCGTCACAATAGGGTTCTTGAGTTATATGTTTGAATGATAATATTAAAGGTTGATGAAATTATGGTTGTTTTTAATATAGGGCTCATCAAGCCCTTCTCGACCTCATGGATAAGTTTGTCACCGGTGTCTCCATGGCCAATTTTAATGATTTAAAATATATTTCATTCAAACTAGCTATTTTGTTAAAACTATTCGGCGCAACATTCAAACTGGCCATTTCATTCAAACTATCTCCATTTAAAATGACAACTGAATTGTCCATTCAAATTGGCATTTTAAATGAATGTTTGGGAATTTCATAAAAAATGCAATTCAAAAGGGAAATAAAATAATTCATATTTAATAACAACCATTTAAAAGGTATGAAATGTATTCATATTCACATTTTTAAGCATTTTATCAATATATTTATTTTCAAAAAATATAAACATATATATAGTTGTCATGTTTTCTTGTAAGTTAGAAATATAATAAAATAAATGATCATACATAAAGCTCAATTAATATGTCATAAAAATTAGGGGTGTGCACGGTCTGGTTCCATTTTTGATCAAAAAATCAAATCGGGCTGGTCTAAATGGTTTTTTAAAACTTAAACTAGACCGGACTAAACCGGTTAAAACGGGCCATTCGGTTTAAATTGTTTTGGACAGTTTTAGATCGAATTGTATTGGACCATTAGACCGTTATAAATCGGACCGCGTAATTTTGGTCTATTTTTATTTATATTTTTCTTAAATAGTAACCGACCCGTTCCATTTTTGGACCGTTTTGGACTATTCTAGACCGGCCCATATTAGACTCAACTATTTCATACCTATTTTTTATTAATTTTTTTAATAACCGGTCCGGTCCTGTCTAGACCCCGGTTTAAAAATTTTAGATCGGACCGAACCATTTAAAAGTACAAACCGGACCGGTAAAATTTTAAACCGGACTGTTGGTCTAAAAATCACTGATCCGGTTCGGTTTACGATTATACCAGTTTTTTATCTGCCCTAATAAAAATCGTAAAACCCTCCTAATTTAATTTTTAGAGATCTTATATAATGCTCATTCTTACACATGATCTGGTGGGTGATTGAAATGTGAAATTGATTTTTTGACTACTAATTCAGGTTATTGACAAATGGACAGTTCAAATCAAATCTGCCACTGGTATTTGCTCTCGTAGCACTGTTATTATATGTGTAGACTTGAATAAACTAAATGATGCTTCGAATAAACCTGTATTGACATTGGTATCTCTATTCCGGAGAATGTGCCATTTTTTGGGTGTTAGGATGTGTTTGGAACCTGAATTTTGCAATAAATAAAAATGAAAATTTGGAAGAAATTGTAATCGTTTGTATATATTTAATGTATAAAATGTAATCGTTTATTTCCCTTGAATGTTTGGTTATTATTGCTCATAATTCTGTTTTTTTTAAGGAATATAATTCTGATTGTTCTTTTTATATGGTTTTTCTGATGCAATTCGATATTAAGTTGACATCTTTCAAGATTAGAATTAATTATGAATCAATGGAACAAAGTTTTGAGGTATGTATCAATCAAAAAAAGTTGGTGTAAAAGAAATGCAATGAAAATCTATGATATTTTAAATTTTTTATAGTTAATTAAGTCTAAATTTCTAAAAACGATTAAAGCACGACTAAATTAACCATTTAACACGATTATTAAATTGGTTAATTTAAACGGATATGAATCTGTAAAAAAATAAATGGTCAAATTTGGGTTCATATTTTAAACACGATTAATAAATGGTCGGATTTGGTTCTAACAATTTTTTTCGAAAACATGATAAACACGACACGATTACACGAAATTGCCACCCCCAATATTAATACTTCTACATTTTAAAGTGGCTACTATGAACTTTGACTATTTTACTTAATATTAAGGGGAAAAAAAAATTTGAATTGGCTATCTAGTATAAAATAAATCCTTTATTTAATTGACTTACTTACTCTGCGTGAAGCCCTAAAACCCCAGACCGAACTCGCGCTACTCTAACAACCTTGTACCAATGGACGACCTTCTAGCAACGGCTGAGAAAAAGGTGATTCCTTTCGCTATCTCGCGCCTTCCGTCATTACGCTTTTCCTCTGAGCGGAACTATCGAAATTTTTGCAGTTATATGTCACGAAGAACTTGCGATTTTTTTTTTTTTTTTTTTAATGTTCGTGTTCGACAGGCTCTGATTGAGATCGTGAGGTTGGTTCAGAAAAGAGGATTGAAAGGAAGCGTTGGAAATTGGAAAGAGTTTTTGAATAGCCACGATAGAAAGTTTGGAGCTTCTTTGAGCGATCCCGCGAGGCGCTCCAATGACGTTTTGATTGCTTTTCTCAAAACTTTTGTTGAAGAAGATCACTTGAAGGTTCTTTTCCTTTTTTTTTACTTTATGTTATTGAGATGATACTTCATTTTACTAACTAAGTTATATGTGCAGTTCTTGGCTAATGTTATCAAATCCTATTCTAAACGCAATATTGTTCAACAATTTACCAAATCCCCAAATGACGAATCCCCTGAACAGGTGATGATTTTTTTTTTCTTTTTGATGATTGTGTTAATGTCCGAGTTTTGTTTCAAATGGTATTTTACTTGATTTTATCACAAACTTTTATGTCAATACTTTGGTAATCAGAATTATCAATTTGGATATTTGATGCATTTCCTCTTATCATTGCATACTTAGAGACTAATACGACTTCAAAATCTAATTACACTACATTAATTTCCCTAAACTATGTATTAGTATTTAATTTATTCTTATATCTACAATTCTAATGCTTATGTGTTGTTGGGCAGTACAGAGACTGGTTCGCCTAACTGTTGAACATCCACAATACCCGCTAGAGTACGCATTCCCTTCAAATGCTGAGGTGGGTGAATAGTAATAAACTCTAATTCATTAATTCAACTTCCACTAGGATCAGCACATGTTACGGATTTAACCAGAATTAGCTAGCGTTCCGATTTTTATTTTCTTTCGTTGAGTTCTTTTCCAAACCTTCCTGGTTTGTTTTCAAATGAAGCAAAATTGCTTATCCTATAAATTTTTGTTTTCAAATGTTTTAATGTTGCTTAATAAGTATTGGAAAATGGTGATTCAGGATTGGGTCATTACAAAGCCCGGTAAGAAGTCCGAGGTGATGAGATCTGATAGGATTCTCGCTGTTGACTGCGAGATGGTCCTTTGTGAAGACGGCACCGAAGCATTAGTTAGGGTGTGTGTTGTGAATCGCAGTTTACAGGTGATTTTTTTTTTCCTGAAATAAGTTTTTTACCTGTCTACTATAAGCTATCTAGTGTTTGCCAATTCATCCATGTTATATACCTTTATACTAAGCAAGTTAAACTGAAAAAAAAAACTGCTTCGAATCTGATTTTTGTTTTCCTCTCTAAAATAATGCTTCAGTTTTGAAATATGGTTTTTTCAGGTGAAAATGGATGAACTAGTGAACCCTAATAAAGCAGTTGCGGACTATAGAAGTGAGATCACAGGTGTTACTGCAGCAGATTTGGAGGGAGTTACGTGCTCATTGTCTGATGTACAGGTATGCTATCAATGTGACACATGCTAAGTTTTTTTTTTCTTATTTTATAAAAGAAATTTTCTTGTTTTAAATTAAATTATTTAAAAAAAATATAATATTATTGGTGTTTTCTTACAGAGATCAATGAAGAATTTGTTGGCCAAGGGAAACATTTTAGTTGGCCACAGCCTCAGCAACGACCTGAACGGTTTGTAGAAATGACTTTGGTTTTCAATCCCTTTTGCTTATATGTTTGTGTTTTATTATCGTCTTGTAACTATCAGCAATGAAGATCGACCATGCATGGGTGATTGATACCTCATACGTATTCAGATATTCAAACGTACCTACTGATAGAAGACCCTCTTTAAATAATTTGTGCAAGGCAAGTCATTTTTTTTATATTTTGTTGCTATCGAAGTTAAGGGCAATTTTGAAACAACTGTTCCTTGGTTATTCTTGGTTGAATGATCATGACCTTACACAAATGATATAGGTGTAAACGGTCTGAGATCTTGTCTTGTTGGTGTTATCCTTTTCTGTTAGGCTGCTCTATGGTGTTTCAAAAATGATATAAAAAATGTTGTGAAATATCCAATTCTCGTAGTTAACATATCTGTTTCCTCTTTCTGTGCTCAATGTAATAAATATCTCATGTAATTTGACAGTCTTTGTTGGGATATGAATTGCGGAGTCATGGGGCGCCGCATAATTGTTTGGAAGATGCTCAGGCCGCAATGAAGCTTGTTCTTGCTAGGATAGAACAGAAGGCCAGCGATGCTATTTCCTTGCCGCAAATGGATGTGAGTTAGACAGTATACATTTTATATTCAGTTTAAACTTTAAAAGGAAACTCTTTGCTAAATCATCTTGTAACAACTCTAGGTACCTGCAACGGAATTGTCAAAGCTATTAATTCATAGGATTCCAGTGAATGTATCCGAAGAGGAATTGCATAAGATTATGCCTGGTGATTTTACAATCGAAATCAAGGTTAGTATCAATACCCATATCCTAGCATTTTAAATGCCAAAAAGTACTCTTTGTGCACGACTGTTCAGTTATATCTCCTCTCTTCTTCTTTCTTTCTTTTTCTTGCCTTCCATGTTTGTTTTTGTTTCTTCTCCTCTATCTATCAAGCTTCTAATATTTGAATTGATTCCCACAGCAATTTAGGAAACCAGAAGCAAAGAGTTATTCTGGATTTGCCGTATTCAAAAGTCCAAAAGAAGCAAAACAAGCGTATAAAAGTTGCAAAGGCGTCAAAGAAAAGGTGCGTATGCTAAAGCCTAAATGTCATTGATTTCCATATATTATTTTGTTTGCAATTTGTGGAGTAATTATATCATTTTTTATCTTATCTTGCGTGCTAGGATTCATTTGGACGGCCACAAAAACTGGTCACGTTCCAACTCAGCACCGGTAAAAGTTGTGATGTGTATATTCGTAAAATGGAAGGTGCCAAGAGAGACTTGTCGTCTAAGAAGAGGGCTGTCGAAGTTGAGGAAGCATCAAATGTATCCAAAAGGCAAAAAACCGATGGTGAAATCGAAGAAGATGTGTCGATGAGTGAGCCGATGGAAGGGCTGAAACAAGGAACAACAAAGAAAATGAAATCCAAGAAGCGAAAAGACAAGAAAGGGAAAAGGTGAGGAGAATAAATGTTGTGGAAAGACCTCGACTTCTTGGCTTTGCAATTTCACTCTGTGAAGAGAAGTTGGTCGCATTTTTGTCCCAAAAGGGTAAAATTGGATTTAGGTTATTCATATATTGAACTGAGATTGCTCTTAACTTCTGATTCTTCGATGAGCTAGATGAGTTAGTTTGCTACGTTTTGTAACATTATTGTATTAACACTCTTTATCATTATTATCATCATTATCTATAACTTTTATCTCAGCTTTTTTTTTTTTTTTTTTTTTTTCTTGATTCGTATTTGTGCTGATATATATATATATATATATATATATATATATATATATATATATAAACAAATTAAATGACGCAAAATGCAGATTATCGTATTGAGAAAATTAATATAGCTAATTATAAAAAAAAATATAGCACATCTATATACACCAAGCAGCTTCACTATATATATATATATATATATATATATATATATATATATATATATATATGTGTGTGTGTGTGTGTGTGTGTGTATATATATATACATATATTCAAAACTGTGATGTGACGTGCAAATGACGGCTTTGTTAAATTATACGGAATATCAATTTAAAAAGTCAATGAACTATCATATGCAGCCAGAAGGATGGTTATATCAATTCTGAGACGTAACGTACAATTGTTTGAGGTAGTTTACAAGTTAGAAGTAGAATCTCTAGTTTCAGCATTTTCGTTAACATTCTCAAAGTCTGGCCACTCAAGATCAAGGTTCAAAATATCGGCGTATATTCCTATATATCGTTAAAGAATTGTGAATTATAAATTATGATTAAGATTGTTAAGTTGCGAATTGAAAATTATGATTGTGATTGTCAATTTTTTATTTACAGAAGTGATCGATAAATAGGCAAGAAAGTATTGTACGCTCATCCAAGGGAGTTCGAACAGGTTCACGTGCCACTTTTTTATTGGCAAATGAAAGGTGACGGGATAACTCGAATGAAATACCACTTGAGTGGTCACGATCCCAAAAAAAGTACGAGAGCATGCCCTAAAGTTCCTCCCGAGGTTCGAACCTAGATCCGAGAAATGCTTCTAGAAAGCTCCCAAAAGAAGCAGAAAAAGAAGAGTTCTGATATTAACGTCAGTCGAAGGTTGACACAAACTCTTGAAGATCCAGATGAAGAAGCCAAGGCGGAAAGAAAGTTATTTAGACAATTCAAAAAGAACCGTCAAGAAGAAGCCTCGGAAAAAAATTGCTAGGGGGTTCGAGGGTCCCGGTAGGCTTGGGGACAGTGCCCTCGGCTCCGTCTCTATATCGATCAGAGAGTGCGAAACAGAAAAGGATTCCGGAGATGGTGCATCCGCGTAATTACCAAGTTTTTCATCCACTCAAATATCGCGTTCAACAAAGTAAAATCTCATCATTTCAAGAATATGATAGTTGGAGTCGTTGAAGCAGGTAAGAAGTTTTTTTTTTTTTTAATGCTTAGTTATATAATTAGTTATGTTCCGGCGAGTTTGAATATAAGTTTTTCTGTTATCGTTGTACAGGTCCCGGTGTGCCTATTCCCTCGCCTTATGAGAGATCTTCCGTATACTTGCCGATGGAGGTTGAAGACTTCAAGAAGTACATGGATGCACAACGACCAAGGTGGGAATAATATGAATGTATTATTATGTCCGACAGTTGGACTAGGACCACGAAGTTGAGTATTCTCAACATAATGGTATACTCCGCTGGACGTATAGTATTCTTGAAGTTTATCGATGCGTCGAATAAGATCAAAGATTCTGCGTATATATATGGCGTGCTGAAGGACGTCATAGACGATATAGGGGTGCTTAACGTCGTGCAAGCTGTTACTGATAACGGTTCGGCTTATGTTAAAGATGGGAAATAGTTGATGAAGAAGTACCATGTGTATTGGACGCCGCACATCGTATCGACCTCATGTTAGAGGACATCGGAAAACGTCCTATTATTGCAGAACCAGTTGCGAAAGCTCGTAACATCACAAAGTTCGTTTACAACCACTTGAATGTGTTAGCAACGATGAGGAAATTCTGCCCAATTGAGTTTATTCGCCCTGGGAAGACACGATTCGCGATGAACTATTTGGCTTGTAGGAGCATACGCAGGAACAGAGTCCAGCTGCGAAACATGTTTATATAAAATCGTGGGAAGTGTCCAAGCTCAAGAATTCTGCCGTCGGTAAAGTTGTGGAGCAACGGTGATGGACGCCTCTTTTTGGACTTCCCTTGACATGGTTTGCTCCATTTATGAGCCGATGTACGCAGCTCTACGTGTCGTGGACGCTGAAGTGGTTCCCACTCTCAGAACGATGTACAATGTGGACCATATAGTCTTACTTTCTAGCGCAACTTCGACTCTCAAGCCCAAAATTATTAGATTATTCGTTGCTCTCGCTTGGTCTCGGTGGACATACCTAAACCAAATCTACAATGGTCAGCTCGAACGCGACCCAAGGTTCTTCATCGAATGGACTATTAACCTCCTAGACGACCAACAGCTCCAAGGAAACCTGACTCTCTCAAGGCCAATCATGCTATGGCATCCCCCAATCCCTCCAGAAAGCTCATATTGACACCGAAGAACTCACTATCAACGTCAACGCATGAGTATGTGTTGTTGGAATCGATCTAGGGTTTGAGAAAATAATTAACGCTTCGGTAAGCGGCGGAATTTTAAAAATTTTCTTTTACAAGTAAAACAGTTTTTACTAACCTAGACAAGTGCAAGTACATGTAATTAAAAACCAATATGAGCTAGAAGTTTACTAACCTTTCTTGAAGCTTGAACTTTGAAGAAGCTTGTGGAAAGTTTGCAACGCTCGTCTCCCCTCGCAGCACGTCTCTCTTTCTTTCCTCGGCACCTCGAGCAACCACGAAAGTTTCTATCACTAAATCACTCGAAAAGAAGGAATCAGTGAGTGGGCACTTTTAAACACTACGACTTAAGAACGAGTCTCAAAGTCGCAGAGCTAAAGACTAGGTCGAGTGAGGACCTAGGTGCCAAAACAAGAAAAATCGAAAATAAACTAGAGAGAGAGAGAGAGGAAGGGGCGGCCAAGTCTAGAGAGAGAAGCTCTCAATCTCTAAAACTTTGGATGAATGAAAAGTGAGGAATGAGGCTCCTATTTATAGGAGAGGTCTCACCTTCAATAAGGTAGTTTCCTCTTCTATAGAATATCACATATTCATGGTCCAATTTCCCTTTTCCTTCAAAGAGACACACGGCCAAGACTAAGCAAGTAAGTCCTTGGATTTGTTTCCTCTTTTATTTGCTTCTCTCTTGACTCTTTTGGGCGCCTACCTTGCTTTCCCCTTAGGGGAAATTTGTTTCCTCTTTTTCTTTTGGCAAGTATCTTCATACATTCATGCACAAAATATTCTCTCTTTCCTTGGGTGTGTTGGGCGCCTATCCCTATTCTAGAAAGGCCTTCTAGAAGCTTTTCCACTTGTTCATGACAATATGAAAAAGGCCCATTAAGAATTTTCATTAAAATTCTCATGAAATGAAATTAATCCACAAGGCCCAATTAATCATATTATGGCCGAGTGACATTAAGTCATCAAATGAACTTGTCAAAATTTATTGACATCCATTTCATCCTTATGTCTCAAAAGACAAAAATACCCTTTCGACAATTTTCGTTCTTGTTTTGACTTAGCTTCCAGTTTAACTATTCCTATCGATGTGATTCGTGACAGTGACCTCATGGACCCAAATGAACAAAGCTTTAGCTAAACACTTGGACTCAAAAGTTCACAAACTTTTTCCAAGTTTAGCTTAATGCCAACTGACTCCACTAAAGAGCTGACACTGAAAATCTCTCGGTTCAAATGAATTTATTTTCTACTCAAGAATTCGACCTAATTATGATGAGCGGATCCACTGAATATTATCTATGTTTACCCTTCATGAATGTCATCAGCTAGTCGGGATTTACTAAATTACCATTTTACCCTTCTAGCTGTTATTTCCTCAACTCCTTTGTCGCTTGTGAATAAATTAGAAACAATGTATTGACGAGGAGCTAACAAGTCACATTGTTTCATCCAAAAGAGTCAGGACTCAATTTGGACACTGGCCAGTTCATTTATTCACACTCCAAGGAACAAAGCATGAGGTGACATACATTGCATTTCAGCAATCTTGTACATGAATTCCATATCTATGAGAACTTCACAAAGTTACTCATGACAGACTCACAACTTAGTACTTCACCAATAGGCCTTGTTCGGAATCACATAGTGAGTCCGAACTTTGACTTTCTCAAATGAGAATACTAAGGTGTGAAATGGCATGTCTCATTTCAGGATTAAGGCAAGCATGATGCAATTCATACATAGTGACTTCGAGACATAAGAGGTTAAATGGTTTGTTCTTATATTATCCCTAGAAGTGCACTGGTCAATTCAGTACCTTCGGAAGATACCTAGAAGAACTATAGAGTCCCCAACTCTCAATGCCTCATAACCAGACATCATAGATTCTTCTAACAATCATACTGAGGTCAATAGTCATTTGACCCTTAGATTGCGAATATATCGTTTTAAGCAAACTACGAAGAGTTTGTTCATGCAAATCTACATTTGTCTCTTCGTAAGTTGTTAAGTTTGTTTATGGACTAAAAGACTAAGGTTTTATCATAAAGCTTCAAACAAAGAAAGAATGAATGAACGTTTCAACTTTATTAATGAATAGATAGGCAATTACAAGCAAGAGTCTTCATGAGACTTTATTACATCAAATGTACAAAATAAAGACTACAACTCTTCTTGTGGGCA